>NW_027270963.1:1725000-2160000 GCF_040938485.1 Diadema antillarum | reverse complement strand
GAGATGTGCTTCCACAAAGTAGAGAAGCACCAATATGAGGCGGCTCGTTAGATTCAGAATATTACATGTCATTGAATGTGATTGAATGACCATGACAACTGTAAACAAACAAGAAAAACGGAAAGAGAGAGGGGGGGGGGCAGGAAGAGATTACATACATAGGTTGACTTGGAAAATTTAACACACGACACGCATAGCTATTAAAGTGTATCGGACATTCCAAGCTTACCACATCAAACAGCAATATTACCTCAATATCACCAATGATCACTTATAATATAAATATCACTTTGCAGATCGACGTAAGCTGTGAGTATTCCTTTCCAGCACTCGCAAATAAAGTGCAAGTCCAAATTCGAATCTACATTAGTTTCTATCGTCAGTAGATTGACACATTGGCTTCTTCCTAATTCCAAAAATTCAATTAAAAGACAAACGATGTAGAGGTACTCACCGAACAAGCAAGACTCCAAATAGGCAGAAGAGAAGGTATGGATACCGAGAAGGTAGACAGGGGGACGGGAGTCAGGTAACAATTTTCCCGCGCAAAAACTGAACGTTGAATCCTATTGATCGCTTGGATGACAGTCAGTAACAAGCCACATTTTTGCACCTTGCAGGATCCATGGTTCGTGCTGATGGAGTCAAAATAAGCGACTGGCGTGTGCAAGATATCCAAGTATCCTTTTAATTTGAGAATTACATCAGAGCAGGAATAAAGCTTGGAATACGAAGGTCCCCTAGTTCTTATATCTTCTCTCTCTCTCGCTCGCTCGCTTACAATGTGATATCAAATGACGATGTAAGCAACACACTAATGAAATATGTCAGTCGATCCATGCATGAACCATTCATAGTCCGCTGCGTTTGCTGGTAATAGATATCACGTATAAATCGAGAAGGAATAAACAGATTATCGAACAGAAGTGGAGTCAATCTCGTGCAGGTCACCGTGATGAAATCATCCAGGTGTTTTGGTCGTGACTTCAGGTTTGACGTGCTGTGGTGACGCTCTTACACGCATTTTAGTCAGGCGGAAAAAGCAAGCCCTGAGGTCACGATTGACCCGCCCCTAGGGCTGATAGACAGCGCTGAGATATCGTCGGCTGAGACTGGTCAAGAAGACATCGGAGCAGAGAATAGACCCGCTATATGTCAGATCTCCACCGATTCATGAATATCGCATTGATAGCGCTGGTGACGGGCGCCGACAATGCACACTTGCAGTAGCGAGCTTCGGTATTCAAAGGGACCGCTGATATTCTGATCTCAGCAAAGATAGCAGCAAAGTGTGTAAGCACTTGGAGAGAGGAGGGAGTTCGAGCCACTGAAATAGAGAAAAGAGAGAAAGAAAAAAAATAAAACAACGAACAAAGAAAAGAAGAAGTCCACTAGATGTTAGCCTCAAGGAGACTAGAGAATACAAAATGCATCGTCTATCGACACACAAACAATACCGACTCCGCTTAATGAAGTTGCGGCTAAAAATCCTACGCTACTAGACTTCCAAACACAGCGCAGCACCCAGGGCAACATTCGCTCAGTAAGTCCATTAACAAATTGATTTTGTTAGTCGCACAACGGAGCACAGTTGGTACAAGTGGTTGTCACGCCTTCCAACGCTTGTTGCACTAGGGTGTTATCGGTGGTTCTTCTGCACGCATTGGGCATTCACAGCGGAAAAAAATTATCCAGAGTTACGAGCTGAACAAATGTGACTCGGTACTATGAATGAAAGAGTTTAACAGGGTCAAACTGCATTTCAGCGCTCTGAAAACAAGAGTAAAGACCCCTGGCGATACCGAGCGCGGCCGACATCGAACAGCTTGTCAAACACGGACTTTAAAGCAGTTGGGCTCGCATGATTCACTTGTCAGCAACTCAACGTTGGTGGCGTCGGTAGACAGGTCGTGATGACGTCAATCTCGGACTTGGTCTGCGGGCACAAAGAGAGAAAGAGACAGAGAAGTGAGAAGGAGAGGGAGAGAAAGGAAAAAAAAAGAGAGGGCGATGTTGGGGAGATAGAATAGAGAGCAAATAAATGAGAACTGTTGGCATTGAATCGTAATGAGCAATCGCGTTTTTAGCATTCTGGAGGAGGAAGTTTCTGTGCAGGCACCTAGTTTCTATATAGCTAGTGATGTAGGACACGAACAATATTTGGCGACACTCACTTTACTGGTGAAATTACCTCAGTTGTCGGTCTTATACTTGTCTGATTCCTTTTTTTATTGCGTTAGTGTTCTCTTACGCTAGATGTATGCATTTGTCTGTTCCCTTATTCTTTGCTCATCCTATAGAGAAAGTGTCTCATCTTGATGCACTCATGCGTGTATCTCGTTGTCATGGAAACGTGGCGACTTTGGAAAAATACATTTCAGCGAAGTACATGGAAACATAAGCAGGTATTTCTGGTTGAGAAAAAAAAAATACCCAACGAGAGGGAAGCGAAGGAAGAGATTGGGTAAAAGTGAACGTGACGGGAACACTCAAGAGATTATCGGCTAAAAAGGGCACGGTATGTGTTTAACCATTTAATCGCGTTCATTGCATAGTGTGACACACCTACTCTTGAGAGTGTACATTGCAGCAATCCATTTCGCTATATATTGATACAGAATTATCTGCAGGTATAGAAATCGACTCATTTCGACGCCCATTCCAACGGACAAATATGCCTAAATGTGACTAACTGTTCTAAATAAATCCCGAGTAAAATATGTATGATTCAAGAGACGTAACACCATTATTATACTGAATCCTAGAAAGAAACACTCATCCCAAGTTCGCAGTTAGAATTAATTTCTTCAACTGAACTCTTACATATATCAAACGATTTCAATGTCACTCGTACATCTGTGGTGTCCAAATAGATATGTATGAACATAGGATAAAACGAGTACACGCTCTTCTTGTGTTTCTAAATTTGGAACAAGGAAAAAACACCATGAACGTAATCATCACAACGGCACCATTACGGGTTAGGCTGCCGGGTTGCCAGACGGGAGGTTAATGAACATGGGTTTATGCTCAAACTGGATAGCCATGTCTATTGCCATGAGCGGAACAATCTAAACAAAGACTGCCCGAATTTCGCAGGTAAGCGTAGTATAACAAATATTGTGGATTTTATGAGGTGAGTGCGTCATTTCTTCATACAGAGAGCATAAATATACCAAGACAATCCGTTAAAAAAAGAAAAAAATTGGCAACTTTATCACTCACTCGTTGGCCCATTGTCATTAGTGAAGTGGTACAGTTTTAACATAAACAGTATTTAGACTTGTGATCATCGTTTATAATCGTAATGAATGTCTTCGTGCGTGTATGATGACAGACAGCTGACTTTGTAGAAAGGATTCGATAAGCGATTCAGTCCGTGACTCAGAGGCGATACTTAACAGAGGACAATGATTTATGGGGATCAGCCGCTGAAGTGATACCGCCATTTGTTCGAACTCCCACGGCAATCGCAGAAAGGCGGTAATTAATTCGCCACGCTCGGTGAGGCGTATATTTTTCACGTATGATAAGAGAGAAGGATGTTTCTGGGAAGCACTCTCCTGAAATGTTTCTATGTGTGTATATGCGTGGGAGTGTGTTATGGTGTTATGGCGTGTGTGACAACCGTGTAATGACGATAACATACACTGCAAAAAGTCCGGTGTTAAATAGTGAACACCGACCTGGTGTTAAATTTTCGGTGCTCATTTATGGTGTTAAATTAACACCTACGGGTGTCATTTCCAAATCTTAAACTGTTTTTGAAGAGTTTCTTAGTAACTGCACTTCTTGTTGATTTTTAATTTAAACAAGACGATCAAGAATTTTACATTAAAATACTAGATTTTTGAAAAAATGTGAAAATAAATTTACACCAAAGTAACACCAGCTGATGTGGTCCCTTATTGAAGCTGGATGGGTGTTAAACCATTGATATTAACACCAGCAAATATCAAATCAACACCATGTGGTGTCATTTTTGAATTAACACCAGTAGTGTCAAAATAACACCAGGTACAGTGTCAAATTAACACCACGAAGTGTCAGGTGAACACTTTTCAACACCATCACAGTGCATTTTTAACACCTGTGGGTGTGGTCCTTTATTGAAGTTTGATCGGTGTTAGATTTAACACCCGTGGTGTTAAATCTAACACCGATGTTTTTACAGTGTAGAAAAGGTAATATGTCACAAATTTTTCAAGATAATGTTCGATAGACAATGAATAATATATGTGTTTGTATACCCTGGGTTCGCGGTGTATACATATATATATATATATATATATATATATATGAGTATATGAATATAAGAACGACCCAAGTCCATGGAAGATCATTTCGAGTAAACTAAAAAAAAACTTCATATCTCTTTTATTTGTCCAATAATATTCTATTTAACTGTGATGGGAAGGCAACATTGTATATACAAATTAGAACATATATTATTATGACAACTAACATTTACATTAATTGTGGAGAGGCCATTTTGTGTGGTGGACTTGGGTCGTTCTTTGATTCATATACATGATATTCTGCTATAGAGATGGGAGAAGGATGAGAGAGGGCGCTATTATATGAATGTAAGAATGACCCAAGTCCTTCATTCTTACATTAATATAAGATTTAACTTATTCATTTCAGGCACTTCCGGGGGTAATTAGGATTTATCATTTGCACACAAGATGAGTCCATGCATAAGCTACAATTTCCCGGGTCAAACTGAATTTGGCCAAAAATTGGACTTGGGTCGTTCTTATATTCATATACTCATATATATATATATATATATATATATATATATATATATATGTATATATATATATATATATATATATATATATATGCGTGTGTGTGCGTGTGTTTCTATGTATATGTGTCGTAATGTTTCCTACGTGTGTATCCTAATGCTGATACAGATATAGCAAAGTGACCTGTCCACATCTACGTTAGATAAGGAATCGATTATTTTAAGTGTGGATTTGTGGTCAATGCTTGAATGATTTCCCATTTCATCACTTGAAATATCATCACCCTGTTGCTAGGTGGGACATTATACATTCTCGATAGAATACCGGTAATGCATTATTCTCAGTGTGTGAATTTCTACGGGGAGTTTTCTACAGCGATTTACACATTTGCAATTTCCTTCACCGGAACTACAATTGGTATGAAAGCTTATCTGCTAATGCTGGTGCTCACAAGCTGTAGTTGTAGAGTAATGTGCGTTTGAAACTTGAGCTAGTTGTCAACGATACCCCCACAACACAACAGAGAAGCTGGTGTAAAAAAAAAAAAAAAGGGTGTCGCGTTTCCACGGCAAATTAAAGAATGTGCCCCAAGGGGAGCTAACGGGGCATAGAATATCTATCGGTCTACGTCTTAACTATGTGTTGGTCATCGGCTCGCCCACACGGAAACGGAGCACGTGAAGGCAACGAGCGTCTAATTAACGCGACATGTATTCATACGCCACGTGGACTGCAGAAGGACGTCGAGCAGCACAGATACGGATCACTTTCTTAGCATGGTCAATACAGCAGCACAACACGGTGGTGTTTGTGTGTGTGTGTGGGGGGGGGGGGGGGGAGGGGTGCTATGGACTGGCTGTTTGAAATATTCATCTGCTTTCGCGGCGGACACAGTCCATTAGTCGGTCGCAGCTCGCATCCAGTTTGCCAGGGCCATTAGATCTTAATCCATTGCCGGCCCGCTGTTGTGATTCAATCTTGCCTGTTTGATTGCCTGTATGGGTACAATCCATGAATGATTTGCCTTGGGTTGACACCCGATTTCCAATCTAAATTTAAAGGAGCGAAAATGAGTCTACCGCTTCCTGTTACTCTGTTTCACAAGCAACATTGATCCACTCGATGAATGATATCAGTTTTAAGTCATTTCAGCTTGAAACAGAATGAAAAGAAGCTAATGTGTATTTGCAGGATCTAATACACACACACGCACACACACACACACACACACACACACACACACACACACGAATAATGATACATATTCTCATGTATATGCATATATTTACATGACTGTGTGTGTAAACATATTCACGTGCGTGTATACACAGGTCGAGGGGGGCAAGGGGAATCCATAAGCACGAATAGATGGATTCCTTAACAAACTGCGACAGCCGCTCATTACGTTGGTCACCTTCAAGCTATCAAAATGATGATAACAATAATTATACTGTAAAAGAACACGGGATAAACAGTCCTGTGTAGCTGAGGCCTAACACGTCTGAAACTAATCCCGCTTAACAAAATTTATGCTCTGTTAATCGCTTCGGTTTGCAAGAGCTCACTTGCAATGGAACACAATCTCCAGTACAGTATGTGTAGGAGCCAACTGCTTTTGATGCATGTCCATGTAAACTATTATAACAAACGGGAGACTCATATACAGTGTATATACATAATGAATTATATAGTGTTTGACTGATGAATCCTTTCTAGCGTGAAGAAGCCACTGCTATTACATAATAGATGATTTATTTGGCTGTTCTACACTCTCCGATAGCAACTCGTAATGATGTAGAAAATGATCTAATACTGCCATTATCACGATTATCACTGTTGAGTGCGCCTAATAACAAAATAGACAAAAGCGCATAAAACATTCAAAAACTCTACACAATTTATTATGTAACAGTTTAAAGTGCACAAGAGGAGCAGCCCTGAAGTTGATAGCCAAAATAATGTCGAATTTGATTTTTTTATTTTTTGCTTTTTTTGTTTCATTGCTGGATCTGTACTCACGATATTACTCTTTTTTAATTTATTTGATGTAAAACCGTGTCGTCACTGAATTAAGACCCCCCCCCCCGAAAAAAATACAATTAAAAAAAAGTATTTCCTGTCAAAAAAAAAAACACATGAAGCAGTCTTTTCTCAAGTTTTTGAAATTACGTGTTTGGGGTGGAAATCAAACTTCAACCGAACTCATTCTTTTATCTTCAATTCATTCATGCGCTTATAACTATCCTTTTGATAATAATGATTATAACGATGACATCAATAGGAACAACAACAAAACCAATAGTAGTAGTAGTAAAAATAATAATAATACTAATAATAATAATTATTATAATAATAATAATACCGATAATCATGATAATCATGAGAATAATCATAATCATGATAGATGATCATCATCATTATTGTCATTAAATGCCTTACGTGCAGGAAATGCGGAAGGCACCATGGCACAATTTGGTGGCAGCGATGATATAAGTGGAAGATGTTATTTCAAATTATCATATCAATGCCTTCCGTTTGACTAGAAGACATCCTTTCCAAATACACACATGGTGTTGCTGAATCAACCCTCAGTGTGATCTTAATTCAAAGCTACGCGACACTGTCGGAAAGAAAGACTCAGTAATCACATTGCAGGACAAAGATAAATTCGAGGTTATAGAATCAGAGCATAAGACGTCACGAGCAAAGAGATTCATAACATATGGAAATTCTACTCTTGATACTGATAAACGCTGTATAGATTTGATTCACCGCATTATGAATTTCTTGTCGTAATTTTCGCATTATGCCGCGAGTGTGTATTCCAAGGAGGCTTCGTAAATAGGTCAGAGAAAGAGGGAGAGAGAGAGAGAGAGAGAGAGAGAAGGGGAAAGAAGAAAACCAAGAGGTTTAGGAGCGAATGGCCATTAGCATTTGACCGGCCCACATAACAGAAGATTAAGGAAACTTGATAGAACTGAATGACCACTCACTCTTCGCCTGAAGCACATGTGTAGGACGAGAAGTCGGTTTTGCCGTCGCGTCGTGTGTTTCCCGGTCGCTGCGGGATAATCAAACCTCACGGAACGTGCACTGACCACCGTATTGATCACGAATTGGGGTCATCAGGGGGAGTGAAAAGTGTTGCATCGCCTCCTCCACCCCACCCCCTCCCCATCCGTGGCGCCTTATATCCCGGTATTGTGCCAACACTGGCAAAATCTAATGGACTTGAGGTTATATACGTCTCTCATAGCCTGGCCGTCCACTGTTGAAAGGTAAACATATTGTAACTGGCATGTATATACGTGAAATCCAGAGAAGAGGTGTTGTTTTTTTTAACTGAATTGATATACTGTAAGGTGAGTCTATTGAATGAGGTTATAAATTTGTGAGTCGATAATCACTGATATCTAGTACAAATGTACCTGGACCAAAAACATAGATAGATAAGATAAAGAATACACATGTATGCTGAATTCTCCTTACAATTCCATACCGAGAAGGATTGGCAAGGCAATCTAATTGTAACATTTGTGTTTGTTTGTTCACTTGTGTGTTTGTGTGTGTGTCTGTACGTATTGTAGGGATGGAGGGGGAGGATTCAAAGCCATACTTCCTTGTATCGTGGATACAGTAGGACAGTACATACTCGGATCTCTCAGGGAGACATTGTTAAATTTGATCTTTACCTAAGAAAACCTCCAAGCCCCGGAAGAAGGAAATTACAAATGTATGCCCAAGAACTAATTTATAAAGAGCTCACGTTACTCGCGGCACTGACGTGTGACGATTTGCAGGCTAACAGTACCTCTTGAACTACCATTGGCACAGATCATACACTTTCTCGTATCCGAGTGCTAAGAAGAAAAAAAAAATCTGTATAATCGCTCCCAAACTACAATAAATTGAAATTCCAAAATATTACTCAATCATGACGTGATGGTTATTTGTTTTTGTTGTTGTGTTTTTGCTGTTTGATAAGCATCCCTCTCAAAACGGACAAATATTAGAGGATGGAACGCAGATATTTTGAGAATATCTTCCTCAGTACCAATAACGTATAGTGGCAGTCCCAGTGGAGTAAAGTTTGCCCAAATGGAGCAGTTTACCTCGTCAGCGCTAGAAGGTCGTACATCTCTCGCATTATATACATGCAGTGTCTTGGTCTACATGATATTGAAGATGCCAGCGATACTTCAAGATTCCCTTGCACGGTATTCCCAAATACAGCTGAGCAAACATTTCTAATCCGATGTCGTCTGAACCGGACGCCATATCCATCAGACTTTTTTTTTTTTGGTGGTGGTTTTGCTTCAAAGATAGAGCGTCGTCACTTGAGGGAAGTTGCATGAACCGATGATCTCATAATTGAATCTCAGAAGGTAGCTCGGAAAATTGCCACATCCTAAATCTCCTGATCAAAGCTTATCAGTGGAACATTTTCTTCGCTACTTCTTTTTATTTCTCGCTACTATATGATATAATCAAATCATTTCTAAATCAGCTTCACGTAACCTTATTGCTATGCCCTATCCTCCGGCTCCGCAGTGGGACTTCTAAAATCTCATTTTTAAGGACCTCGAAATCCTTGAAATTATTCCTTGGCGTTCCCGTGGTGATGAGGTTTGACCCTTGCCGCATCTCAGGAGGATTGTAAGTAATGAATAATCTGCTTACGTTTTCCCATCATCTGTGATCAGAATTTTGAAGAGCGGACGTGACTATGAAAGGAAGTGGCCTGAATTTAATAGTATACCTTCCATTTATGCGGTTTCAAGCTGCGGTCGACAATGCCAATAATCCAAACCCATTATACCTCTGTGATAGAGAATCAAAGGATTTTCACTCTTTTTTTTTTCGTATAGTCGGCATCATGACGTCATGATAAAGGCAGTAGACCGGGAACATTTTACTTCATCATTTTTAGTGGCAAAAAGAAAGCGCATTGCACTGCACATTTCGCTAAGAATTGACTTTACAAAGTTCATGAAATTTCAAACTACTACTAAAAATCAAACTTTACAAAAAAAGTAATCCAATAATTTAATTATATGGAGAGTGAACGGGGGGCACCGAAATAAAACTAGAGAAAGTACCCGAACTGGCACTTCTCCTTCAGAAGGAAAATGTATTATTTCTGAAACAAATGCATTTGAATATTATAGATTTCATCGTCATCCGTCTTGAAAATCAACAGCTTCCAACTTGAGAAAGTCTGGGTGCCTAGAACTATCACAAGGCACGAGACGACAGGTCGAAAAGGTCGAAGAACTCTGGAGGCTAATCTTTACGGAAGGTGATGAGATGAAACCAGTTGACCGTCTCACAGAAATGTGCTTTCATCAGAAATCTTCATGACAAGCACAAACTTTATCGTTGCAAAGCCGTATCATCAAAGGTCACAAGAAGGACTTCTTGTAGGCGCAATTAAACGTAGTTTGTTTATATACGTTTTTGTTACTCAGTCTTGTTTCTTAAAGCCTGTAGGAGTGGTGTTTGTCTTAATTTCTGACCACTGCTTACAGAGATTTTTTTTTCATCATCAAACCTTGGTTACTCTCTTTCTTCAAGTGCATTTGCTTGTAATTAATGGGAGAGACGAATCGATGTGAGAATTGATTTGATTTCCCATGCGCACACGTCTTCTGTGTAAGATAAGAAATGTGATCTACTTTCCGATTCAACCTCCACGAACGGACATTTTTTAACTGTAGTTAGGTAAGAAAGGAAATATCAGCATCTGGGAATGGCTATACGCGCCCTTTTGTGAGATACATAGAGAGAGAGAGAGAAAAGAGAGAGAAAAAGAGAAAAGAGAGAGAGACAGATGAGAAAAAAAGAGAGATATTGACCACACCACTTTGGAGTCAGAGAAACGCTGCCCATCTCCTGAAATTCAAAACCTCCCGACTTGCTCAGTTTTGACGTTGGTTAATGGAATCTCTCGCATGATCAATCAAAACGAACGTGCGTCATACGTCCCTGCTCGAAAGCTGCCTACAGGACGATAAAACAAAAACCGTAACAATAAAGAAGATAAGACTACATTTACATTCATGTTCATCCATTCGAATGAAGTACTGCAGTTGAACATGGCAATGCTGAATATCCTTCATTTTGGTGGAACATTCCTACATTCATATCCACAGGTAATGTAAATATGTAATCATATATATATATATATATATATATATATATATATATATATATATATTCATTTGTTTATATAATGAAGAAATAAACTGGTAATGCATTTTGACCAATAAAGTTTATTCGACTCAGATTGTCAAGACTTCTGAAGAAGGCGTCGGTCACCAAAAATTTGAGTTGAATAAGCTCGTACTTTATTGTCCAAAAATGCATTACCAGTTTGTTTCTTCATTTCTTCATGAAGTCAATACATGAAATCTAAACATGTTTGGATAAATATATATATATATATATATATATATATATATATATATATATATATATATATATATGTATATATATATATATATATATGTATATATATATATATAGTTAGGGGTATACTGAGAATGATGACATCACCTGATTATGTGGAGAGGAGCAGACTATCCAACATCTTCTTGTCTGTCCACTTTCACCAGTCGAGCCTTGCACACAAAAGATCTGGCAGCTCTAAACGCCCTGTGCCAGGCAGTGCATCAACAATGGACTGCAAGAATCTGACATTCCATTCAGCGTATCGACTCGAGAAGAAGATATACATATATATATATATATATATATATATATATATATATATATATATATATATATATATATATATATGTATATATATATATATATGTAATACATGTATATGATGTATATTGCCTAGAGCGACAGGTATTTCAGATTCCTTATTTTGCCTATTATGTTTCATATCTAGAATACTTCTCATGTTTATGGTGTTGTTGGTTTTTTGGCGGTTTACATCCAATCATAGATGCCCACATAAGGCAACAAAATTGAAAGTTAACAGTGAGTGGGCACATTCATCATCCCGTGACGAGCTGCTGAGCGATAAGTAAAGCTTAGCATCAATGCTTAACACAAATTCAACATCAAAGAGCCTAGGTATCTTGGCGATGGTGTTTTTTGTTGCCTGTTTTAGACGTGGGTTGCATTTGATTGCTACATCTTCCATCAGCTACTCAATTCGGTGATGGAGTATTATTATGACTTAGGCTTAAGGGTGACAAATATGTGAAATTGAAGAAAATATCGATAGATACTTAAACTGGTGGCGAGTAGCCAAGCCTTACTTTGTACCCGGTGAACGATTCACACCCACGCGTGGTCTGTTAGTATTTGAGTCGGCTAAACGGTTTCATGGTTGTTTCGTTGTCTACTTTGTATGTGCAAGACGTAGAACTCTTTGATGTTACTTGAGTGTTCTTTGTCCGCCTTTTTGCGTGGTAGTCTCCCTCTTCACTCCCGAAGCATCTACACCTCGTCCTTGTTCTTTTGATAGTTATGACAAACGTGACTCATGAGTTACAGTGAAATGCTTTATGCTATCTACATTCTCCCTCCCCCTTCTTCTATAAACAGAGAGTGTTTAGTATCCATTAATTAGCCCGATCGCTGCAGGTTATGTCGGGTAAGGAATTATCATTGTGGGGATAGTAAGTTACATCCATGGTATGAATGAAACAACAACAACAACAACAACAACAACAACAACAACAACAACAACAACAGCAAAAACAACAACAACAACAACAACAAACGAACAAACACGTGCACGTCCAGATGAATAATCGAATGTCGAAGCCAGTGGTTGAAAGTGTGAATTTCACTTTTCCTAATTGAGAGGGGGAGGGGGAGGGGGAAGGGTTGATTAGAGAAAAAATTATCGATACATGTACTTTACCTACAGACGTTATATAAGAACTTTTAAAGATTACTCGAATAAAATTGGCCACAGCAATTCTTATACAACAGAAGACGGTCATGTTAATATGAAATGTCTCCTGACAATTATTAGCAGACAGAAAGATGAAAACTACTTAAGGTAGAAGTGATTATTATCTACATTGTAGCACGTTACGGGCCGTCCGATGACAAATCAGGAAGAGAATATTGCACCTTTTTGTATATTTAGCATCACTATGTCGAACCATCCTCTTTTACTCTGTCGGAAAGCCTTTTTTAAAGCAATAACATATTTCCACATCTCATCACCTTTTCAATCGCTCTGCCTCCCTTTTCTCTCTTTCTCTTTCTATGTATATGATTATTATACATATACATACACGTATATTCAATCTTTTTCTCTTTGTCTCTCTATCTCTATCTCTATATCTATACCTATATATAAATACCTATATATATATATATATATATATATATATATATATATATATATATATATATATCTTTATATAATTATACACTATTATATATAATGCTCCTGTTTCCTCTCTCGTTCTCCATCATTGTCATTCTTATTTATGCATTAGAGCTAGATATTCCGTCATCGCCAATCATGCCTATCGATCTCAATCGGAGCAGAAGTGGGAATTTGACCGTTGACCAATAAAACGCAGTAGAGTGCTCCATTGACCGTATGCCCATTTTATATTACGTAAAAATATGTCATAATTCTGATTCAATTGGCGCGGAACTGGGGTAGAACTGATGACGCGGTCTCTTGTTGATGCTGTTGTTCCTGTTATCCGCTTTGAATTAGTGTGGAATTACTTAATCTAGGAAAACGGTGGCCCCTCTTAATTAGTAATTGATTTCGCACTGTGAAAGACGTGGTGTAGGCCATGGTGTATAGGAAATAATAGGGTATAACTGCATGTTGCCCACTAAAGGTGTTGGACCACCAGACGCAAACCTTTCCTCCGTTACAATAAGCGTTGTCATGGCGGTAGCCATGGAAACGACGTCAACCGTAATGAAATTGATTATCTTCTTTTTCCTCCGGAATAAATGCATTTATCCCGTTTTCCCTGCTATGAATGCTGGTGCCTGTTCAGCGACTTACTCTGAAAATGACTGAAATTGAATTAAAGGGCTTTTTAATATGAAAAAGAAACGGCAATCAGATATGAACAGATCCAACCAATGAATAGATCGAACAGTATCGTCTGACTAACAAGAGAGCTTTATACAGAAAAAAATGTAATACACTCGTTATTCTCTCTCTCTCCAGGCAAAGTATTTTCCTTTATTCGTAACAGTCAGCTGCTAACAATGAAGACTTTCATAGCCCTGCTCCTGTCGCAACTACTCTTTATTGGAGCTATCACTACAAAAGGGGGGGGGCAGAGGGGAACTTTTGCTATGGAATACATAATTTAGATTATTTTTTGGCTTAGATGAATTGAACTACAGTAATGATGATCACTCGCGTGCCTTGACTCATACGAACACCTATCAGGGCAGTGGCCGACGAAGGTATAATGATTGGCAATTTCACAAAACATCCTCAGATATTACTCCCTTTAAAAAAAAACCTCCAAAATTAATCATTGAGTGCGAATACCGTAATGGAAATGGTCGATAAGGATTTATTTCAATATCGCAGTGATTCTCTCATTGATACGTAACCAATTGCAGTCAAAGTCTACTTTTTCCTCCTTTCTTTTTTGGTTCAAACCTAAGGCCTCCCATCTATCACAGTCAAATACCAGAACTTCTATTACTATGTAAAATAAAGGCATACTGTTTAGTGATAGTTACGATTTTTTTGGGGGGGGGGAGGGAGGGGAGGGCGAGGGGATGGAAGGTGAATGAAAATGAGGGAAAATGAAAGGGGAAAGATTCTGTAAACTAAATATGCGCTTTGTCAGTTCTAATGTGGCCTCCTATACAGGTTTTATGCAAGCCAACACAAATCTCATGTGTTTGTGTGCCTTTAAAATACTGAAGCTACAGGCCATGAGAGAATGGTCTCCAAATTATGTTAATCTCTCGACATTATATTCATGCCACGTATAGGTTGGCACGACAGCTCCTGTGATAGTTAAACAAGCTGCTGACCACGCCGAAGATTCGCTCGAAACGTGAGACAAAAAAGATCAGAACATTGGAATTACAAGCGCTGGTCAATTATCAACGCCCTACTTCACCCAAAAATAAAAGGAGGAGGAAAAAATGAAAACAGGCTAGTTCCTGCATCGATGTAATGAATCCCAGTAAACCATTTCCAGGAAAAATTACAATTTCAAGGGTTCAGGAGGAAAAAAAAACATAACCAAGCACCAGGAGCGTTTACCCGAGTTGATGCGATATGCCCTAGGAATCGGAATCAGCCCCGCTCACCGGGGTCTAGTAATCAAGACAAGATATTAAAACACTGTGGTTAATGCGAGTCTGCGTTACCTGGCAACGACGCTGTCTGACGTTTCCATTGCCATGGTAACGTCAAGCTTTTGAGGATGCACGATTCAAAATTGACTTGAACTTGTCTCGTTTTTTATATCACTCCTTTCCCATTTTTTTTTTATCTACACAGCGAAAATTTATTTTACAGGACGCCTACCGTGGAGTGAGATATACGAGATATGAACACACACACACACACACACACACACACACACACACACACACACACACACACACACACACACACACACACACACATACACCCTCATACACACACACACGCTCGTGAAATCACATACTTAAGCACAATAACAGTCTTCCTCTTTCTAGGTAGTGATGGTGAATCGCAATTACTGTGAACAGTTGTGGTCCATTAAACGAAAAGATGGCTAGCTTTCCTTAAATGATTATAATGAGCTTATACCACAGCAGATGATACGGTTTAAATAGATCATTATAATTAACAAGTTGTGAGAAGCTGGAATATGTGGACCTCTATACCGTATAGAAGTGCAAAGTAACCAAAAAACCAAGACACTTCGACGAATTTGGTATACGATAAACACGTTTCAATTTCGGCAATTATTTCATGTTTTTGCTAAATTAGTTTCTTTGAAATCCATTTGTGCATCAGTTTGCCTATGCCTATGTCTATCTGCATTTTTATGCATTTAACTCATCTATCAATAGATATATTTTATCTTTTTTCACCCATTCTATTCCATGAACTCATGTTTGGCTTATAAATTTCTCCGGAAGGAGTGAAAGCTCACGCGTCTCTTAAAAAGGTGAGGATGACTTTTTTTTTTTTTTAAATGACAGATACTGATCTTGAAACTGGAGTCCCGATCAAGGTGTCTCTTTTGTCATTCTTGTAATCCGCATCAGCATGGACTGCAGAATGACTCGTCACCACACATGCCATTCTTCAAACACCGTTTGATGATATTACCGTAAAGTACGTATGCATTTAAGCGCTATTTTAAGTACGTATTAAAGAGTGTCCAAGTACCCTGAGAGAAATTTGAAATTTCAATAAGAGCTCGTATTACAGACTGGCGATGAAGACATTAAAAAGAAGGATTTACAAATTTCATCAGTGGATACAAAAAAAAAAAAAAACAGTCACACTCAACGAAACATAAGTCAAACTTATTCATGGTGTCAGTTGTTCCAGCCCGAGTATAGACACCTACTACGTTGTAGGAATTTGTGCTTTTTGTGGAGCCTTTGCCATTTACGTGAGCGTATCATATATCACTTACAATATTATCTACATACATTCGAGAATGCAGAAACGGGAGAGTCATAAGCAGCTTCTTACAAAAACGCATTTTGTTACAAAACTAAAGGTCCTTTCATGTATGTCAACGCATATGATATATATATGTATGTACAAATGTAGATACATGATGTATATGTGGGTGCGTGTATGAGTGTGTGTAAAACACAAGTAAATAATCTTTCGTTGCAAGTATAAAGAGAGAGAGAGGTTAAGAGGAAGAATGAGAAAAAATAGGAGAGAGCAGACACGTGTATAGGTGAGTATACACGTGTAGACGTGAATATACACGTGTAGATGTGAATATACACGTGTCTATACTGATAAGAAAGCGTCGACATTGTGCAAATGACAGGAAATGCTGGTCATAAACAGAAAAAAAAATCCCGTGTCCTTTTGACACCTGCATGTTGTCGTAATTTTCCCAGCAGGTGCATGTCTTGTTAAGAATCAGCTGAGCAAAAACTTGCCGGACGGTAAGAGATAAAAAAAAACATTCTCCTGGTTTGTCAGTTGCAAATGGTACAAGAATTAGGGAAGCATGTACAATTAGGAAATAACAAAAACACGAAAAAACAAAAAAGAAAGAAAGAAAAGAAAATGCCATAGGACGCCAGACTGAGAATAGGGTTGTTGTAACTCTGAAAGTAAATGGGCGAAGCCTCTATATGGTGAGTTGTAATGGCTACACGTAAATAAGGTTCATCATGAAAACATAAATTCATTGAGAAAACGTAATTGGCGTAAATTAGTATTGATGAAAAAGAACATAATCGCAATGCAGGGAGTTCCGAGGCCCAGTGGATGGAACCATGAACTCTTAATCTCAGGGTTCGTAGTTCGAGTCCTCTTGCATTTTTTTTTCATTAATTTCACTTCGTTCATCTTTACTTTCCAACTTTACAAAATGTATTACAGGTGACGAAATGTACTACAGATGACGACAGATGTATGTACTGTAGTATTACAGAAGACGGAAATAATAGTAGGCCTACATAACATTTAACATGATAACATGTAGAAAAACACCATGCAGCGGTTACGCCTTTCGTAGAAGACTTTTCAACCGTATATATAGCGGTAGCCTGCTCGCAAGTGTTGCAATGTTCGCTTAGTGTCCACGTAAAATAAACCCAAACAGATAACAGACACACACACACATACAAGCACACAACAACAATAATTGTATGGTGTTCGTGACCGCCGATTTAAAGCGATCACGTCAAGATGGAAATTGATTTTGCGCGTGACCAACGTCTTACTATGTGATATGAATGGTTTAACCGTAGGTATTTATCGTTCGTTTGCGCACACTACGTACAGTGCATTCTAATTTCTCTACTGTATCTCCCACTATCTCCCTCTCTCCTCTAACTGTTTATGTGGACAATCTATCTCTCGTTTATAGAAAAACCTGCAATGTGACTGCAATAAAGGGAGAGTTCTGTTCAGTGGGGCTGCCGTTTTTGTGCCGTTGAGTCCGGCACATTATAATGGCATGAAACCATTTATACAGTGAAAATTTTGATCCTATTTAAAGAGTTGTTAAAGTTTTGTAGGGAAAAGGATAGGAATTATCAGCCACGCGGTCCTTGAATGGTAATTTGATGTTTTATAATTATGCTATTCTGTAGGACAATTAAATCACACTTTTTTGCTACAACGAAATTATGTAAAACAATAAAGAATTTGTTTTCTCTTTGCGGGGTATACATATGAGTGGGTGCTGAATGTTTGTTGTATGCGTTTTTCTGAGTGTTCGATTCAATTCAGATCAATTCAATTCAATTCAATTCAATTCATTTTAATCGTCCAATAACAAAAACATTACAGGAAATTTAGTGCGGGATTTTTACATATAAATGACGAAGCATAACAAATACAATACATATATATATATATATATATATATATATATATATATATATATATATATATATATATAAAGAGAGAGAGAGAGAGAGAACACGAGAACGACTCAATTGGCATAATGTTACGTTCCCAGTCTCACCCCCCTGTCAGCTCGCGATAAACTGAAACAACTCAAACCAACTCGCACTAAACTACAACACAAAGAACAAATTAACACATACGAAAATAACATCAGTAATTATATGTATCAGCATATAAATTTCTTTCTAAATTCCACCAATATTGCACATAATCACTTTACAATTTCTGAGATATAATGATAACAGATATGATCATTGTTATTATACGTCAACTGCTTCAAGTATAACATAGTTGTTCACTGATTCAAGTATGACGTGCCCGACGCTTGCATTTGGAGAAGTTCATCAGAAGTAACAAGATAGGGTTTTTTTCTCTGTAAGTTGGAATCGATGAAGAATGCATATCGCAGGTCTGTTGCAAACCGCGTATTTCGCAAAATTTTCAAATCGATGAAGAATGCAAATCGGACGTCTGTTGCAAACCGCGTATTTCGCAAAATTTCCCTCCGATTTCAAGAGTGCGAGAGAAAATTTATTTTATCAATTTCTTTCATTGCAGACGGCAGTAATTCACCCGAAAGAGTCACTGTCAGACAAAATTTAACGAAAGAGGAAATATGATCAAAGAAAGACAGAAAACTTGTAGCAATTGGTATAAAATTCCGTTAACACTAATACTTAATATGACAAGAATATAACATGTTAGGGTATACAGATTGTGTCACTAATGTAGACATTATAGGGGGATATTATTTACACTTTCTTGACACAATTCAATAAAAGTTCTTTTTTTTTAAAGCAAAAGAAGATATTCCAACTGATAGAGGCTAGTTTTCTTTTAGTTGTTTTGTGCGTGTGTGCTTGTGTGAATTTCATTGTGTGTGTTTTACTTTGCGAATGACTCGTTATATTGTCAAAACAAAAACAAAAACAAAAACAAAAACGAACAACAATGCTCTAAACGGAAGTTTCGGTCAGTGTTTAATTCACAAGTCAGACACATGAACCTCATATGAAAGCTCCAACTGCTCAAAATCTTAACATGACAAGAAAATCATAACATTTCAGAAGGGAATATTTTTGAGCTGCCTAGTGGCGAAACAATGTTGTTATGCCCACCTTCATCAGTCTCAGCTGGCACAACATTGCAAGGCGACACGACGTACTAGATAGAACCTTCCAAATATTCCAAACACGGGGAGGGAGAAAATACACTTCATAAGTATTCATCATATCATCAAATTCACGAGGGAGGGTCATCAAACGAGCATGGCCGGAGAAATTTCGATATTTTTTTCTCATTATTTTCTCCCTTTTTTTGAGGGAGGGGGTATGTTTGAAGGAATTTGAAAACATATCATGCAGTCAGCCCGTGCACTTTGTTGGTCAGGTCTCTATACGCAGAGCGTGGGGAAGAATGCTGGTGAAATTCGAGTTTGGGATGGATAGTGTATCAGCGCTGGTCAAAGGGACAATTTGATTTCATTACGAGGCTCAGAGGAAAGCCGATAGCCTTGCACGCACAGGGCTTGCAACTATGTCGCCCACTGGACCTCTCGCCAAAATGCCAGGGGGGACAAATCAATGATCTGCCGTATAAGCTTGTGCTGCTCATCAAATAGATGTTATGTTGTTGTTGTTAATGTTGTTTACAGCGGAGGCAGAATAAGAAATACATTTTGTTTATGTTTATATGTTTACAGAGCCGTGATATCTTTTAAGAAGAGGAATTGTGCCCGTACAGTAATTAAGTTTGTATTTTTTGTATCTTAAAACAACTACGGTTTACCATAGTCGTTGCTTTTAAATCATTAGCATGGTATACACATCAATTATCAGATGCCTTAATGATATATATCAAGATTAATTTTGCTTATATTTGGTATTGGTTTACTGTTTTTTTTTAATGACTCACGTCTTACGAGGTTAGCTTTTCAGTAGATATCCCATCGCTTTATCTATTTTCAGTTTCGGTTTCCATTGCAAAGTGAATATTGTTTTCTCGTTATAATCGGTACATACACTTTGTATCATACCAAGGAGGTTCGAGAGATGGAGTTACAACTGACTATAATTATTCAATCAGCTGTCAGTTTTCTATGGATGGACAAAAAAATTCCACAGCTGCATTTGTGCCTTTGATGTTCGATGCTTGAAGCCGCCATCTTTCTGAGCAATCTGAAGATTCATTTTTAACGCTAACATAATATCGGGTATATGCTGCTCATTTATATATCAAATGCAATGAAATTTCACCTAATGATAAAGCATATACAACAAAAGTCAATTCCGTTCGAAAATATGTGCAAAAGTGTAAATCTGTGCTGTATTTTGTGAAAGTGTTTGAAATTTTACCCTCAGGGAAAGCCGGTTTTATCAGTTTTCTCCTTATTTCCGCCAAATGAAACTAATATGGTATCATCTTCAAGTATAGTACTTCATAAATTGATATGTCAGATTAGCGTACAAACGCGTACAGTTGAGCAATTTTGATATCTATTTCAGCAATATTTCTATTCGCGCGCACCCGTGCCTTTACCATTGTCTACCGCCCATCGTTTGTAAGTAGGGATAGCGAAAAGTAATTACCATGACAAAGACATATCTTCCTTGGAAAGTGGCTGGTGATTATGTAATGAGACACGAGTCAATTGTCTTCGCATCTGAGCGGCAGATCCAGTTTGACACATACTTCAAATATTTTTGAGTGGCGGCTTCGAGCATGGGATCAAAGCGAATAAGACTGTTGTGGCTCCATTTCTCGAACCTCCTTGATTATACTTTGGCTTGTACCTCTTTCAAATGGCTCCATAACATGAATTGACAAATGCATACTCATGGACGTCACCGGGAAGGGGGGGGGGGGGTTGTTGGTGCGAACGCATCCCCCTTCAGACCCTTAAAAAAGTTTTACTCATCAAGTATGCACGCACAATTTGAATCTTGGTCTTGGAGGTGGGACACCCCTCGCCTCTATAGTTTGGCAAAGGGGAAATGAGAAGGCAAAGAAAACAGCGTAAATGTTCATCATAATCTATTCCTGGAAGTTGCTTCAGTCTGGTTCAGTATGCAGTGGGCAAGGGGCGTTGATGTGTACATGAAGGCCTTTTTTTTTTCTTTTGCTTGTACATAGCTGATGAAACCCGGAAGTGGAACCAGAAATATAAACGCACCCCCTTTGAAAAAAAGCTGGTGACGCTCCTGATACTTCGTATCATGCATTACCTTTTGTTTGATAGAAATAAGTATGATTGAATTGAATGGAATTGAAAGATTGGCCGCACTGCGTCACTCATTGCAGATCAGCTCTTAAAGCTAATACAAATCGGCACTATTTAGCTTGGATAGTAGAAAGGTAAAAGGTCTGCGAGCTTTCGCTTTTTAACCAAAGGTCATTTGAAATTACTCTCTACGATAGTTTGGCGTCAAAGTGTCTTATTCTCGATCAGCTTCTAGGGTAGTCATGGCGTAAGACTCGCCTACCAACATACATGTCATATACTCGCCTACTAACACACATGTCATGGTGCCATTAAAATAACGTAGACTACAGGCAGTTTACAGGGCATTCGTAGTACCCTCAGTGATTGTCTAGTGTCTAAACATTCAATATTAATGAAATAATACGACACAGCCCAATATTGGAAATGGGCCTCAGGGCAAATATGCTATTACTCTGCAACGCCCAAGTATTTGTCTATCGGTATCCATCGTGTCTATCTTCCTGCCAAGTGTATTTTTGGTGCGGATAATATTTTATCCTGTACACACGAGGTTAAAAGAGGTTAAATTCAAGTTATACGCGCCCCTCTAAAATCTGCAACGTGCAAGATTTTATCCATCCGTATTTATCGTGTCTTTCTTCCCGTACTTTTGGTGCAGATATTTATCCTGTAGACGCGAGGTTAAAAGAGGTTAAACTCAAGTAATACGCGCCCCTCCAGAATCGTCTTGGGTTCTCTAAGTTTACGTAGACTGAATGTCACATCATCTAATGAAAAAAAAAATCGTGTTACACGCAGTCGTTCTTAATTCAACACCATGCTATTCTCACTGTATGCGTTACATGTAGTTGGTGGGAACAAAAGCCACATCATGTGAACTCGTTACTTTTTGATTTGATCTGATTTGTTTTTCCATATATATCACAAATGATACATATACAAACGAAATAACATAAAAAACGTTAGCAAAAACATATGTATAACAATCCATAATAGGACATTTCTTCTTAAACTGGCAAAAATGATGGAATAAGCCATCATGGCGGGAAACCAAAAACAAGTATTATAGCTTGCTAGAAATAGGTTACCCATAAAGTGACGTAGCTGCTGGTAGTGACCAGAGGTACGGATAATGTACATAATGATAATTATTGCAGACAAATATGTATGTATGTATGTACGTATGTATGTATGTATGTATGTATGTATGTATGTATGTATGTAAGTACGTACGTATGTATGTATAAAACGTTTCATTGTGATCTAGCCGTCATTTTCGTTTTTGTTTTGTTTTTCGGGGGGGGGGTAATTACTGGAAACTTGTGAGTTTTCTCTGGTTATACTGTAGCTATTATTATAAAGATGTATAAGTAGTACATGTACTTATAACGATAAGAAATTGGTTTTGCTCGTACAAAGTCCATGTATATGTGAAGAATTTATTGTCTATTTTTGTTCTTGGAAGTATAATATTAGAAGGAAGATATCGGATTGATGTAATGCATGGAAAAGACATCAAGAGTAGCAGAATGAGCGCGATACTTCTCTATCTAATTAGCTCGATGATGTTCATACCCGGAGACCAAGTAAATCGGAGCTTACGATGTATTGGATTGTATGAAATACAATACAGCTTCTACAAAAACACAGTTAATAAGTTGCACCTGCATAATTGACTACAGCTGCGGAAATAATCCCTGTACCACAAAATTTTGTTAACGCGACCGAAATGGCAGCGTCATATTTTTTCATTAGATTTCTTTCACTCTAGCGTGAGTGGGGGGTCACCAAGAGATAAAAAC
Organism: Diadema antillarum; assembly: GCF_040938485.1. NCBI lineage: Eukaryota > Metazoa > Echinodermata > Echinoidea > Diadematoida > Diadematidae > Diadema > Diadema antillarum. Next base: position 2,136,636 of record NW_027270963.1, on the reverse strand, counting down.
AACAAATCTTTGCTTTTATTTTTCAGATATAACTGGGAGCCGAACTAAGGGCACAGGTAGGCAGTCAAACAAACAGACACGCACAAACACACACAAAAATATACACACACAATACCACATCCCTATACACAAACAGACACTTTTAAACAACAAAAGGTACAATGGTTGTGCTTGAGGCCGGCAAGAGGGAAAAAATGAGGCTTGATAGAAAAAACGACGGAGGGGCCAGGAAACAGGTAAGAGAAGAGTATTGAGAGACACAGAAAGAATAGATATAATATCGGGGTGGAGAGGTGAATCTTGATATATATATATATATATATATATATATATATATATATATATATATCTATATCTATATATATATATATATATATATATATATATATATATATATCATACATAATAATATGCATGTAAATATATATATATCATACATAATAAATATATATATATATTATATATGTATATATATATGTATATGTATATATATATGTAAATATATATATATATATATATATATATATATATATATATATATAAGAAAAATGGAGTGTTGTGAGACATGTATTAAGTTGAGAGGATAGATAATGCGAAATAAAGCAAAGTATATAAATGCGGACTATAGAGATCACTATCTAAGAGGAACGAAGTGGCATGGAGTGAATTTGGGCAGGAATGCATGATATGATTACAATCATTTCATACAACGACAAAGGCATTATTATAGCCCACTCTGGTGGGGTTGATGCCCACGCTGCCACCTACTCGATTGTGATAGGCCTACTATAGTAGTCAAAGAGCAACTGACTGACTCGTATACGCTTGACTTGGCCAGATGCGCAGATCGGGGACTCGAGTTTCAATCTTCGGTTTGAATAGCCCTCGGGATTGAAATCAAAAGCCGCTGTGAACGGGAGAGTGTGGGTTACGCTGAAAGTCACGTGCATGACCATGTGCACTATCGACTAATTTTTTATCATTGTTTGTCCTTCGCTAATATTATGTATCTTTCTAGCAAGCCACCTATCCATTTATCTCTCTATCTTTATGTCAATTTTGCATACGTGCATTTACGTATTATACATAATATATAGCGTTCTTACATACATAGTATATCATGAAGAGTTTTATCGCAAAACAACAAAAACGAGCTAGTTCGGTGTTTGTCAAGTTGAGATATTTGGGATCATAGCTGATAAAAACAAAGAAATAATAAGGAAATGCTGGACATTTTAATCATAACATCAAGAATGTTGCTTGTTATAATTGATGCTATAACATGATATGATATGCTATCACTGGAAAGGTTTTACTTCGCTCTATCTGATGAAGGTGTTATACTCTAAAGATGTTTAAAAATTGCGCTTAGCCCGTTTTGCGGTGAAACTCTTCATTATTATTATAACGTTAACATATAATTATATCAAATGTGCAGCATGTACAAACATTAATTAACGTATTTATTATGATATTTATTGATTAATATAATATTCATATGTCTGTGTGCAAATCTGTTATTTGCTTGCGGGTTAGTGAAATTCACTCTGTGTTAACTATTCTCGTTATGATTACAGAGTGCATGTAGTAACATAGGAAAGATACATGTATACTGTGATAACTGAAATAATTACGATGGTCCAAATGCTATCAATGTACTTACGAGTGTAACCTTAGTATAATGTAAATGCTCCTTAATATGGTCATATCTTTGGAACGATCGATTGATTGATTGATTGATTGATTGATTGATTGATTGATTGATCGATCGATTGACTGACTGATTTGACCCTTCTATGTATGGCATTTCCTTTCGAGTACATCAATTATCAGCAATTTTATTAATATCGTAAAAATATGGCATTACACAGTAATATGACAATTTTCGACAGTTTTCGGTATCTATACATCTATGGTATAATCACATACGGTACATCGTATTTTCCATACTGAACGATTACCAAGAACAATCAAAAAACCTGACTGTTTGGCAACCGACAATGAATAACAGGAATCCAACGAAAGAAAACAAAGGGGTTCAACATGACGCTCGTAGAATAAAGGGTTTTGTAAAAGGAGAGAGAGAGAGAGAGGGGGGGGGGTGAGCGGGGATGCTAGAAATCTACCAATACTATAGTCTTGCCGGATCAACTCATTATACGTACAGGTACATACATGTACAATCTGTAAGATATAATATAATGGACAGGAAATTATCATGACAGTGGTTATATGAAAACAACAACAACAACAACAACAATAACAACAGCAACAGATATCAGGAAAAACCAAATCGTCGGGGGAAAATGATCCAAAAGACGTTTATACTAAATCAATAATATTTTTTTTTTTTTTGTTTGTTTGATTGTGGCGCAGAATAGCTGTTGCACTCAATATTTGCTCTCCCTTCAGTAGGATATTGACTGTATCTTTGGAAGGTTCTCTGTTATATTTTGATAACAGAATGTTGCTATAGCACCCTGGATACTGCAGGACAAGTTTGGAGTCCTCAATCAAGAAGACTGACCAGCAACTTCAGGTGAAAGTTTTGTGTGCTAGTATACACTGAGCTGCCTTCTCAACCTCCATGTTACGTACTACAGGCGTGGATGGTTCACCGGTCATCAAAAGCTTTGCTCTGGACCCATTGTCTGCACGGTGCAACAAGTTCTTTTGTGTGTGTGCCTGCCCATTCAGAATGATGAACCTGACCGCACTTAATCTATTGCTTTATAGATGCTGAGCTTGCCTTCTCATACACCTCTCATTATCACACACACCTACACAGTGAATCTGGTCAATGTTGGGAAGAAGTAGAAAGAAAAACACCCTCAACAGCTATGTCACACTAGTGAGCATTATCTGTGTGGCAAAATGGAGAATTTTGTGCTGCGCCTTGCCTGTGTAGGCTTATTTCTCGTGACCATCATGGCAGTGAGGACTATGCAGGACACAACATGTTACAGTTCGAAAGAACTAAAACACATAGGTGAGCAGGTCGAGAAGGGGAAACTTCAACTTGATGTTTATCACGCTGTAAAGAAGCTTGGGATATCTAAGGTCAAACCGACCCGACGTGGTCGTAGGTCATTTCAGAAGTCCCAGAAAGCCATCCCTGTCCTTTCAGGCAACAGGCGAACTGGAAAATCAAAAAAGATCATTGAACAAAGAACACCTGCACTGAAAAGGATCTCGCAAACTTGCCATCTCAATGAAGAAGCACCCCTCACCAGAGTTGGCTACTGGAATGCACAGTCCATGATGAATAAACCAACAGCAGTATGTGATTTTGTTATAACCGAGAAACTGGATGTTGTGGCCATAACTGAAGCTTGGCTCAGAGGGGACAGTCGTGACAGTCCCGCATTAGCTGAAATCCAGAACACGCTGAAAGACTACCGCGTTGTTAAGCTCCCTCGCAAAGGAAAGAAAGGTGGAGGACTTTGTGTCATATTGCGGAACCGCTACTATGTCACCAATACCAAATCTCACTCCTTTGAATCCTTTGAATGCCTAGAGTTAACAGTATCATGCTCTGGTCAAAAAACTCTCTCACTCATCACTATCTACAGGCCACCAGGGACGGGCATCAGCACCTCACTCTTCTTTACAGAGTTTTCCAGGCTGCTCGAATCTGTCAGTCTTCTATGCAGTAAGTTGATAATCGGTGGAGATTTCAACTTCCACTTCGATGACCCACTTGCTCCAAACACAAGAAAACTTCGTGATATGCTGGAGTCTTGTGGTTTGAAGCAGGTTGTCTCTCAACCAACTCACATTCGGGGTCATACATTAGACCTGCTGATTGTAAGAGAAGACGACGACATAGTTAGCAATGTTTCAGTTCTCCCCACGATGCCTTCCGATCATGCAGCAATAGTCTTCACTGCTGCTCTGGTACGCCCCCCGCTTACCAAGAAGGAAATTCGTTTCCGCAAACTGCACAGCATTGACTACACTAGATTCAGTGAGGATGTTAAAAGTTGTTTTGCCAAAGCGCACGACACTGAAGATCTTGACTTGTGTGAGAAGGTGAAACTGTTCAACAACTCAATCGAAGACACCCTAGATCAACATGCACCAGTGACTGTTAGATCTGTACATCTGCGCCCTCATGCTCCCTGGTATGACGATTCACTAAGAGCACAGAAAAGGAAGTTGCGTGCCAAAGAACGCCAGTTGAGAAAGTCTGTCCCAAAGCTGACGATTGATAAACAAATAATGAAGAAAGCCACCACAGAATACCATGCTGCCCTGAAACAAGCCAAACGATCATATCACCAGAAGCTGATCAATGACTGCAACAGGAACGACCTATTCAGGTTGATACATGACCTTACTGTCGAGCGCCCTGGACAGACTCTGCCTTCCCATGACTCACATGAAGAACTCTCTGAGAGACTCTGTAAGTTCTTTGATGACAAGATCACTCAACTGTGCAATCCCCTGTACAATTCGGAGATGAACCCAACTTCCTTCACAGGCTCCTTTTCAGTCCTGAAGAATCCCATGAGTTCTGTGACCTGCAGCCTTCAAGCATTTCAAAATGTCTCAGAAGAAGACGTGCTGAAGCTCATAAAATCCAAGAAAATAAAAACATGTCCTTTGGATCCAGCACCTGCTGTTGTGTTCAGCAACTGTACGGATGCCTTTCTTCCTGCCATTACGGACATGATAAACCACTCTCTTGATCATGGAGTCTTCCCAAAATCCCTCAAGTCAGCACTCATCACACCCGTACTGAAGAAGCACAATCTCGATCCAGAGTGCTTAAATAGCTATCGCCCAATTTCGAATCTTCCATTTTCTGGCAAAAGTCATTGAGCGTGTAGTATGTCAGCAGCTTATGCAGTACTTAACTGGGAACTCCCTCCTCGCCAACAGGCAGTCTGCCTACAGACGACATCATAGTGTCGAGACAGCACTTTTGCGAGTGTACAATGACCTTTTGCAGTCCCTTGACGACAAATGTGAAGCCATTCTCGTCCTCTTAGATCTGTCCTCAGCTTTTGATACGATAGATCATGATATCCTTCTCTCCATGCTGAAGAGCAGGTTCGGCATAGACGAAACAGCATTAGCCTGGCTATCATCATACCTTACTGACAGGGAACAGAAAGTGACAGTTAACGGCGTCACCTCTGACTCCATTCCACTTAAATGGGGTGTCCCTCAAGGATCCGTAATTGGACCACTTCTGTTCATCTGTTACACCACTCCAGTCCAGGAAATCATCAAAGCTCATGGATTTGGCTGTATGATGTATGCGGATGACACCCAACTCTACATTTCTATGAAATCTACTGACAGAAATCGAATCATCAGGAGGCTTGAGCTCTGTCTGGCAGATATCCGGAAATGGATGGAACATAACCACCTTGTCTTAAATGACAGAAAGATGGAAGTGCTGCATGTGACATCTCATTTCAAGCCCTCCAGAACCCTGGCTCCCATTGCATCCGGAGAGTGCCAAGTCGTGCCATCTGCAGCAGTTCGTGATTTAGGAGTCTTCTTGGACAACAATCTTCAAATGAATCAACATGTCAACAACATCTGCCGTAGTGCTTCCTTTGCCCTGAGAAAAATAGGAAAGATCCGAACCCTTCTTGACAAGCGAACAACAGAGGTGCTAGTACATGCATTCGTGACTTCTGTCCTTGACTTTTCAAACAGCTTACTAATTGGCCTTCCAGACAAGGAGATTAGTAAATTACAAAGGATTCAGAACTCTGCAGCCCGTCTGGTAACAAAGTGTAAGAAGCACGATCACGTAACACCAATTCTCGCTGAGCTTCACTGGCTCCCTATTCAACACCGGATCCAGTACAAAATAATTTTGTTTGTTCACAAGGCTATACACAATATGTCACCCGACTATATATCTGAACTGGTCGCTCCATACGTCCCTACAAGAACTCTCCGATCTGCCTCTCAGCACCTGCTTCAAGTTAACACAAGAAGGACCAAGAGATATGGTGAAAGGACTTTTGCCCATGCAGGTCCAGTCCTCTGGAACTCCCTTCCTCAGCTACTCCGATCCCAAGAAAACTCTGAACTGTTCAAAAAACAATTGAAAACTCACTTATTTCGTTCAGCATACAATGTTCAGTAACTTTCCAGTAGTATTAGAATTATACTGTTATGATATGTGGTTTGCCACTTTTCAGTTGTGACTTTGTTTCATTATGTATGTATGTAAAGCGCTTTGAGAACCTATTTTGTGTTGAATTGCGCTATATAAGAACATTATATTATTATTATTATTAATAATAATAATAATAATAATAATAATGATAATAATAACAATATTAATAATTATATATGTAATATATATACATAGCCAAAGAGTACAAGCATTTGAGTTAGAGAAAAGGTTAAGCTCCTGCCTTGCGGTGTGTGTCCAAATATGACTAAGAAAGTAGGGCCCAACGCAACGTCAAAACCAAGAGCGAGTGTCCTAATCTTCAAATTACGCGGGAAAGGTCACTAGGCTTCCTGAAGATCAAAAGCATCAACATTCTTTCCGTTTTTGTTGGTCTAGACATGGATCAATTATGGCAGTTGTATGGGGATTTGTCTTGGTTGCTGACAAGACATCAGTTTTTCTTCGACTTTATTTTTTTTTATTTCCCTTTGGTTTAAAATCCAGTCGTGAAAATGTGATCACAAGGAGAAATATCAATCATGATCCAAGTTTGCCAAGTGAGGGCGCTTTCAGTTTTGTCTTCTATCAAAGTGTATTATACTCTTCCTTTCAGCCGAATGTTTCAAGTGTATATCGGCGCATTGTTTGGGGATAAGATAATACGGAAGAACGGTTTCATGCATTGCATGTGAAAAGTTGATTGTATTTTAATTATGTAATATGGTAGGATGATAAGCAGGTTAATTCTATGATGTTAAAAAAGCTAAATTCTGGTCTCCAGAATGTTTCCAAAAACAAAAATCAGGTCAGAACACTAGAGATATTATGATTATTGAATTTGCAGGGAAACCTTCTAAGGAGATCTTTGTCTATCTACACGAACTTTTATTTCCAGAAGACTGATGGTGTATTCCAACCCATTTTAAATCAGTAAGATTCAGTTACATGTTCTGTATTTTGATCTGTTTACGCAAACAAACAAACAAATGAATAGGGGAATAAATAAATACTGTAAATCAATAAACAAATAAACAAACAAACAAGTAATCAAACAAGATAGGAGAACTTTTGGCAGGAAAAGTAATAAATGCCCTCGCATGCCATCAGTGGATTTCGTTCGCTTTCTTTGCAGTATGACCAGAGTCTTAATCACAAAGTCACACTATTCATAAGCAATGATTACAGTACACTCTATTAAAGACTATTTTGCGTGAACACCAGGGACTTCTCGTAGGATCGTCAACGTGACAGTGTGGTGTCGAAGATGGCGCCCTTCTTAAATAATGGGGGTGGGGCAGGCAGAGGAATGTTAGAGAAATAGGACATTGCACCGCGTTATATTGCATTTTGTAATAACTTTCTGTTTATCATCACACACTTAGTGAAACAATGACGTCATGAAAAACCTTCGAGAGAATGTTGACGTCCCTCGATGTGTGAAAACATGGCGTATTGCACTTTTACTGACACCTATTTTGATTCACGAATGACGCGTTACCCTTTTGATTTTACCCCTGCTGTGTGCTTCGCTTTTCCCTCGTCCCCTAGTGTTCCGCGACCCTCCTTTTTAAAATAATAATTTCCATCATTACTTTTTTTTTCACCATGCTCCTCCCGATTTAGCTTCTCTTAATGGGAATTTTGCGCGAAGTCTGGTGCACGGGAGCAGGGAAATGGAATTGATGAAAATTGCATCACTTAAGGACCAAGTACACTCTGTACTCTTCTCGTTTGAAAGAAAAAGTCAATTTAATTATACAAATTTTAATATCCGTGAAACAAAGACAATACGAGAGCCATCAAATCCAAATGTCACGAAAGTAGTTATGTCTGTTCCATGAAGGGTCCATAGAATAAAGATAGAGTGTACATAAAAGTTGAAATGCACACACAAAACTTAATGTTCGAGTTTGACCAATTATAGTTATCATTAACATCCTAACTTCCCTAAATTATCTCCTTTATTTCTCTATTTCCTATTCATGATGCATACAAGACCTTGATTAAGACAGTGATGGTCAAGCAATATTCAATAATCAGATGTCTACGTTGATTTTGAAAAACAAAGCTATATATTTTCTGGTTGTTGCATATTGCAAGTCGTTCAGCGAGCTCTTTATAATTTTATCCATTTTTGACAAGTGATTGCATTGTGTGCTGCATGATAACTTTTACGTTTACTCCTAAAATCTAGCATGAAACGTTGTCGATTCGAAACCTTTAACCCCACGACATTGTCACGACACTGTCATAACATGTTTTTGTCTATAATAACCTGTGTGTGATAGACCTTTATTTCTCTATTCTGTGATGAGTAGAAACATCTCGTAATTCAACGTTGGAAAGCTTGTCCTCCTTTCAAGTTCACTTGCTCTAATTCGACACCATATAATTCAGTTCTAAACTTGCGAGTTCCATATAAAAATGAATCATTCTGTTTCCAAAGTAGTTGTCGCCTGATGCTGAATAACGTAATTCCGAAAAAAGTATGTATGTATATATATATATATATATATATATATATATATATATACATGTATATATACATATATGAAAGTGCGGTTTCGAGTGTCTTTCTTCTTCGTTTTTTTTTCTCTCTCTCTCTTTCTTTGACAGATGTTGTTCTGCAACACGAAACTTATGTGGAAAAAGATTGAATAACTATGGTGTGTGACCAACAGTTTTTTCCCCTCGATTTGTCGTGAGCGTCATTTAACATTCATAGAATATAACAACGCAAGGTCACCAAATGCGAGTACAACTTCCCTGCTGTAATTTTGGATATGAAAATAAAAGTAGATAAAGAGTTGGAATAGGGGGATTATAACAGCGTATCATTTTCTGCATTTCCCTACTATTTAGTTCTCCTGACCCATATCGCGAGCAAAATTCTCATGGTTATTCGATGAACACTCACAATGTCTGCGGATCATAACTCGGACTTAAAATGCACGGCCAAATTCTAAGGCCCATTCGACGTCCCATTAGCCGCGGAAGTATAAGCCTAGCAATTTATTCTGTGCAACATGGAGATCGTAATTGCCTATTCTGCATAGTGTGGGATGTGTGTTTTTTTCTGCTTCAGAAATTCATCAATATCAAACAGACGGAGTAATGAACTGGGCTCTCGCAAGGGATGAAACCATGCTTACCGACTCCATCTTCCGCGTATAAGGCGATTTGCCGACGCTGTTTTAACCTACGTTATGAATTACCTCGCGGAGCTAAAATGGCACTCCGGCAAGCCGATGTGTGAAAGACGTAATTTGCCATCTTAAACCGCCACTAAGCCCAAGCTCACCCATGGATCAACATTTTATCAGTGCTTACAAGGACGCCTTCATGAGACTCTATGTATTTCTGATAGGGGTCGACGACATCAATGGCCGATTATGATTGGCCGTTTGTTTCTTGCCCGAGTCGCAAACTCATCTAAGATGTTTTGTGCTGTTGCAATGAAGACCATCGTCTCATAACGAATATAAACAACTCAGTAATCTGACTCACCAAAGTATTGAATTGTTTTGATTTTTTTTCTAAAAGTTTCTGAATCACAAAATGAGAGTTAAATTCTCAAGCACGTACTACAAAATTCACATGAAACACATTTCGAGGGAACCACTTTGAACAAAACTATGGTAAGAATATGCAAACGAACACATGAAACGGGTAAGTATATAAATCCAGTTATATTCGAAAACTACCTAAAAAAAGAGAAATAATAATAATGCTGGATGTGTACATATCCTAAAGATATTCCTTTCTCGCTTTGAAAACTAAAAAGACAAATAAAAAAATAAGAAATCAACATCTGAATTCTCACCCACTGTCTTCTTTTCTCGGTTCCATGACAATTGCTCCTGTTTGTTCCCACGACATATCTGCCAGCTAAGGTAAATATAAATTCTTCCCACAAACACAACCCTAACCCTAATCCTAATCCTCACATCAAACTTAACCTAAAACCATATCATAACCCTAAGCTTAACCCTAAGCCCTTGGAGTAAATGAGACCGGAGCAAATTGTCGCAGGAGTAAAATGTGGGTGTCGCCTCCTTTCTCACAACCTCATTTCAAAATGAGGTAATCATGGTAATACTGGTTGATCTAGATATCGCAGGCAGCCTTTTAAGGAGTTTTTGTAGTTTAATCGTTCTTGATCATAGATGTCATGATATTATATGACTGATCTTTGAATTGGATGTGCTACTGTTATCTTTTGATTGTGCATTAATAAGGTAAATTACTGTACTTTTTAGTCATGTTCTTTGCAGAAAGGATAAGATGAGCAAAGGAAAGAGAAGAGAGGTAGAAAAAGAAGGGAAAATAAATACAGATTTCAGATCAATACTGGTTCTCCAGAAGTCTTCACTTTTCGTGTATGGATTGTAAACATTTATTGATGCTGAAAGACGCAATGAAAATGATAATGATAGGAAAAACGTAATAACTGAAAAGTGCTTCCAACAATAATAAACTATGATAGCAATGACAATGATGTTACTTCAATGAACCGCATCTATAACCCCACAACTAATGGCGATGCACATTTTTGATGAAATGAAAATATCAATTATACAAGGACACATTATTCGTCGGACCCATGCATATATATATATATATATAATAGCATACATACTTATGATACAGGCCGGCAGTGCATGACAAAAGTTATAGTGCACGTAAAATATAACGATTGCAGACGATAACCCACTATCGATTTGATATCGGTTTTTACTCCCTCATTTTAATCATCGAGTACTGAATCCCGCACCTCACCAACGCGATTGCGCCACAACCGCGATATGCTTTGCTCGATGTTATCGTTATTCTCGATTCTCGCTGGCTATGCCAGCAACTTATCTGTGTGGGACTAGACTATCAGCGGTAGATTTAAACATGGAAGCTGACATGAACAGGTTCGCTACTTTTACAGAGACTGATCTATATAAACAGTATCTTAGACAATGAGGACGCTTTCTCCGTACATTCTACGCGGAAGTGCGCCGTGGAAATGGGTAGCGTGTGTACGGTATACGCTAAGCGCTCTTTGATCACGCTACGCTATGAACTTTTACTACGACATTTACAACACACTCTCGGAATCCATTTGTGCAGCAATGGTGACTTCAATAATGCCTGGCACGAGCCTTGTGTTTAAATCCAGTAGATCCCTAATCCTACAAAACATCATCTAGTCCTGGTCCTGGACCCACAGTGCAGTAAGTAAACTTAGGACGTCTAACGTGTTACTGTTAGATCCATGGTAGACCTACGTTAGCTCTGTCGCTCGTACAGTGTTTACAAGTGACGTAGATCTAGTAGTATAACGTTAGGCCAGGGCCCCTAGACATGGATCCTGCCTAATCTATCGTAGGGCCTAGAAATCGTTAGATATAACAACGTAGACCCTAACACGTCAGGATTTTGTGTGCACAGGTTCAAAGAAACTGGTATTATTGCTAGTCTAGACACGTGTATAGTCTTAAATGATCTAGGCTTTCGTATTTTTTCAATTTATCTTGCCTGGGTATGTATGCTATTTTATATAACACATAGTGCATGACATCTTATTGCACTATAACAAGTACCAAGCACCTCCAAATTCTGAATTTGCCCTCAGGCAATTATATTCAATTCGGCCTACGGCCTCATTGAATATAACTGGCCTTCGGGGCAAATTCAGAATTTGTCGGTGCTTATATTGTTATAGTGCATTCAGCCTCATGCACTATATGTATAATATATATATATTCATTCTGTGTGCATATGCGTGAAAAGGTGATGCTTATGTGTGTATGCGTGTGTGTAGAGGTATGTACAGATGCAAAAATGGTATAGGAGGGAAGGGATAGCACCTTGTGTGAAAAAAGGAAGGAAATTTGAAATGCCACACTGCATCCAATATCACTTGTAATTTGTTCAGACGAAGATTCCTTTGTTTCATCTCTCCCTCTCATTTCCCTACTGCTTTTTTGACGAACTAATTGGCATTTGACGACTTTTTGTCAAATTTCCCCTCACACTAAATTGAATTTGAGTGAAAACTTTCGTTGTAAGTCAAACCGGAAATTAAAGGCTGGTCTATGAGTCTGCTGCATCTTTTTAATGAATAGATCTGCGACTGAAAAGTCTATGTGGTATACCTATTTGGAATGCAGACGTCACTGTAGTCCTGTATCATTGATATAGGGGTAGTATTTTTTATGTTAAAGATTAAATGGGACGAAGGTTTATTGCCTTTTGATGGCATGCACAACAAGGGGTTAAATCATCTAGGTCTTCTTTTCTCTTTTTTCTAGTGGTTACTAAGATGTACCCCGCTCTCAATAATGAATGAACGAATGATAAATTCACCAACTCCTACATGTAACCGCATCTACACACAGAGGACATAGAATAAAGTATGCAATGGAGTACATTGTATTAAACAATCATGTTTCAGTAACTCTCGGAGCAAGCTCCACGAACAAAAAAAAAATGTTCCCTACTTCTTTTAAGACCCTTATAAAAACAACAAGACGAACAAAGAGCAAAGGCTCCCCGAAGAATGTTTTAATCATGGACGTTTGTAAAATGTTGTGGGAGATGGTAAACTGTGGGCACTACAAAACGTGCCTTCCACGCTCGCTGTTTGGCGCGCTTGCCTGGCGTCATCCGCTTCCGACACGTGTCACGCATGGGCAATGACTGCCGCTAACTCTAATATTATCAGTGTCGAGCTGTTTGTATACAGTGTCAGTAGCATTTTGAAGTGGTGGTCCCGAGGGACTTAACGGAGTGATTTCCCAACATCAGCATTAGACCAGTTGGCAAACATTGCAAAGAGAAGTGCTGGAATGATTCAAATGGGGTTTAAAACGAAATCTTTGGGTTTAGTGTTTACTAATCTACTTAAAAGATGCACTATACTGTACCTTTAATAGAAAGGATGGCCCCTCTGATAACCAATATTGAGTGTTCCAGGCTTGCCCGACATTGCTTACTAACATACTACAATATCAATAACAATACAATATCATTGCACCTGATTGACAAATTGCCCTACATCGACGTATGTAGGGCAATTTGTCAATCAGTTGCAATGAAAACATCTCGACGGAAGAAATTCTGAATTCTGAAATTTGAATAATATAATATCAGTTGTTATGTAGTAACAACTGATATTGGAAACTGGATAGCAAGTAACAATGTATGTAGTTTTACCAAGTCTGAGATTTAAAAAAAAAAAACCCGACAGAGAATAACCAGAAGATAGAAGTGAAACAGAGGACAAAGTTTATTAGGAGTCAAGAGATGAAAAGCAGCCGCCCAAGTCGTGATTTAGGTTGACAGAAACGATTTTCTTTGACGTAATAACAACATGAATATGGCAACACTGTTTATTTTTACAGAGTAGGAACCCATAGGAACAAAGGACGAAAATAACTTCACAAGTCACGTGAGCATCTACGTCATGTTAGATGTATTATGGATATTATCAATACGTCAGTTGACTTTTTTGTGTGTTTATTTTAGGGTTTTGTAAGCCAGCACAATAAATCTCCATTACTTAAGTCTGCTCCCTAAAGTTATACCAAAATGTGTGTTGGTCAAAGCCTACAAAATAAAAAGTCGTACATGATTTCATTCATTTAATTCTGAATAATATATCCTAAACAATGATAAGTAAAGAAGAGTTCTGGAAAGGATTTAAGGTTCACCTATGTCAAAAGTTTGGTGGGGAGTTTTTCCCTTGTCCGTTGCTCGGCATCCTTCGTGTTTCAAGTGTTCATTCCTCATCTTTTAATCTTCCGTCTTACTTTCTCCACTCCCTCGTTAGTTCGTTCTAGTTCTTTCCTTTCGTTTCTGTTTTTAAAGTCTTTTCTCTCTCTCTCTCAAGCTGTTTCCCCATTATTTCCCCTCTTTTTCGTTTTGTCCTCTTTGTCTTTGTCAAAGGAGCCGCTTCAGGAGATAATGAATTGATGTTTGGAAATGAAAGAGAGCGGAGATCTGAGACTATTATTTTTCAGAAAGGATCGGCTGAATCTTGCACGCAGCCAGAAAGAGAGTGGAATACAATCGAATGCCTGCTTCGAGTGCTGCTTTCAGAGAGATGCGTCGCTACTCTGCAGCCCATACGAGCACTGCCATTCATCATTTACAGTGTCGTTGTCAGTTACCTAACAACAACGGAAGACATGGACCTGCCGAGAGAGCTGCTTAGTGGAATCTTAACCAAAGGAGTAGGGGGGCTTTGTGTATACAGTATACAGAGATTTCTTCTTCTACGTTATCTTACGTTCTCGGAGAACATGTTCAGACTCCCTCCTAGCGCGTTAGTGTGCGTAAACAGGTGTATTGTTTGTTTGTTTGTTTGTGTGTGTGTGTGTGTGTGTGTGTGTGTGTGTGTGTGTGTGTGTGTGTGTGTGTGTGAGGGTGTGTGTGTGTTTGTGTGTAACTGACTAAAACTTATGAAAACAATGGGGAACAATCTGCCACCGCATTATTATGCTGACAACAGAGTTCATAAAACAACAGATGATATTTATATTCTTAAGATATCGGGAACATTGTGTTCAAAACATATCTGTCAAAAAGGTGTTTTTCTTTACTTTTCTTTCCCCCCCCCCCTACCGTTGATTGAGATCACCCTTTACTCCTTATGAGTATTTCACACCACACCAGACCAATGCCTCATCTCAACCTGTGCTTCTTTCCCCGGTCCGTATTCATTAAAACATTAATAATGCATCGAGTAGTGATATTCGATAAAAGCGGTATACATCGCAACTTCAGTTCTGATAAGGGACGATGTGAATTTTTGTCCCAGTAAAAAGAGAAGATGGAATAGGGAAAGCAACATCATTCCTTTTACACCGCAGATATTTCAAATTTTAGAAGCGGAAGTCGCCACTGAAATCATGATGGAAAATGCATACAAGATGAACATAAATTAAAGCAAAGTTAATTTTGTATCTCGTTATTCGTAAATATATCACTTTGTGGTATGCTATAGCAGTTGAAGGAAGAGGTGTGTGTACACAAATTAAATACGCGATGTCTTACGTAAAATCAAGAAACAAAAGGAGAATGAACGATAAACTTCATAGTATGTACATCCCTCCAATATGCAGGCTATCTGGCTCTTGAATATTAATGTCACGTATCTCCCCGTAGCATTGAGAGTTGTACACATTTGATATGCATTAGATGTCTTTAGTTACATTTTTTCTTAAATAAAAAGGTTATATAGACATAAAAAACACATAAAACATAATCCTTATAAAAGCACATCTGCTTTGGCAAGGGGTGATGTCGTTTATGTACGGAAAGTAAGCACACTCATTCGTCCAATTATTCGGCAGGCAGGGGCGCCGCGATGTAATCGACCAATCAAGAATCCTCCTGAATAGCCTGCATTGCTCTCTATCATGCACGGAGGAGGGGTAATCGTAGGGAGAAAGCGTGGGCAACTTTAAACCCACAGTGGAATTCGATTCTTGGTAAGGTGGTGGCGTGTACACGTGGTGCGTGGTAATCATATGAGCAGAGTGAGTTTTCCCCCATCGAGACAAAATGAAGGCTGCGAGATAATGTGAAATAACAGCTTTTCAGCTTGCAAATATCCAATAATGTGTGTGTAGCCCTCTTCGTCCTTTGCACAGGTTATCTCGTGAGGTTCAGGAAACAATGATATTATTACACAATATTTTGTCAAGTCAAGTCTGTATGGCCTGGCGAATGGGATCTTCGGATGACAGGGTGCAAGTCTATATTGGTGTTCTCAAATTCCTGCAACAGAATATGATAGAGTCTTCCAGTCTAGACAACATTATTGAGTTCTGAGATGAGGGGGCAAAGTGTTTGAATACATTTTTAAGCAATTAATGCGAACGTGATCGAAATCAATAGTTACGCCTAAGATTAGAATTAGGGCGTAATGGTCTGCCGATGTGTAAGTACGTGCTAATCACAGCTGGGATTCATAGACTTTTCATGGAATCGTATTTGTAAGCCTAATGGTAAGAGACGCGCACATGTCAGTGTGAAAAGTCACACTGTTGGTAAAAAGAAAAACCCACAAAAAACACGAATACTGGATGATCAAAGACGATTAAAAGAAACGAAACGAAAGTAGATAAAACTTTAAAGAACAGCAACGACAGCACCCAATACCAACGGGAATCAAAACGGTGGTTTCCCAATTATTTGTTCTGCCATTTAACACTCTTACACAAATTACCTTTTTGTATCACGGTGGTCGGGGAAAGTGTTCCGAGATAGAATGTTCAAGGTGTCATCCCGTTGCCTAGCGACCGATGACGTCAATGCCTCCTGCACGGGATCTAAAATGCGAAGGTGGTGGCAACGAGAGAGACACGACACGTGAGTGTTGAGGGCGGAGAAGAGGGTAGGCTAGCATGTGAAATATTATGTCATCGTAAGCTTACCCTTTTTTTTTCAGGAAGAGGATGGGGGCGGGGGGTGAGGAGGTTCCCAATTATGTTGTTAGGGTAATAAAAACGCCGCGTGGTAGTTGATCCAGCGCCTCAAGCAGAATTGCGCCATCAATCGTACCTGTGATTGTTGTTCTTTATTTACGATATGATGTAGGGTTTGCTTCAATTGCTTTGAGATAATTGCCCCAAGAAGAAAGAATTTCTCTTTCCTTGCAAAGTGTCAACGCTGACCTCGATATTCTTGGCTATAACTTGCTTTGTTTTGTTAAATCATAACGTAGACGCACGGTGACTTATTGACTCAATAATAAATGGTAAAGAACATTCACATAATCTTATTCAGTTTATCACTCGCTTCGTATCTATAGTGTGGAAATGCGGCAACGCTTGGTGCATTTAACGGAAACAAGCTTTACGCGCGTTGACTAGTGCCTAACCCATGCTCAATGAGCCCAGTATGGAACCTGCGTTTATGGCACGCCGTGCAAATTTGAGTGAGCTGTAGCCTAATGAGACAAAATTGGCTTGCAATAAATTTCCATTACGTTAACGAGCAGGGTCAGACTATGCCAAGGTTCGGAACAAAAGAAAAAAAATGACAATAATGATGTCATGATCAGAGAAAAGATAAGCCAAATAAAAGATAAAAACAAGCAAACTGAAAAGAGTGTTATTAGATGATGTTCTGGGATATAATATTTGCGACAGGTTGCTCTTTTTCTTTCAAATAATATTTATTCACTTCCATTCAAATAATACAAGGAACATCAATTCACTTTGGTATTAATGTACAAATATAAAAGAATAATCAATTCCTCATGTTTTCATATAACAATTAAAAAGGCGATAGTACAGCAACTACGAAGAAAAAATGGAAGTATATCATATCTAGAATAAAACCCCCACACAATGTTCCCTATCTAATCTAACTACCCTTCCTAACCACAAACTATTATGAACTACCCCCCCAAAAAAAAACAACAACATTAAACAAATCCCGCCAATACATAGTAAACTATCCTTCCCTTCCCACCCCTACCCATTACAATTTTACTACCCAAACACAACTACTCATTAAAAAAAATCACCTCAGTTACCAATATATCACACACAAAAAACCAATTCATAATCCAAAATAATACGCTGTACTTTACAAAAATCCATCTTTACAACACTTCAAAAACCTACCTTTCATTGCAAACACACACACAAACACACACAAAGCAATATCATAGATATGTCTAACAGCTATTGCATGACCATGATGAAAATGCAAATGAAAATATTATGTAATATTCATATATTACACCTTTTTTTCATATCGCAGTAGCAGTAGTAGTAGCAGCAGCAGCTGGTATTGTATTTCTGTTTGTATTATCGTCCTTGCCGGTAACTCATAGATTGTTTTTGGAGGTATAGTTGTATGACAGCCGAAATAACAAAAGTACTGCTGTAGTTACCATATCGCTGACGAAAGGGCCTTAGGTTTGTTGTTCTTCAATTCTAGTGCCACGCCACCTTATCTTCTCCTCCCCTCCCTACATCCTTGTCATGCTACTGATATCACCCAAGGGACAACATGCGTATTCTTCTTCTCTTCCTCTCCTCCTCCTCCTCCTTCTTCTCCTTCTTCCTTTCTTTTTCTTCTTTTTCTTCTTCTTTTTCTTCTGCTTCTTCTTCTTTTTCACCTTCTTCTCATTGTGATGACTATGATTATCAGTACAATTATCATTATTATTATTATTATTATCATTATTATTATTATTATTATTGTCATTAGTTAAATTATTATTATCACTATTATAATTGTTGTTATTATTATTGTTGTTGTTGTTGCTGTTATGATGATTATTATCAGTACCGTATCATTAATTTTATATTATCGATTCATATCATTATCATAATAATTATTCATTTTCAACATTATTGCTACAACCACCACTACTTATTCAGGAACAATCATGTCCATCACTGTCTGAGCAACACTTGATACAAATGCTGCTTTTCTTATATTTTTGGCTAAGAATATACTGTATAACTGTATATTATATATGACATTATTTTTTTTTCAGCTGTGACAAAACATTTATATTTTTCATTATTGATCATCTTCGATCAAGCGAAAGTAATTTCAGCCAAGACATAGCGCAAGAGACAAAAGAGAAACTTTTCTTCCTTTTTCAAAAGTGAATCTTAATCAGGCTGGTAACCTCAGAGAATCTCGGTCATGTTTGGAGTTCTATTATTTGTGCTTCTACTATTATAATATTGTTATTATCATCATCATTTTGCGGTTGAGAATATCTCGATATTATAAGCTTTGAGCCGTGGTGGCTCCTCCATCATCGAATGGTTTACGTGACATTCACTTGAGGGTAACGGATGTTCAGATCTTGACAGAAGATGGTAAAGAAGGCGAACAACATCAGAATAATCAACCCAAATACATGACGAAAGCGTTATACTAATATGAGAGTGATGGAATGCATTAGTCTTATCTATGTCTTTACGCTCCTTTTTTATTTTGAGGAATGGGAAAGGAAAGGAAAGGTGACAAGCGATCATGACTAAGATTTTTTTTTTTTGCATAATCAAAAACGTGTTATCTTCATTGAAAAAGCAACAACAAATACTCAAGGAAGTTAATTCTTTTCCAGGAATGAAATTTCTTCCAGATGTAAAAGATTGCTATTGATGCCCTCCGGTTATTGTTGTCATCATTCTTCCCTTTAACGCTCTCTGTCCTTTAAGAGCGACTGGCACAGAAAATCCCGTAGCATTGTACGCACTGTCCAAAGTCCCTGGCACAGGCTGGGTTAAAGGCACGACGCAATAGAATTTAGAATTATGGATGCCGCACAATCTTTTTTTTCTCAATTCATGATTCAAAGAATATAGGCTCTCTACTTAATTTTTCAACAGAACACAAATTAATGACGTATATGCAAATGAGATGACGAGACAGAAAAAAACAATCGGCAATTATTGTTCTTTTAAAACATTATACATAATCTAAATCGGTTTCGAAATACCTGCGAGATATAAAAAAAAAATGATGCTTCACAATCAAAAACTGGGCGAGAAGGGACTGCGACTACAACTGCAACGTGACATAAACGATTTGTTTACGATGACCTTAAGGCGACACGGTTCTTGATTAATCTCAGAGTACGCTATCAGAACTTTTGTTACTGTTTCTAATAGATCAATAACATTTTAATCGATCCCGTGATGTCGTGCTGTTGTTAATTATGAGAGTAGATGCACTGATCTAATCTTTAACATTATAGTACTGAGCTATCCCTGTCTATCTTTCTGTCCAACCTTGACCTTATTTTTTGTTAATACTCACTACAGTATTTCATAACTTCGCGGGGAGTGTTATCTTTGTATACTCGTCTCCGTGTCTATCTATTGGTTCTTCAGTGCGATTTGCCACCTGCTACACTGGTTTCGCGCTGATACATGAAACCGTTCGCTTGGAAACACGCTCTACACTGCTCAAGAAGTCTTATGCAGAAGTGAGAAACAAACAATAAAAACAACGAGTCGTGGCCTGCAGCATGTTTAAACAGCGCTTTAGCATGTCGAGTGGTACGATCAATAGGTTCGGGAACCCCTCTCGTAAGGTAGGTAGATGCACCGGTTAGCCGCCGCCGTCGCTGCCGCCGCTGGGGTATGAATTTAATCACACCTCGCGTAATAAAGTGCCAAGGCTAATGCGCACGACATTCTACCAACCACATTGATATGCTAACGAATCGTAATGCTTCGACATCCATGCTGTACAGCTATTTGTTGTTGTTTTCTCTATAGGAATGATATCACAGTCAAATTGTAACGCATTTTTTTATACGGTGGAAGGACATGATATCCCATCAAAATGTAATATGCAGTCACGAGACAGAAAAAAAAAAACCATAATGTATTAAAAGCTGTAAAGGGTATAGTTAAATGTCAAATCCAATATGGCCAATTATACTTGTTTCAATAGATGGTTTGCCATGCACATGGAATAGTGATTAATAGCTGCAACAACAGTAACAAAAGCTGTCAATTACTACAGCACAAAGAACAAAACTTATTAAAAAACAGAGAAGAAGCGTTAGCCTCGGAAACCATTTGTGTAGAAACCTTGACTTAAATGCGGTCCAGTCCGCGCAAAGTTTAAAGTATAACAATTCCCTTGTACACATAGCTCAGTAATTAGATTACCGCCGCCCCTCCAGTGCAAAGGAAGATTAAATCCCATACAGAATTATCAATCTATTAAATCAGGCAATGGAATAATATTACGTTGTTCCACCAAACCTTTTTTTTTTTTGGTAATTTTAAGTACAATGGTCTACTTTGACGGATGTGTCCACATTTTACCACTTATAGTGTTCTAAGCACATTTTAAAACTCTAATAAGACAATACATTTAGCTATCTAAAACACACTGTTCCTGAAAGACAAGAAAAAACCCCCAGCATAATACATTGTGCAACTTCCTTATTTTATGACATCCCTTGTGAGCGGATGGTGCTGTTTACATTATGCTTGTTTATATTCGTTTATGTGTGTGTGTGTGTATGTGTGTGTGTGTGTGTGTGTGTGTGTGCGAGTATGTATGTGGGAGTGAGGGTGGTATGGTAAGTCATTAAATCAGGTAAGTTATTTGCATTTGATTACAGCTTCACCAATAAACAAAAAACGATTTTACCGATACAGGCGAGTGTCAAATAAGCTTTGTTATGGTTGATAGGTGTTATAATCCTTTTATTGTTAATCTTAATGACGCAAACATTAAACAAATAAATCGAGCAAAGCGATAACTATATAAATCATAAAATGTGAGAAGACGGATTTCGAATGTGAGGATCTTGGGTCCAAATTTCATAAACAACCCATGGTGTGACGCATCGACATTTCATAATACGATGCCAAATAGCTCCTCGCCACTTCTTGCGATGTGCAATATTGCCGGCGAAAAAAAAGAAAAAAAAAAATCAGCCAACAAAACATAACACTGACAAAAATAACTAAACGGGAACTTGGCTAGTAATTTCGGTAGGGTAACCTCAATGGTACGCTTGATCAAATGACCGAATGATGCTATCGACTTTCTGCAAAATCGGTATCGAGTGGGCAGGGGAGACGGCTTCTCTACAACTTTCTTCAAAGCAGTGCTCGACATTTTCATCAATTCATAACTTCTTGTACTCTCCTTGAATGCTCCTCACTCGCACAATTTCCTGCAGGTTGTAAAACTCATTTAGTATGTTGGCATTCGTTTCTATGTTCGTACTCCGAAATTGTGTTTTGAACCCACGGGACAGCAATTTCTCTCTTACTGGAACTGTGCCTGTCTCTGTTTCCCTCCACCTATCTCTATAATATATCTTTTAGTATATTCATCTATCTATCCATCTTTTTAACAATTTATAAAGCATGTTATCCCTTCATCTCTAGGCCTCTTTAGCTCTGAATTTTCCATCATTCTCTCACGCCTTATTTCATCTTTCTGTAATATATCATGTCTACTCTTTGTAACCATGTATTTTTCTATCTAGGTATTATGTTATCTCTTATAATTAAGTCTATCTTTTCCATATCTCTCTTCTCTCACCTCTGTCTCTGATATCATGACAACCATGTCGGATTTAGCTGCCATATGGCATGCGAACATTATGAATCAGATTTTTCTCAAGATGAAGAAGCGGCCCTGATGGGTTCCTTTTGGCAAAAGTACTGCGAGAGTGTGAGCCACTTCACGCGGTTATTATACAGCCCCCGGTGTATTGCAATCGATAGAGACTATTACACGAGATGATTCTCAAGTCATGAATATTGGGTGTCTCGCCCAGCTCGGTGAACTCGGTGGCGTTGTACGGGGATATTTCTGAGTCCCAAACTCCTTTCTAATTTGTTTGCTTGTTGAGTGTCATGGTATGATGTGGTTACAACAAGCCAGCGGCTCCAACCATGGAGGAACTGTTTGGTACATCAGTCGAACTCAAACGATGATGCTTATGTCTTCCCCGAGGTAAGTGTAACAGAGAGAAAAAAAAAACAAGATTACAAATGTATTATATACTTTATGTACAAAGAAAGTGATTAAAGGTATTTCTAGTTAAAAAGGGACATGGATTGCTGATCGTTAATGGCAGTGTCATGATGGATAATTCAGCGCTAAGAAATAGAATGATTGAAAGAGGTAAGGGAGATGTCAGCTTCTATACAATAGATCTCCGGATGTCCGGTACATTCACAGGCAGCCCCCCAACTTCCGACTATGGTATAGATCTCCATAGCTCAAGCTCAAATATGGGTTCCACGGACTGGTGGGATGTGAGGAGAGTAATTTTGCACTCTACATAATGCTCCATTTTCTCATTCATTTTGTTGTTGGTAACGAATGGTGGAGAGATTATTTTGAAGTGGAAAGACGCATCCCCTATACTCATTTGCATCAGCCCTTCCCTAATTCATATTTCTTTTCTTTTTACACAGTCTGACCAGTCAACATATTTCATGTATCGTCATCCTCGTCTGCTCCTCTTTGTTCTGTTGTTGATGCATAAAAAGACAATATTAATATGACTTCAAGCAAACATCTGTTTCCCCTCCATCATTGACATTCTAAACAACGAATTGTTCAGTTTCGAGAATGTTCATAAGTCAAGACTCCCATTACACAAAACGAATGCATTAATAGAAAAAGAAAGAAAAATATAATTATTTTTTTCCCGAAGCATGTCACTAACATCAACATGCTTGATCTATGCAGCTGTTAAGAGGAAGCACGCAAATGAACATCAATTTTAGTGTATCAAAGTGAATGTAATTAACCGTAAATGAATGGTATAAGCAATAATACATACTTTGATTAACTTGATATGTGAATCTGCATCCACCCCCCCCAAAAAAAAAAACCACCACCACCACCACCACCACCAACAACAACAACAACAACAACAAAGTCGCCAAATGCATATTTTTAGTTAAAGGCAAATTCTGAAAGAGCAGGCTTTTAAGCTTTAAAATGATGCATAACTCAATTCAAATGGACTGCTAACCTATCTACAAGAAAGCACACACGCTGGAAAAGTGTGTACGGTACTGAAAAAATGCATTTGTTAAATGAATGGGGGGGGGGGGGGAAACAGGGTGTAAAACTCCACAGCAACAAACTTGAAGAGATCATCACTTTAAGCTAAAATCAAATATGCTCTATCAACATACCAACTTTAAAGCAGGATCATCATTTTTTTTTTCTGTCAAGAGCAATTTGAGCTCAAAGTGAAGAGTGTGTATACAGAGTTTTGAAGATATGAAAAGGGGCCTCGAAGCCGAGAAGGGGGAGGGGGAGGGGGGGGGGGGGATGGAGGAGGGAGAAAAAAATACACAGTCTCCCACGAGAGATGGCGCTAGATTTGCCAATTATCTTTTCCTAGTCGACACAGGGCCCTTATTCATGGGAAGGTGTTAACATTATCTCGAGGGAAAACCGACTTCCACAAATGGCCAGAGTTCGAGCTGATAACAGGTCACCACAATGTTTCTAATCAAGTCGTTGCCATGTAATTTGCCTGAGAAACCAACGTCTCTTGAATACACTAGCCCATCTGCCAAGTTTAAGACATAGACTTCTCCGTGGGGCTCCACGTAGTGAATTCTCACGTTAAATGCACACACCATTACCAGATGACCATTTCGTTGTCTGTTAATTCTTAATAAGGAACAGAAACACATGATATTATGGTGTGGACAACATTTGAAATGATTACGAGATTGCTTATATATGAAATTGTCTTGTTCAATAAAAAGGTGTAATCAATATTTCTTGAATAAATGTAGTAATAGTATAGTAAAGGTATACATTTATTCCCACATCTCCACACTCGGAATCCTAAGACTGAATTGCTAAGGCATACAGTGTGCATAAGAACGTTAAGAATACAAATTCTTCATGAAAATATTCAAATCATTTACTCACATAGGTACAATAAGACCATAACAATAAATCTAATGTCGTATCACGCGGTGATATCATTAACATCATTGAACTGGAAAATGAAAAAAAATAGTGTACAAATATAAGTATATTGGATTTTACACGATAACTGTTAGGCAAAAAGGGCTAAGCTTGTATGCTGATTGTAGCGGCACAGAAGTATGTCTCTCAACAAGATAGATACAGCAGCACCCCCAAATATATTTGGAACAACCCATAAAACCCCAAACACTATTTTCTCTGTTCAAATAACCTTAAGTTACTTTACATAAAGCACCCTCGCCCTCACAAAAGTGCACATTTTTGAAAACAGGGTGAGTTTAGAAACTTCATGGACAAACAATGTCTTATAAACAGTAAGAATTTATTTATAGAAATTATGCCTCGGAAAGAAAGAAAGAAAGAAAGAAAGAAAGAAAAAAAGAAAGAAAGAAACCCAATTGGCAATGTTCAATGATGATACGTCAGTGGAAGTGTAGCACCTTTTTTCGTGCTCCATTTTCCCTTTTAAATTGGACACCTAGAAAAATATGTTATCCACGCGAGGAGAGCACAGCTTAACTCTGTCAATTGTACTGGTAACCATACCATACATGAAACATCAATGGTATTTTTAAGGATTCGCCTTGAAAGGGTTAAACAACCGAAGGCATCCTTCCCCTTCCCAGCTCCTCATCCTCCGAGCGACCGGAAACAAGAGCTATTTTTAGCGGCGTTGAGACAGCACGAATGCTCGAAATGTGATGGGCCGGCCACGGGTATTGCCTCTGGGGGTGGGCTGCGCGTGCGAGCCATTAGAGATCGCATGAATGCACAGGACTCGTCAAGACCCGAGAAGGGAGTCGGCGTGAACGCGAGATAGTTTCGTTGAAAACCCCGCTAATAAGTCATCTGATAGGACTGCTAATTACAGCCGGTGTCATGACACCGTAATACTGACGACAAGATATTGTCTATTGATAGACGGGCGTATCAGACGGACCGCCCAGAAATTATCGTTTTTGAAACCACGACTTTGCCTAACTTGTCAAGTGACAAAAACACGTTTCCGTCATTAATTCGATGATATCTTATTATCGTGATTTACTATTCATGCAAGTATTTTAAAAAGTGTTTAAAAAGTAGAGTAAAGCTCATCTTTCATTTTAGCCCTCTATTGTTCATATCGTTTATGTTGCAGAATTTAGAAAGTCTCTTAATCACTACATTATAACTGATTCTTAACTTGGCAATGCTTTGTTTCTCTGTCGACACAAATCTATAATTGTCTGTAAATTTCTTTCTGATTTTATGCCGTTTAATTTGATTTAGTCAGTTCCATCTAATCTTTCTCGAGTCTTGTTTGGAACGAAATTTAGAGAAGATGCCAAATGTTTAAAGGTCCTGTTTACCATTGAGAGTAGTGATTTTAAAAAAATGTTCAAGATATTACATTTGATGCGTGTTATGTAGGTCAGTTATATCACAAAACATCCTACCATATAAGAATTTTGCAATAAAACCTAAGATATAAGGAGATATCACTACTTTTTTCAATAAACCGTAACTGTAGACGGTTTAGTCTGGAAACATTTTTCATTATAACCATTGTTCACATTTTGTATATTTAACAATACTTAACATTGATTATACTCATTCAAAATTTTACATTTGTTGTTTCTATCCCTATATAGCTCGTATTTTCGAACTAGTTTGAAGCACTATTGCTGGGTCTTTATTTCATGTGCAAATGGAAAATTATGCTTTTAATGGCAAGAGGGTGATTTCTATGGCAACTTTGAACATCATACTTGACAAAATAAACCAGTCAGAAGCCCATGATGTATCATATATTACACCTCCTCCCCCACCTTTCCGGGTATTATTGGTGATAGAATTTGCCAGCATGCTAGCCTTCATTCAAGACGGGTTGTGTGATATCGCATAATTACGATACTAACACCCAGCAAAGCTGTATTAGTGTTGAGTGATGTGTGAAAAATGACGCCTGTGATTATGAGGATAATATTTCTAGGAAGCCAATCTTATGATGTTAAACTGGAGAAGTTGTCAGGAGAAGAAATGGAAAATGGGATGGGATTTCAAAGGAAAGCGAGAATATTGAAATCATGAGCCAGACCAACAAACAAATAAACGACAAGTGCAATAAAATAATGGAGAAATAATGCAAGGTACTCCATAAAAGGGACACCAGATACAGAAAAAAAGAAGAAGAAGAAATCAAAAGAAAATGCGAATCGATGCAACCTTATCTGTTGCCTCTCTTGGTTTTACGTCAGGTGAAATCTCTAGGGCCGGATAGCTTGCCTACACGTATTATTCATTGCGGGTCCATTTCTCCCTTCATGTCATTTCTTTTCACTCATACGCGCACTAGGGTAGTATGCAGAGGTGGAAACATGTTAGAGTTTGCATACGATTTGGGATGCCGAGCCATATGTGTCGCGCACTTGTGAAAATTAACATTTTATTTATTTCCTGTCATTCATGTTTCCTTATTCACTGTAAGAATTTCTTTCCATAACGAACATGTATATGCACACATATACAGACATACAGAAAAACAATGACTCCATCTTTTTCCTAAAGTTGAATGGTATGCTTGCTTCGAGCAATCTTCATGGAATATGGCGGGCTGACATTAAATCTACATACATGTATATATATATATATATATATATATATATATATATATATAATTATAAGAAGAAAGAGTCTTTTTTAATACAAAATTTTCAGCCTGCTTCAGGCCTTCGTCAGTGTAGTGTATACTCTTTCTTCTTATAATTACAACATTCGAAATCCAACACGTGGAAAGTTCCAACATGAACATATATATATATATATATATATATATATATATATAATTCTTCGTTCAGGATAATGCCTCGGGTATATCACGTGACAACAAGGGATATGGTTTATTCAATTTTGGCTGCTAAGCCATGTCAGCCATGTAGCAGTTTGGCAATACTGATAGCATTTGATACCAAATATTATCTACGGATGATGTGAACTTATTTTCTTCAAAATGTGGACGCTAGCAAAGGTGGAGAGGTAAGGACTCCATCGTTTCGCGCAGTTTAATGTAACAAAGGACATTGATACTGGTGTCGGACATAGTTCTCCCGGTCTGAAAAAAGGTATCTTATCTCAAGGGATGAACATAGCTTAGTGCTAATTATGATATCCGCCGCTGCAGTATTATACCATAAACCAATATCTATATGATAAATCCCTGAAATGGCTTTAAAACGTCAAATCATGCCTTGGAAGTGCATATTTCCAGAATATAAAAATAAAAAATATGTATATACACTCAGCAAAAAAAGAAAGTAAACACTTTTTCGAGTTCATATTTTTCATAGAAGATTTTTATGCAAATTAATGTATTATATACCATATTAAAGGTAATTTAATTGCCTATCAAGCTAGTAGGTTAATACAAAAGGAAATCTCATGCATGGGTGAACACATTCGTTTTTGTCCTCCAAAGCACAAAAGTAAAAATTGCAAGAATTGACATGTTGCCTTTCATTTGCAAATGCCCTTCACGATAACAATGATAACAAAAGACCAGTTTAACACAATGAGAGACATTAATAAAATAGCAAAAATAAGGTTTTGTTCTCTTTATCTCTTTATAACCTCCATCAAAAACAAAGTGGGAAAGTAAAGGGGGAAAATAAGAATTTTCTGTCAACTCAAACTTCAAATGATATAGGGAGTAATATGCATAAACATGGTTAAATGAACATTTTTTATTTCATTTTTTAAAGAATTCATAACACAAATTCAAGAACTAAACATTATTGACAATTTTCTAATTTGAAAAAAGAAACAACTAAAATTTCTGCCATTTTTGTTAATTATTGCTTCTTTTCTTATTTCATTTGAATTTAGTTTTGACAGAAGATTCTTCATTTTCCTCCATTAATTTTAATCTTCATTGATCTTTTGGGCTTTAAAGATATCATAGAGATCAAAAGTTTATTTTCGCAAGTTAATTCATGTTGCTTTTTGTGTGAAATGTTTTGTTTGTTCTCATTGTTATATGGAAGAGCGCCTACGCATGAATGACAACTTGCTCAGTTTTGCAATTTTTACTCTTGTACCCTGGAAGAGAAAAACAAAGGTATTCACTCATGCGTAAAGTTTTCATTTTTGTTGATATACCGGGTTGATAGCCAATTAAATTATCTTTAATATGGTGTATAATACATTAACTTTTAGCCAAATATTATATGATAAACATAATCTCGAAACAGTGTTTACTTTCTTTTTTTGCTGAGTGTATATATATATATATATATATATAATACAGCTGTAATATGTTTCATCAAGGTAAATATTTGAATGGCATTTCAGATCGACGAGGACTTCTCTTTCTTCTTTTTTTTTGTGCCGATCTTCTCTTTGTTTTCGTTGTGTTGAAATTTTATCAAATAACAACACCCTTTCTGGGACAGTTTAGAGGCACGTCAAAATAAACAGGATAACAGTGGTAGATACAAAAAAGATAGATAGATATATAGATAGATAGATAGATAGATAGATGGCAAGAAAGAATGAGGAAGGGAGGAAGAGAGAAAGGGAAATGAGGAGGGAGAATGTAGGGAGAGGTATTGCAGATATAGAATGGAAGAGGCGCGCAATCTTCTTCAACGTTGGCGCATTCGTGCGTAGTGCCAACATGACATTTCGGCTCAGCGCAAAACATAATAAACACTAATGGCGAAGTTTGCGGTCTTAATTCCACACGCTCTAGTTGCGTCACTGACATGTGTTTATCGCTGAAAGGCTCGCCGTTCCCCTGTCTGTGGGTAATTCTATCCTCGATTCTAGCCACTAATGGGATCATGAATGTTTCGGGACGGTGGGGGTATGTCAGGATGCATCAAAGTAAAAGATAAAGGAAAGAACTGACAAACAAAATGTCAATAACTCGTCATTCAAAGACTAAGAGAGAAATGTCAAAAGAGTTTAAAAAACAGGCTACGGTCACATCGAGCTGACTGTTGTTTGCAAGCATGTGAAATATATATATACATATATATATATATATATATATATATATATATATACACGTAATATATTAAATACATTTATATACAGATGTGTAGAGAGATATAGATAGATATATTTGTAATGAAACCATGTCTCTTATAGTAAATTAGCAAAGACAAGAAGGGGAGGAAATTGGAAAAAACGGAAAAAGGATTGTCTAAAGTTCTAGCTTTTGGTGTGATGTGATCCTGTTTCATGCATGAGGCTATTAGGTTTCATTGGCGCTGGGCACTACTGAGGGATAGGGGTTGCTTTCTCTTATGAATAATCTTTGCACGATTATATAAGTAGTCAACCAGCTACCTGTATAACAAATGAGTGCCTCTGGTTTCTACCTCCGCCCTCTCTTCCCTTTTGAACTTCTTCCCTGTCCTGCTTGCCCCCCATCAGAGTCATTTCCTGAAATTCCCTGAAATTCTCATACGTACTTTCTGACCTGTGGAGAGAATGATGTTATTCACATCGTTCCTATAAGAAAGAATTCTAAATCTAAAACCTTCATCGCAATTTCAAAAAAAAAAATGCTATCCTTGTCTATAGTCTTGTATACAACACAAAGACGTACATTTGAGAAGTATGATGGAAGTTCTCGAACCTATAGGCCCGCTGTATCCAAGAATACAGACTCATATACACTAAAATATCGTAACTCTTGATACATAATCTAAACCTCTAAAGGACCAAGCTTAAAAAGAATGATAGTTATTGGCATTTTACATGTTTAAGACGGTTTGACGAAATTTGTGACAATTTCTTCCATGAAATACCTGCACCCTAAGTCAAACATAAATTCTACCCACAGACGTAACCCTATCCCTAATCATAATCCTCACATCAAACTAAACCTTAAACCTATCACAGCCATCAACCCAAAGTCCTGGGAGAAATTAAGACCAGAGCAATTGTCGTGTCAGCGCTTGAGACCGCCAATGATCAAGGCAAAGTTAACGGTTTCACCAAGGATGCATTATACCTCACACTTCATATGAATTGAGAGCGCCTTTATCGATCATTCAAATACGACTTTAACAGAGACTTAGCATTTCTCATCCCCTCGCATGGAGGAAAGCAATTTAGAGTCGCCCAGAGAATAAAACATCACCGAGGGGACGATTTGAAGCTATCTTGGATGGAATACCTAGACAGCATTTGAACTGCAAGAGTATGCTGGAAGAGTGCGTGTTAAAGTGCGAAACAAAATCAGTAACAGTCTCTTGCAAATGCAAGATACATGCAAGGCAAGTGATAAGATGAAATAAGATAAGATAATGTAAGAAAATTGATAACTGCACAACAAACAGGATGTCCCTCACTTTATCGCTCTGAACAGAGTAAACGAAACGGTGACATTTCCGTTGATACGATCTGAAATGAAAAGAAAGAAATTGTATCTCACAGCAACTTAAAGGACAAGTCCACTTTCGCAGACATGTGGACTGAGTGAATGCAGCAATATTAGTAGAGCACATCAGTGAGGGTTTGATGACCGACAACCCGTTAAAAAGTTATGAATTTTTGAAGTTTCTGCTCAGTCACTGCTGGATGAGAAGACTACTACAGCTTGTGATGTCACGTGTGTACAACGATATAAAGAAAACACATAAAAAATTACACATATTTTCACTTTTCTCGCAAAATAAAAGAACGCTTGACTTGCCTCTTTCAGAAGGCAGGGGGATTAATATCACCCTTCACATACGTCAGCGACAAGTTGAGGAAATGTGCACTTTTTTAACAAAATTAAAATTTGTGAAATTCTCTTTATATTTTTCTTATATCGTTGTACGCATGTGACATCATACATTGTAATAGTCTTCTCATCCAGCAGTGACTGTGCAGAAACTTAAGAAATTCACAACTTTTGAACGGATTGTCTGATTTTCCCCAAACTTTTACTGAAGTGTTCTAATAATATTGCTGCATTTACTCGTTCCACATGTATATGAAGGTGAATTTGTCCTTTGATGAATCAAGATTTCAAATGCTGCGTATGTTCCGTATACACCTCTCTACTCCTACTGACTATCATTATTATCTAGGGTATGAGAGGATAACCTTCTACGTATCATTCAGCTTGAGTAGGGTAAAAGGAGCAGCGATATTTCCGTTGATACCGTCTGTCATAAATGAGCAAAATAAAAAAGTATTTCACAGCAAATTATGAATCAAGTATACAAATGCTGCGTATATCCCGTCCAGTCTATCCATAACTATCATTATTTATCTAGGATTTGAGAGTGGCATTTAAAAGTATTTAGTCCCGATTTGGGGCACATATCTGCAGAGCCACTAATTTGTCATGTTGGTCCCATAGACGACTGCTTCAGATCTCCAGTCTCAAGCCGTTTTGAGTCAGCGCGAGTAAACTCAGTCCATAGCAGTTCTCTCTCCCTCTCTCTCTCTCTCTCTCTCTCTCTCTCTCTCTCTCTCTCTCTCTTCGTTTCTATCAGTGGCAGCAATCCAGGCATTCGATGAAACCGAAGGGTGTTTTTCTTTTCTTTTTGTTGTTGTTATTTTCCCCTCAGACATCCTGATATCTGTACAAATTGCTTCCCTGCTTTGCTATTTCTTTTATTTGCGTTTCCACGAAATACATCAACTATGCGAACAGGGGTTGTAACCGGCCTTTTCTTGCCTACTTCGAAAGCAAATTTGTTTGAATTGTCATCATGCACACATTTTGCGCGGAAGGAAATCAACAGGAATATGTTTGTTTGTTTTTTGTCCAAGAAAATGCAATGCCCTATGACATTTCATAAACATATGCTTTGATGAGAGACGTTAGTGGTCAATTGCCATGGAAAATCTGCTCTCCTTCCAATTTTACAGTAAAAGAGTCTTATAATATCAGAGTGAGCAGACAAATACCATAGTAACGATCAGTCTCATCAAATTTGCTCACCGTCCAGGGGCGGATCCAGAATTCCGTCAAGGGGAGGGGGAGGGGGTCGCAAAAGCAGTTCATTTACCACTTTCGGGTTTAATCAGCTGACAAGCAAGAAAAAAAAGGCCTCAACAGGTATTTTCTCGTGCCTCTTCTGGGTTTCATCAGCTGACAAGGAAAACAAGACTTAAGCGCAATACAATCGGCTGAAAAGGATGGCTTCTTTAAAAAAAAAAACTGAAGAGGGCCCACGCGCCCCCTTTCATATTTTTTCTTTTATTTAAAAAAAAAACGGAAACAAAATTAAAGCCCCCGGTGCGTCCCCTCCTGGATCCGCCACTGTCATCAAAATATAGTTTTAGAAACGAAATCCATCAATCCGTTTCTCCGATGTAACAGTTACAATTTCTACAATCATGGCGCTTCATCTATTTTGTAATGTGGACATAACAAACGGAGATTGATCAGTTATGATGGATGGATTAGTTCATAAGAGGATGGGGAAAATAAGGCAATGTATTCACAAACATGTACAATTCTAAGATAAAGAGGTGTTGCTTGACGTCAGTCTCTTCCCGTACTGATTTAATGTCGGCATAGAAAAAACAAAAACCAAAAGAGAATAAAACTCCTCGTGGCATTATAACACCAGTGACGCCAACTCAGGAGAAAGAGAGATAGAGGGGGATGGGACAGACAGGCAGACAGACAGACAGACAGACAAAGAAGGAGAAGGAGGGAGAAGGAGAGAGACAGGCTGTCAGAAACTGAGGACAATACGTATATCGCTACATAATTATGTATACATAAATTCGTCTATCAATCTAGCGCGCAATCTCTCTTCGTATATTCTATCATTATGTACTCAATAATACAGCGCTAACCACTAACTGTTTTCTTTGATGACCCGTTCGGGCCGTTACAATCTTTAAATCTGAAGTTTTGGTCGCCCGAAAAAAAGGTGAATATATATATATATATATATATATATATATATATATATATATATATATATAGAGAGAGAGAGAGAGAGAGAGAGAGAGAGAGAGAGAGAGAGAGAGATGAACATAAAGATATGAACATAAAGTAAACAAGTTGAGTAAGAGAGAGAGAGAGAGAGAGAGAGGCAAAAAGACATCATCCTGCTACTAGCCTCCTAGAGTGCCTTCGTCGTTTCGAAATGGAATTAGGTCAGCGGATGGACACATGTGCGCATAATCTGCCCCACAGATACCATTACTATTTTTTGTTTGAGGCAAGCCAACCACGCCACACGTCCGTGAGAGCACGAAAGGTTGATAGAGGATTTTTGTCACAAAAAAAAGGAACCACCACTAAAAAACAAAAACAGGGGTTGACGCTGGGCGAAGCGACGAATGCTGCTCTGAGAAAATGGACAAAATATCGGACCAATTTGAGTCCTTCGAGGTCCGCAAACTTGATCTACTTCACTCTAATATCTACAGCTTAGATACGAAACCACCCCAAGGGTGCTTCGAGAGGTTAAGGTGACAAGCTGAAAGGAGGAAAAACAACTGAATAAATATGACCATTATGGAAGAAATGCTCATTCCGATCAACAGTGCGCCTCGACGATTCCATGTCGTCAAATAAATAGTGCAGCTGTAGAAAACGGTTCAACGTACTAAAACAACTCCATCAATTTGTACAATTTTCGCGCCAATGGTCCCATAAGCTGCAACGCCAACGCGTTTTCTTCTGTTCTTCTCCACCATCTTTCCCTCAGGGGGAAATGTTTCTGCAACCTTTCCGTCGTTCGCTACAGTACTGTGAAATTCCATCATTCTCAGTGACGTCACAAATCGCCACCCAATCCGTACTGAACAGAGCTACACAGAGCAATATTACTTTCGACCACTCGGGAGACAGCCACAAATTCGTTCTAGAACATCATATCCAACGAAGCCACTAAACGGCTGTAGCGGAGACCAAGATGAAAAGGAGAAAAAATGTGTTTATATTATGTGGAGCTGACAGAGCAACAACGCTTTCGATGTTCCTATAGCAAGTTTGGTCCATTGCGGAAATTTATCAATAAACCAAAGCGCGACTAAATGTCAAGGTCAATAATATACAATGCAAGCGACTAAATACCATCCATTTTCCACTAGGAAAGGGTAAAAAGGCGTCCTTACCGTCCGCCCGCCTACGAACGCTAGGGGCGGAAATCAATAATATTGGGAAAGGCACGGTACATTAGTCGCGAATGTTGCGAACTTCACCTGGTCTTTGTTGGAAATATTGATCGCTCAGCTGGGTGTGTCAATATGGTAAACATTCCTTTTCCAAGAATTAATGCAGAGAGATGATAAGCAACAACAACAACAACAACAACAACAACAACAACAACGACGACGACGACGACGACGACGATGATAACAACAACAACAACAACGGTAGAAATTCACGCTATTCCGGTACGGTTGTTCCAAGCTGGAATATTTTGACGAAACTAACACTTAAGTTTTTATTGTCATGGTAATCCATCTATACCACCTACTTGCACAGAACATCTTGGATAAAAGAAAATCATGTGGAGAGAATTTGTTAAGTACTTCCTGAAAGCTTGGAAAATTTAATGCATGAACAATGTGTTTAATTCGTAGAAGTCGTAATGGTAAATGAGTGAAGGTTTGATTTTGGTTCCAAACGTTATCTGTGATGATAATCATAACAATGAAGCACTTTCTCAAATTCTATGATGATTTAATCATATTACCATCTCATTATGAATCACAAATTCAGTGATTGTTTAACTTTTTGACATATCAAAGGGACAACAAAGCAAAACATCTCACCAGAGGTCATTACAAAATCACCAACATTTCAACAGAATTAACGTATCAGATTGTAATAGTGTTTCAGCTCCAGATTACAAGTAATCTTGGCTCAAAACGCTTAGACATAAGAAATGATACAAACATAATATCATCTGCGAGCGAGCTACTCCAGAAGATTCACCCGTTTCCTGGAATAAAGACAAGTCTCTGTCTATAAATAATGCTTCTTTGACGCTACAGGCGAACAAGGGTCTTCCGCCCTCTACCAGGTCAGAAAATAGAAAGCAAGAGATCGTTCCATATTCAAGGGATTTACGGCGCTCTGCGGGGATTTGTAACAGCGACCGTGCTTTCGGGAATGATAGATACTTTCGTTTCTGGTTTAGGAGGCCCGCAGATTTCGTCTTCTAGAACTTCTAAGGTGTCTGCCAGTACTGTTCCTTACGCAGTTCTTTCCTTTCTCTTTTCCGCGATGAGTTTTAACAGACTGTGAGCTCTTCAGGCCTGTTTAATCTTTGTTCTTCTTTCACCACACTTATTTTTCCGGTACTTTCTCTCATAAGGCATTCCTTAAAGTTAGTCATTTTTTTTGGCTTACATGTTTACTTTGCGTTATTTCCTTGTTTATCCCCAAAGAGGTACAATTTACGTGATAAGAAATTCTCCTGCAACCCTTTTATCTGCTAACCCTGCAAAAGATCAGAGTATTGCATTCGTTTCTTGCGACCTGTGAAGCTCTAAAAATTCCACAAATTCTTCATTAATTTGATGTCCACTTTTAATGAAACGTAACTTGCTGTTTGAAGTCACGTGTTCATCACGGTCACTTTGAATACGGAGTACCTTTTCACTTTCGTACAGTGAGTCCGTAAGTGGACTTTGAAGTGTTCATTGATAGGATGAGCGAATAAATATAAATAGTGATTTGAACCTCTCTTTATGTCGTTAAACTTTCCAGGGCAATGCTTTGTTACAGCCATTCGCGATGGAAACACAATTACACTAATGGATTCCTATCCGAAACAAGCTGCCATGCGAGAAGTCCAGGAAAAAAACACAAACAAACTAAAGAGACACAGATGAATATCACATATTCATTTCATTTGCGTATTGCTCTTTTTTTTTCCATAAGCAAGTTGGCATTGTATCACAGCAACCTGTTGTACTGCACTCGTTCCTCAACAAGGCGCCAGAACAGATTTGTAGAAGAACGAGGAACCTCCATGGGGACAGAGAAGCCAGCAGGGAAGAAAAGTGATAGGCTGCCATGCATTACGCGTTCATTTTTCATATCTCTTATCACCTCGGTAAGTTGAGTTTCGAATTCATTCTACGTGGATACCGCAGGGAACCAATCCGATTCTCGTGACCAAGGAACCAAGGGACCCAATGGCTTTTAAGTTCTAATCGACTTTATGTTAAAATTGCTTTGATGAAAAGAGCAAAAGTAAACAAACAGAACTGTGAAAGTTTCACTAAAATCAGCAAAATATATTATAAAAAGCTAAGAAATGTCAAAGTTTTATATGCTTTCACTACAAGACGATAAAGGTATAAAAGTCACTGAGGTAAACTGTATGAAGTAATGATGCAATGACGTAATAAGTCTCACATTTGCTAACTGTTTGCTCGCATACATATTTTTTCAAGACTGCAGGGAGAAATTTAATTCTTCACAGCTGCTTCAGAGTTGTTGCGGAGTTAAAGCTGCAAATCAGAAGGACCTCATAGTTGCTGTATTAGGAACTTCTTAGGGACAAAAAGATAAGGGTTGTTAGGAGATGGCAATATCGTCTCTTTAACTTTGCAGAATATTTTTTTTTGGTGGGTTTATGACCAATGGCATATTTCCTGAAGAAATGTTAATTCAAATTTTGAATAATCTTCTGATCTTTGATTTGATATTAAACAAACATCTATTATTCTTATTGGTTGACTTAAAGACATTTCTTATGGTAAACCTGAACATAATAGCATCCCTAGGAAGTATCCTTCCAAGGACTATGTTTTGCCTATTTGCCTTAGTATTAAAGTGTCTGTCAAATAAAATTTTACTATTAAAGTGTTTTGTTTGACACACACTACCACGATTACCAACGTGTTTGAACCGGGGCCTCTCGATTGGGGATCCATAGCCGTGTCAACAAGGCCAAAACAACCAATGACGTAATGAATGATGTATACAGTAATGTGATCGGTGTGATTAGTACCGTGTTGGACATTACCTTCGGAAAGTTCCGGTATTAACACCTGCAGGCACTTTCTGTACCTTCATTTAGGTTAGAATCGTGCATGATAAAAGGATTACCCACGTCTTGTGTTTGAATGTTCGAATGATATCTCTGTGATTGAACTTGAGACTCTCTTTGCTGGAAGGGTTCGGAGACATGGAGGCACATACTACAGCAGGTGATGAATTTTAAGAAGAAGGATGAGCCGGACATATTCCCAAATAACGTTGCACCATTTACTGAGGTGATTTAGCAATCAATGAGCACATATCCAACCCATATGTATGACATATGAATAACAAGAAAGTATAGTACGAATAAAAATGCAGTCGTAGGTGCATATGCTACTGCTCTGTGCGTATGTGTGTGTGTGTGTGTGTGTGTGTGTGTGTGTGTGTGTGTGTGTGTGTGTGTGTGCGTGTGTGTGTAGGTAGGAGGGGATGGGGTTGCAGTTACCACTTTCTCCGGTTGATCAAGCAAAGTTTCTTAAGACACCTGGCCACGCATTGCCAAGGTGTACGATTAAAAAGATAACAAAAACGCGACTAAAACAAAAAGAAAGAAAGATAAGGAAGCCGGATGGATTTCCTTTCATCGAGATGATAATATACATCACCTCGGAAGCGCGCTATACGTAAGAGCAGTTGCCATGCCAACGGAGACTATACCCTGACAGGCTGCTCTCTCTCTCGTGAGATCTCCAGAAGCCTGGATCGAGATGGGCAGCAGGAGTGGAGACAAAGAAGGCTTTATGTTAATAATATGACAGAATACATACTCCATCATCTCCAACGGAAACCTAATGGATCAGATGATAATGACAAAACTACACATACAGGGAAAAACACACACACAAAACGTTAAAAATGTAGAGCAAATTCATGTTTGGTAAAAAAAAACAACGTGGTACATTTTTGCCTTCTTAAACACTGCTGCAACTTGGCGTTCAGGTCTATTTCAATCGTCGCGAACAGTTTCAGAATGTACGCACGATCTCTGACTTATGCCTGATGAGTTGACTGCAATATCAACCATGAAGTTAGCCTAATGCAATGCTTTTGCTGTGACTCTTTTCGAAAGAGCACCGTGATTTAATTTGCGTTCAAACACACGGCCTCTTAATTTTTAGCAAATTTCCACGGCAATCAGTCATAGACGTGGCACTTCGAACTGTTATGTGTTGACGTGCAAATATTCCCAATGAGCTCGAGTTCTCTACGTACTGTAAAAGTGGTTTCTTTCGCGGTGGTTTTATTTTCGCGCTTTTCGCGCTATGAGGTTGAACCGCGAATTTAACATCACGCGAAAATGTTTCGAACTCATTGCTTATTACAACGCTATCATTACCGACCGCGAATTTAAACACACGCGAAAAAGTCGGCACCGATGGAAACCGCGAAAGTTTTTTTTATGTCCTCATCGTTGTTGCTAATGGCAGCACGATTAAGTAGTCTGTTTTAATGCGAGTCTAAATAACCAAGAAATTTTGAAGGCGCTTTTTATAGAGAGCTTTAAATCGTTACAGATTTATCAATCTAATCAAGTCTACGCTAAACTTGCTGACTCACAGCATAGTCAAGGTGACTAATCAACTGACTAAAATTAATGATCCAGAATGCTAGATAGTTCATGAAAAGCGACAAAAATAGAAATAATTGAAATATGAAAATATTGGTTGAAAGTAGCGAAGCTCTCTTTACCGCCTCACATTTCTGTCATTGGATTGTAGAACTCGTAATATAAAAATTATCTATTTCAGTTAGAAAAAAGTTTAAGTGAACACTGGTGAAATGCATGCATATGACAATGAAAATATAATAACAAGTTTGGTTTCAAAAAGGGGGAAACACGGTTACGATTACACTGTCTCTTCCTGAAAAAAAAAAGAAAAAGAGAGATTTGAAACCGCTGGAAAGACTAAATAATTCAGCGGCTGCCATGGCATTAATTGTACATAGAGGATTTATTTGAGCGCTTCGTGGAAGAGGCTCTCTTAAGTGTTTCGTAAGGAGCTAGACCCCATTAGCAATTCCCTGCGAACAAACGTTAATGTAGTCCGGGCACGGGGAATCATATCCAATGTAACATGTCCTGTTTTCTACCACCATCAGGCATCCATTATTCAGGCGGTTTTCCATCATAAAATGCTCCTCCACGATTTCCCTGCGAAATTGCACAAGTTACCTTTGCGGTATACCAGGATTTTTACAGATGATATTTAAGTGTTGAGTGTATTCTTTCTGTTGCTGCTGTAATGAAATACCTGGCTTGATCTGATACTTTGCTATAGCCAAATAAAAATGGTTACTAAACCCATTATAAACTACAAAACATGTAGAATTTTTTTTAGAAGAACTACAACAGTTTAAATCAAGACTGACGTTAAAATCGGGCGTGAAACAAAGTTGCCCGTTTTCTGCTAAAAACTTAAACCGAGTTTAAACCAAGGTTTAGTCTAAAGTGGGTTTAGATCTTGGTTTACAGCGAAATACGGGCAAATGTGTTTAGGCAAGTTTTGATATCCTGAACGTCGTATTTCTTGCTTCCCTATTTCTATAGTGAGTAATGATTCTTTTACATGACTTTAATAATGTAAGAAAACTGTGTAATCTTGTAAAGGTTTTTTGAAGTAGGCCTATTGCATTCTTGGTGTTGAGGAAAGTAAATATCTTAGGTCCCAGTGAGTGACCAAACAAAGACATTTCAAGCAAAGTCGCGGATTATTTACAAGAAATTTGATACAACATAGTTCCTAACAATATTTCGATGGTCCTTGTACAGAACTTCAATGGTCAAACGCCAAAGAAAACCAAGCTTTCAATATCACAATTCTAAATTGTTAAATTATTTGAGAATTTGACACTTGGCAATGCTTGGAGCACACTTCATATTTCGCATCTCAGCAGAAAGAGTTTGGTACATGTAAAATGTTTCAGAGGCAAGGCAACTGATATTTCAATAGAAAAAAATTGAACAAAACTCGATTTTGGAAAGTAACAATTGCAGAGAATCAAATTTGGATAAAGACAGTGTAGCTTAATCGGGTTATTATATCTTATGTACATTAATAATTAACATATTACTGACAGTTGTTGCAAAGTATGATCATACTGGGAGGCTACATTTCTTTAAAACCTAACACATGTATAATATACATAGCAACGCATTCTTGAAACCATTCATATTTCCTACAAGGTTATGGGTATTTTAATACACAGTGGCTCAGTTCAGACTAAAATTAATTCTGATCTTTAATCTCTATGGCTTCTTGCCGATACAAGACGATAACGCATGAACGATGCGAGAAATACGCTTGATGGTAATCAACCCTTGCACAAAATAATTTAAAAAAAACGAGGAGAAAGTAACTCATTTGTTGGAAAAACAAAGAACGATTTTCCCGCTTACTTTTGAGCCATGGCGTGTGCACAAACTTGTGGGCACGCACGCGCGCAGACTCCCGTTAAAGTTCACTGGATGTCAACGTGCGAAAGGTGTTCCGGAGACACTGCAGCAGATAAACGAGCATTCCGCAAGACTCAGGAATGTGCACTATTGTGTGGGAGTGAGAAAAAACTACCAGATCTCAACTCCGACGCCCACGCCCCATCAAGGTAGGTAAGATTCCCCCCTGTCTGGAGGATAGCTTTATTCCTCATCTTACTCCCTGACCGAGGACACCCGCACAACAGACAAGCCTTAAGCGTTCCTCCCTGTGGATTCCTTAAACCCCATTTTTTTCCCTTTCTTTTGCAGAGTGTCGCGCCCACGTTTTCCGGTCTACGACGGCGATTGATCTCGGAGACACGCAATACATGCTCGACCTGTAGGTTATTTGCACTGACATTACACCCAATGCACCACCACCATCACCACCACAGACAACAACAACAACAACAACAACAACAACAACAACAACAACAACAACAACAAAACGAAAAACAAAGCGAAACAAAATTAGATTAATTTGAAGGCGACAAAATGCATGCGAAATGCCACGCTGTAAGCTAGGGGTAAAACACGGACCCTCTTTCACTCGGGATGCTCTTTGAAGGCGACTATTACCGATGAGTACGCCGACGCTCGGTGAAACAAATATTGAAAAAAGATAAGGTGAGATCGTTGATTCTATGCAGTATATAATTGAAACAAATTTTCTTGAGATGCATTACACGTTAAAGTGTAGAAAAAGAAAATAAAAGTCTAGGAATGAATCTTTCCTGATGACCAAGGGACAGAAAATTCAAAGTGGCTGTCTTCCATAGCGTGCCGATGCGTCTCCCAAATAATTTGTAACACCATCGAATCACACGACGACCAACGCCGATTGATTTATTTGATGAACGAGACGCTGGCAAAGAGAACCTCCCCAAGGTTCGTAATCAATTTCGTCCACACAGAGCTACCACATTATTATGGACGACAACAAAAAAACAACAACAAAGAAACAGAGACAACAATATTGTTGGCGCAATTTCCTCCGCCTTGCTTCGGAAGGGTTACATATCATTATCTGCATAACCAGCGACAAGTGTAGATGAGTTTCAGCGACATACCTCCTGAAGCCAAAAGCAGCCTTCCGCGATGCTACCACTCTATGATATGTCGTGACTGCTGGTACAAGAAGAATATACACCGTGTCTACGTTGTAGTATGAATGACAAGCTTGGGGCAGAATGGATGATATATGTTGCCTTCCTTGCCGGCAGAAAGACGTATGCGTCAATTCGGGAAGTAGCTATAGAGAAGTTGCCGTGAGGGGGTTGAGCGACGCAGCCATTATCTCATTGGCTTATCCTCATTATTTTTTTTTTTCAAACGTAGATTGCAGTGGAATTGGCCAAAGCATTTCATGACAGTGCTGAGAAAAAATGGCTATTTCTCTTTCAGAGTTTTTCGATCATCTTGCGGTTCGCCAAAAATCATTTCCTACCGACGGGGCACTTAGGTATTCTGTGTGGACAGCCCTTTGCGGTGTTTACACCAGTGTACGTGAAGATTGATAATTCGTCACGAATATTGGATGGTTTGGCTGCGTCACGGACAAAAAGTACAAAGACAACATCGTCCATTGCCATTCCAATATTCTCTTCTCGGTGCTGATTTGCTGCCACATTTCAAATAAATCGTAATGTGACGATAACAGCGTATTTCCACCTGAAACGTGAAGTCGTCAACAAAATGTCAATTAAACAAAGTCCGTGTTTGTTTGACTTTTTGGCTTGCATTACACAACACGGGGGCCCCCTATAAAATGCGATCTACGGCTGGCCATACTTTAATTGACATGTTGACTTGGAGAAAGTTCTCGATCTGCCGTTGACGTCAGCGGACGGTCGATGTATTCAAAGGTTGGCACGCGACATTCATGACTGAGTAAGGAATTATTTTCTTTGGTCAGTGTAGCGAGGCATTTGTGCGAGGGGCTCTCGGCGGTCGAGGTGCGATGATGATGATGATGGAAGCGCTGACCAATCGGTTCTTCTATCTGTGGTCACTTTTCAAAGTTTGCGTTACAACAGTGCAGGAACTCACTTTAGAGTGCCTGTATAGGTCGTGATACATTTTGTAACTTTGATGCCGATTTAAACTTAGTTTGAATTTCAACAAATCTATTCCAGCATTGGCGATCGTGATGAGTTACTAAATTAATTATTACATAATACTTTTAATCTAGTGTAGGATGAGAACATACAGCAGTGACTTTACAAATATGTATATACAGTGGACTCCGTTATAACGCCTACGTTCCGTTTTTGTAACAATTGACGACAGGAACTCCATTAATATTGGTCGTATTTTTTCACGGATAGTTTGCTTCTTTTTCCCCTCCATAAGTTGTCAAGTTAGTCACGGACACCAGCACTGAATTTGACGCCATGTCAGTCGCTCGAGACTGGCATGTAGTCATTACAACGCAATTAAACTTTTAATGAATGACGTCATCTTCGAGAGATCAAATTAAGACAAGACACCCACTGCGTATTAGCATCAATCCATACGAATTGCGATTAATTTTGAGTGAGGGGCATCGCTCGCCGTCACGTTCTCGAGTTTTCTGTCGCATATTCTCACATCTTGTTTACAGATATCTGAAACCTGCACGTCTGTCAAAAGTCAATTTCCTCGTAGCATGTATCTTTGTATTTTGTA
Organism: Diadema antillarum; assembly: GCF_040938485.1. Taxonomy (NCBI): domain Eukaryota; kingdom Metazoa; phylum Echinodermata; class Echinoidea; order Diadematoida; family Diadematidae; genus Diadema; species Diadema antillarum. Next base: position 2,092,914 of record NW_027270963.1, on the reverse strand, counting down.
CTTCAAGCACTCGGCATATCTTCTCTTGTAAATTTCACTTTACTTATCGCGTCTGCTGGACTTTACTGTTACCATCACATTATCTAATCTTGATTATCTGTCACATGAGATATCGATTTATGTGTAAGAAATTGACGATATCCATATGAAGAATTTAGTTGCAAAACTAGTTAATTCCATTCTTGCTATTTTAAGATATTTGTGACTGTAGCCTTTAAAAACAAAGAAAATATGGGGTATTTTTGTTTATGAAGATCGTTCTTTGTTATGTAACAAGTGAGGTATCACAAGAAAAGCTTTATTTTGCTCCCTTTGAGTATGTTCTTAGTTTAAACTGTTTAAAAATGGCACTTAACCGTTATGCGACCAAATTCTTCATGAATAATAAACGTGAATATTACCTTGTATAGAACCATTACAGTTATGATGGACATAATATATCCTATCAAATTATATTTGATGACCTGAAAAGAGGAATGCACTAAACAGAAATAAAAAGGCAACTGTTCTGCACAATAATACACCATTTACATTGTGTACATGACGATACGACCAGGACTTTAAAACAGGTCTACGAAATCCATTCTAAATGTGGGTAATAATGCATATCACAAGTCCCAAATATTCTAGTGTATGTTGCATGGCACTGTGGACTTCAGACTTTGCCTTCATCATCTTTTTTTTTACTCCCAAATAGTTTGAATTAATTCACATTTAAGCACCGAACTCATCCAACTTGTCGAAAAACAGAAAGATTCTCTATATACAGCCTGTATGAAATATTGATATGGGTAACCCTTTCTGTGCCAGGGACGTTGGACAGTGTATACAACGCTATGGCCCGAATTCACGAAGGTGGTACAAATGAAACCATGGTTTAAACCATGGACAAAAACCATGGAGCGCCAAGTGTCGCATGGAATATTTCGTTACGAAATCAGTCATTTCGCCGATGAAATGATTATTTTGTAACGAAATGACAACATTCTATAACTAAATGAACCTAAACTGAACATTTCGTCCATGAAATGATAATTTTGTTAACGAAACGGTCATTTTGACGACGAAATGACCCGATTTCGTAACGACACTTGGCGCTCCATGGTTTTTGTCCATGGTTTAAACCATGGTTTTGTACCACCTTCGTGAATTCGGGCCATAGAGTTCAGGTAAACACCCAGCAGCGCATCGGAGACGAGTGGTCTGTCACGAGCCAGCTTCGTATTATGATGACTTATAGGAACATCTTCTTTTTGTTCAAGTTCAAGGGGAAATAGGGACTTGCACATAACAGTTTGCTGTCGTCGCATCATGCAACGTGAAACAGAGACAGTATTTTTTTTCCACGAAAGTCCACTTAAGATTGAGAGCACACAATCTTAGCCTAGCTATTAAAAATTGCAGTAATTCATTCACTCTGGCTACTTAATCTGATTGATCCACACGGATTTGCTGATGTGCATAATAATTTCTGAACTCTGGCCGTGTGTTCGAAAAAAACCCACAGGTTTTGGTGTTAATGTTGAAAAAATATAGAGAACATACACACACTCACCACACACACACACACACACACACACACACACACACACACACACACACACACACACACACACACGAACCACACTACAACAAACAGCTAGGTGACGTAATGTTCTCTTTTACAACCTGGGATTGTTCTGGGATAAGAAGACATTCTTTCCAGGACGTTCAACGTGACAGCAATTCTTTAAACATTAAACTTTCAATTACTAGCTCGGTAGTGGGGTTCTGGTTTCAAATTTGGTCTCGCCGCACAGGTGCAATGCCATCCAGTAGCTATATATTGCAGCCATTCATCGATTATTAAAGTGTAAAACAATGAGCTATCATTACAATTAGATGGATGTAAGACGGATAGAATTCCAATAAATCGATGGAACAACATCAAAAGATAACATCAGTCCCATGTATTTGATGTTTTCGTTAGTGGGTTGTATCAATTTGCCTTGACTGAAACTGCTCGTTTGTGTGGATGGAGTAATTACTCCATTGCTGCCACCTTTTTTGCTCAAAACTCCATTTATGCTAAAAACATCACATCTAGTAAACAAGGTATTTTCGTGTAGAATTCACGATGTCAATATCAATTATGCAAATTGTGTAAATTTTGGTTTGCGTAAATGATTTGCGTAAGTGTGCGTGCCAAATTTCGTTCGCCAATGGATATTCCAATGGTGACCTTGCGCTGACACAATTGTTTTAGTCCTTGGACAAAAGTTAAGCAGTACATTAGATTCAAATAATTCAAATTAGAAACTTTGCGCAAAAGCATGGCATTTATCACCTTCCTTTGTCACGCTTGATCTGATTAAGCACTTGGCTTGGATTAGAATCCAGGCCGTCGGGGTCTATTTTTAGCTCATGCCATTATTCATATCAAGCAGAATCGTGTATGTCAGTCGTGTGTTCCAAATAATCAATCACTAATTATGCGAGCTGGGGGAACAGCTTTAATTGACGATCAGCTCGAGACGTTTTGCCGGGAAATCCTGGAGAGCCCTGGACATCAGAACGAGTTATATTATAAATTGCAGAACTCGCCAGAGGATGCTTTCTGGACTGAAAAACGAGGTTGTCAGCCAGCGGAAGTGAAAGTCTTAGCCTTCCTTGGCGTTTTGCGACGGGGATACATGAGTTCAAAATATGTCTTAAATTTCGTTTTGCCATTGACAATATCCTACGTATGGCTAGCCTGTGTTCGAGTTGTGAAGAGACCGAAATTCTTGTAATATATTCAACATCAAGAATAAATACTATAAGAATTCATAGATTTCGCATCGTTTAGACCCTTTCAACTCCGTTGTTATTGTCTTCCCCTGGTTGGTTTAACCTATTTACCGGATATTACAAGAGGCTGCTCAACGTTCGTCTGTTGAGGTATAAGAGTCGTCTTCTTACCCGCCGTATTTACCACATCCACATGGCTCCGGTAAAGTTTGGATGGCCACTATTTTACATCTCAATAGGAGGACTAAAAGTTCATCGTCTCTGACGAATGCACTTTAACATTATCGTTTTGCTGAGAGGAGGGTATTATTGTTTCGAATCGTTGTGCGTGTGAGTCCTACGGGCACGTGATATTGTCAGTTCACCACCCCCCCCCCCATCCCCAATCCCCCATCACCATCCGACCCCCTGCTGTGGCTCTCTATACCCTTTGGTGAAGATCCAAACGGTAAAAGGCTCTACCTAGGACAGAACGCATATCTAGCTCACTATCTTAATCAGTAGTATCTTTTACAGCTTGAATGCAATTTGACTAACTTTTTCTGCTCCCGTCTGCATTTCATGAAGATGGAAGGACTTTAAACTACCAAGATTTGACACCCTTCATCCCTTTTATTATTTTTCCATAATCCCCCCTATTCTATAAAGAAAGATGACAAAATGACATAGATTGTTTTAGCAGATTTGACTTGCCGCATTCATATCAAAGCAGGAATGCAGCAGCAGTAACGGTATATGCGCGTTGAGGTTTGTTTCATGTTTCATCTGGCTTTATTTCTGTAATATTCAAATACCAAAGTATGGCCTTTGACCTTTGATTTCTTGAACTATGGCAATACATTGTACAAATACAGATTTATATTTAACACTTTGTCTGTTAAAGGGTCCATGCCGATACAAAAGTTTTCTTTGTTGAAAAAGAGGCGCAAACCGTCCTCTCTGCACGAAGCCCCTCTGAATTGATCTGTTCTTGCGTCTGCACCTGCACATAATACTTTAAAAATCTTACCTCTACAATTGTCACGGTATTAGAAACTATCGACATAACAGCTGTCTGTTCATGCTCTTCAGAAGTATTCTCAATGGCCTGTATGAAGGACAAAAGTCCCTCAGCGTTAAGATGATAAAAAGCTGTGGTTCTTTCCGGAGTTTGATATTACCCATTGTGCCCTGCATGCAGCAAGAAGTATGTGAGCACTGGCGCCGCCACAATGTGGAAGGAAGTGATTAGGCCAACTACAAAAACGGAAGTCTGATTTCATTAAACCTATTATTGATCGAGTTACTCATCTAAACTATAGTAAATGAGCTTACATTGCGAAGTTGAGTTGCTAGAATAAAGTAGCTGTCTGTCATAATTATGATTGCCAATCAAAGTGAGAGAGAAGACAATGCTATCAAGCTTTAAGTAGTTTTGCCACGTATACCTTCCTGTCAGTTAGAACGAGCTATATTACGAATTATTGGGCGGATGAATGTGATAAGCACGCATCTGTAGAGGATATGACACATTTACAGATGAACCAAACTGTATCTCGTGACACAGAAAACAGAAGAGGTGGACATTGAGGGAGAAAGAGAGCGAGAAAGCTATTAAAGGGAGAGATAACACATTAAAATAGTCTTATTTCCACATGCTGATTAATTCTGGGTGTAATAATTGATAACAGTATTCAAAATAAGCAACTACATGTTCAGCGCATCAGTATCTGTATCACTGACGTATGTTCAATCCAGAATAAGTTAATCCTTTAATGACTTGAATGCATCTAAGACTGAGTTATGGCATTTCTTATCTAATTTGCTCTTCCTCCTCCACCTTCCTCCTCCACCACATCACTTCGTTGTAAGTGTGAATTGCGTCTCAGCAGCTCGTCAACTTTTAAATTAGTGGTTATCATCGACAAACATTTTCTCAATGTCGGATCAGTACCTATTGTAGACTTGCCACATTTGAAACCAAAGCCATAAGAAATATTTTTACAAGAATTCAACATAAACTCCTGTAACAGTTCATGCCTTGTCCCATGATAATAATTTAATGGTGTATACTATGGCTACCAATACCCCCCCCCCAAAAAAAAAAAAAAAAAATCCTCGCTTACGAGATCCAATCACACCTATCTTATGCAAACTCCACTGGTTATCGGTTGAGAAACGCAGCATCTTTAAAGTACTCACAATGTCTTTCAGGGCAGTGAATAACCTTTCTCCATCTTACATCAGAGAACGTATTCACATTAATCCAGTTCGTTTCCTGTACTTCCCCTCACTAAATCTCCTGTCTGTACAATCCGTTAAAACCCAAACATATGGCAATAGCCTTATCAGAATCTGCCCCTGTTCTCTTAAATTTCTTCTCTGAACGAAAAAGGGAAAATACCTTTAGAGAGAGGGGGGACAGAGAAAAGAGAATATGAGAGAGAGAGAGAGAGAGAGAGAGAGAGAAAGAGAGAGAGAGATGGAGAGAGATTAAGGGAGAGAAGGGAGAGGGGGAGAGAGTGAAAGAGGAAATGCATATAAGCCCCCGTTCATGTCCCATTATAATATTTCAATGTTTGTTTGTTTGTTTGTTTTTTACTGTGGTTACCCCCTCCCCTCCCCTCCCCTCTTCACAATAAGGTGTTCTCTTAAGACATCCAACCACACCTATATTATGCAGACTTTACTGAGAAACGTATCATCTTTATGATACTCGGTGTCTTTCAGGGCAATGAATAAACTTTCTCCACCCTATATCATAGTATTTATTCACCAACATACCCGAGCTCGTAGCTTGCACTCCTTCTCACTAAGCGTCCTATCTGTGAAATCCGTTAAAACCCAAACGTATGGCAATAGAGCCTTATCAGCATCCGCCCCTGTTCTCTTGAATCCCCTCACTACCGATAACAGTCTTGGAAAATACCTTCATTTCCATCTTTACAGATTGTTCGCAAGACCCACCTGTTCACACACACTCGCACACAAAAGTATGGATTGCTAGAATTTTCGTTTGATTCTCTCAAAATCCTTAAACTATTTCATGGCTTAATAGCAATCATTTCACTTTTCACACACACACACACACACACACACACACACACACACACAAACATATATATATATATATATATATATATATATATATATATATGTATATATATTTGTCTATGACTTTTATCACTTGTATGTTAAGCGAATAGAGAATATGATAATTATTTTGGATTATAATTATAAATCACATTGATGATGATATTTATCATTATTATTGTTAATATTATCATTATTATTGTTATTATTATTGTTATTATTATTAGTAGTAGTAGTAGTATTAGTATTAGTATTGTTAGCATTATTATTGACATTATCATAATTACTATTATAATTATCATTAATGGCACGATCTGCAGTCAGCTATGATTCATACCTATGGTCTTCACAGACAGAGGGAGATCTACTGCTGATATGAAGCAACCGTAGGTATCACACCTTCCACTTCAACAACAACAACGATCTACTAGCCTTAGACGCGATGATCACGACTTTTTCGGCCGCACATCAGTATTATGAAATCATCACCGTTTTATTGTCAAGTCGTAGAAAAGAGCCGTTGTTTTCTTGTTTTCTTTTCTTTTCTTTACGGAAGATATAATATATGTAAATGCAACGGCAACAGCAGCAACAGGAGTGTTAAGTCCTATTCATAATCTTACAAATCATTAAAGTCCTCTAAGCGGGCAGACGAAAAGACTGCAGACTGCATGTTTCCGTTACCACTTATCCAGTTAAAATCAGTCGTATTCACGCCAAGTACCGACCGAGATTTGCACCTAATGGCTGGCGCCTAGGCTCGCCCGTTATGAAAGCCAGTCTTGCTCACTTTTTTTTGGGGGGGGGGGGGGGCGGGGGCGGGGGAGGGGGGGGGGTGTAAACACACCATAATGCGTGAGAGGCTTCACTTTAGTTTGATAACACATGGCGTCAAACTGAATTGTAGATTGCAAGATTCCCCATCATTTAATAAAAAATTGACAAAGGAAAAGAAAACCGCAAATCGTGTAGCGTTACTGGAGTGGTCCCCCAGGAGTGGTCCATTACGAGCGTGAGGTTACCAGTGTGTATGTGTGTGTGTGTGCCTCTTATGTAGGCCTACGTGCATACACTTGCATCGTGTTGATAGTCTGGTCACGTGTTTACGTAACTAGGTCCCACTCTAACCTGTTGATTGGTTCAACTTTGCTCGTCCCACTTTTCCTCAATCGTTCTCCTGAAACCACTCCTGGATAATGATGTGTAAATGTCGTGTATGTAACATGTTAACAACGAAAAAATGGTAAAAAAGAAAAGAAAAAAAAAAAACAGACGATAAACCACAAAGCGCAAACCAGAGATCATAAATCATTTCCACTCCCGTCGCTCGAGAACAGACACTAATTAGCAAGCGGGTGCTTTCTGCAGTGTGTCACCATACCGGGAGACTTAGGATTTTTTTTTCTCGTTCCAAAGATCGAATCACCGTTTGTATTACCTTTTTGTTGGCAGGCAATCTATGAAAATATCGAAACATCACTTATTGTTGTAACGCATACATAACTTATAAAAAGATCTAGAAAGAAACCTACTCACGTCTATTTCTTATATATATATATATATATTGTATATAAACATATGTATACATAGGGAGAGAGAGATTGATAGTTTAACAAAGAGATGAGTAGATACTTCTGGTATTTATGTTTTATTGTTTGCTTGTTGTTGTTTTTTGCAATGGTGTTGCAAGGAACATATCGTAGAAGGGAAGTTCGTGGTTTGCTGAGCTGTTCTTTCAAAAGAAACTTTTACATCCTTTTCTCTCTCCATTTTTTTTTTTACACCAATAGATAAAAAGTATCAGAGCCGCTGAGCTCCTTTCACGAATCATCTAACATATACTACTTTGGTTCGATCCATTTGGGCCAATATTGTGAATATTTCCTTTATTTCCTGACTTGCTCATTTGAAAATTTGCACAAATTAACTACAATTCTATATATAATTATATATATATGTATATATATATATATATATATATATATATATATGCACATATATATATTCATATAATTATATATGTTTAATTACACACACAATATATATATATATATATATATATATATATATATATATATATATTAATGTATACATATATATATATATATATATATATACATGTAGACGTGTGTGTGTGCTCTCATTTCTTGTATCTCTCTTTCTCTCTCTGCAACTGCTACATCGCTCCTCCCGTCCCTAAAACGTGATTAATGTGAAGAACAACATGATCTATTATTTTGCCCACTCCTGCCATCTTGTACAGACTTCATTCTGCAGGCTGGCTTATTCAGAGAAACACACAGTATTCGCTGATTACGGCCGAGACCCATCAATACGCCCTTACTGATTTATTTACGATGGTAATAATAATCACGATGAGATCTCAAGACTCAGCGTCTTGCCAAAGCAGGTCCGTGTCTGATGCGATTATCGCTGGCTTGATTTCCGCTCCGAAAAAAATCTATACACATTGAAGCCACTGTTTACCATTGGGAGCAGGGATTAAAAAATGTTCGAGTTATCACATTTGATGTATATGCGTTCCATGCCAAAGACCAATTTTTCAACTCTTGCGCTTTTCCGAAAAGGAGGAACAGTGAAAGGAATATCTCACACACACACGCACATACACACACACACACACACACATACATATATATATATATATATATATATATATATATATATACATATATACATATATAAATTGTTCAGTTGTAGCACATAGCATCTTACCATATAAACATTTCGCAATAAAGCAATAAGTATAAAGAGATAGCACTAATCTTCTCAATAAACCACAACTGTAGGCGGTTTATTCTAGAAACGATTTTAATAAAACTATTGTTCACGTTTTGTATACCTAACCATACATTTATTACACCGTTTAACATTTTTGCACTGGTTGTTTATATCCTTAACTCACATCATTTTAGATCTATTTTGAAGCACTAAGCTGGTTTTGTTTTTGTTTTTGTTTTCCATCTGCAAATGGTAAATAGTGGCTTTAAGCATTCAGAATCTGCGCAGGGAAGTTAATTAAACAACTGGGATTTTAACGACCCGTGCAGCCAATAGACAAACCAACACGACGAGTGGGGCCATGCAATAATTGAACAATTTTGCGTACAGGGGTTAATGGATTATTGGTGCCCCCATCTACGATTAGGCCATAGGTTAGAGACTACGTTGTGTATAAGTGTAATAACGTCATTTCAATCAGTTTTATTGATAGATCAATAATACCTTTCGTACAGGACGGACACACATACACACACACACACACACACACACGCACACACACACACACACACAAATACACACAGAAACCAACATGAACTCATATACACACACGACACTGGCCGTGCAGAAAAGTAAGCGTTGAATATACAAAGGCAAATGATTGTGAATAATGTCAATAATAATAAAAAATGATAATGCTAGTAATGATGTTAATAGTACAAACGATAATACTTTCACTTAATGACAATGATGTATAGAGTGAAGGAGTGTTGCTTTAGTAGGACAGATGAGCTCAGACCGAGTATTTCATGTAATGATTTTTGGTGGGTTTGAACAGAGACGTTTTTTGTTTATATATATATATATATATATATATATATATATATATATATATATATATATATATATAGAGAGAGAGAGAGAGAGAGAGAGAGAGAGAGAGATCGTTGATGACCGAACGTACGCGGTGCATCATTGTGGATAGCATAATGATTATAGTGAAAGAAATCAGATTTGAGGCGGACATTGCTCAACGTCCGCCTCAAATCTGATTTCTTTCACTATATATACTTTTTTATAATTACATAGAATGTGTGTGTGTGTTTATATTCATATGTGTGCTTCTATATGGTTTGCTTGATAGATACTGTACATGTTTTGTTTTGTGTTATGTAATCGAGCTTTTAAATTGTTTTAGCATGTATATTGTTATTATATAATACATATTATATGAAGAGATGATAATAGCAATAATAGTACTTCATTGGCAGGTAACTGCAGTGTACAGAGGATCCTGCCGTCACTGTCACGTATTATAGTACTTCACAACATCAATTGTTTACACGCGGGGTAACATCTTATCCAAGGGACCACGGGTGGGGCTTGTGTTTATAGCCCTACGTCACGGGCTGTAATATCTTAAAGTATAGTATGATAACACCAGACTAATACGCCATGATGATATCGAGTGGTGCAGATAAAAGAGAAACCACACTGGCTCGAGAAAGTAAATATGTAAAAAAAGGGAAATAATAATGTTAACAGCAATAAATGTTGCTCTAAGATTATAGTGATTGAGTAATGAAGGAACACTATTTTTCTGTTTTCTTGCATTTGTTTACTACCCCCTCCCCACAAAAACACAACAACAACAAAAGCAAAAACAAATGTGTCAGTGGTCTAGTAGATGCGCACTGCACGTCCAACGAGGTCCCTGATGGGCACTTTTCTATCCGGTGCATTAGTATAAACGGTAGGAAGCTAAGCACTATCAAAAGTGGAAGCAAGATAGGCTAATTCTACCAACGGCTTAATAAATTCTGTTGTAAAGCGTTTTGAGCCCCACGACACACATTGACTTAGTGGATATGTAAAAAAAAAGCGTTACATTGACACGTATACTGTCGTCAAAACAATACAAAATCAAACAAAAACCAAGCAAGAAATACAAACAAGAATTGTCTGACGAAGGTATCCAGGAGAGTAAAGATTCCATCTGTGTCTGGACTTCATGGAAGACACAGCAATGACAGGTTTGGATCCAAAAGACAGTGTCTTTGACTGCAAGACGGCACGAATGAGTGGATGTCTTTCTATCATGTCGAACTGCCGATTGGCACATAGAGTAGGTTCGATTTCACTTTGTCGCCCAAGCAAGAACTGACAGGCCATTAGGGTGTCTTGCTGACATGTCTTTATCAATTGAGGAATCATTTCTCAAGGATGGGGCAAGTGCAAAACTCTTCGAACACCTCCAGCGGAAGTGGTGACATCTTCGAATATAAATTGACAGATGGTAATAACCTGAGCCTTTCAAAGTATAAAGCCAATGGCAGAAAAATCGATATTATGTATAAAACAAATAATGAACGCATTCCAGCCACAAGGAAATTAATTAGTGTCTTAATGTCTGATAATGAGATTCCTGCGCTCTAATTACAGTTTAGATCTGATGAGTCCAGATTACCCTAATTAATTCATTACAACGCATTATTGTCAGGGAACGAGAACCAACACGGCCTTTACAGAAATATACTGTGATTGTCATGTAACACTTTGTGTCCATTCGTATCGCAGTGTCACAGCCAAATTTCGTAAAGAATTAGGATTTACACATCAGATTTCTTTCCTCCAAAAGTCGCAATAACAACATGCTTGCTCTGCACACTTTGACTGGTCTACTGAGGTTTCTAAAGTTTATTGTTCTATCATTATATAAATTCCTTCTGGCTGGTTCGCAAAGAAAACATTTGCCAAGTTTGGAGGTATACTATTATGCACGTGTAATCTTGTAGCAGAAAAAGAGTGTCGGATATGTGATCGAAATCCACAAAACAGAAAAACTGGAATTTGATAGAAAACGAAGTAGAAGAAGATATATTGGAAACAAGGACAAGAATATATCGAACTCTGTATCCTTATCTCACAAGGGTGTTTTCCCCCAATTATTCATCTAAACTGTAAACATCAGGGCTGGGATTAATGAGGAGAAAATGAGAAAGGGTATGGAGGAATTCAGTGGTTGAAGCTAAACGAATAAAACGAGTGGCAGGTAAGATGAGTACATGGATAAAGGGATTTGGAATCCGATTTTGGAATCTCTTTCTTTCTGGGAAATGGCTATTGATAACCGATTCTTGCCTAGATTGATTTAAAAGACTGCGGGTTACTGCACGTTCTGCGGGACGGTATATTCATGTAGTGGCCCACATTGTATTCGTAAATCAAGAAGGTCTGTAACCTTAAATTCAATATTTCAATTGAACTAAGTAGGATACAATTCTCGAAAGTTGTTATACAATGTCTTTAATTTCAGAAACATTCTCACAAATGAAAGATCCAGCGCAGGTCATGGTGCATATTTTCGGCCTCTCTCTCTCTCTCTCTTTCATTATTCTCTCTCTTAAGTTTAATTTGCTTTCCTCTCATCTCCAAAATCGCAAAACCTATCAATCTTTGTGAAAACGAAAAGATAATTCTATGGAATGCAAAATCAAGAATTGCAACATTTCATATTTGATGGAATCTGCCCAGGAATTCATCCTCAGCAAACATGACTACCTGGATGCTTTAAAACGATGAAAAAGAAGGATATCTATTAAAGAGTTGTAATTTTAAACACTTCTTTTGCATTTTCCGCACAAAAAAAAAAATGTCTGTTGAATCAATCGTACTGGTGTCATACAAACTGCACAGCCAATTCTTGATTGATGTTGATAATCAACCATAACATACATCGCATTCACGAATGAGGGATAAACCTAGTATGCAAGGCTTTACCGGCAGACTCACAAGCAGATACTAAATGACCCCATCCAGGCGTCTATTTACCATTATCGTGAATCGAGAGTGAACATGTCAAAGTGACACACAGACTTGAGCGTGCCCGGCTTTTTGATATCACCAAGGAGGTTTATAAGAGTTGGAGTTCCAACTGGCTGTAATTATTCAAACAGTTGTCAGATTTCCATTGATATACAAAAGAATTTCACAGGTGCATTTGTGCCTTTGATGATCGATGTTCGAAGCCGCCGTCTTGCTGAGCAATCTGAAGATTCATTTTGAACGTTAACATAATATTGGCCATATTTTGCTTATCTATTCATTAAATGAAATGAAATTTCACTTAATGATAAAGCATGTAAAACAAAAGTCAGTCCCGTGCAGAAATTTGTTCAAAAGTGTAAATCAGAGCTGTATCATGTGAAAATGTTTAAAACTGTACCATCCTGGAAAGCCGGTTTTATCACTTTTCCACTTAATTCCGACAAATAAAACTAGCATGGAATAATCTTCAAGTATGATTCTTTATTGATAGATATATCAGATTAGTGCCCGGGTATGCCCAGTCGAGTAATTTTTATCTTTATTTCAGCATTTTTTGCGCAATTTCTATTCGCACATCCTCGTGTCTGTACCACCTATCTTTTATAAGAAGGGATAGCGAAAAGTAATTACCATCACAAAGACATATCTTCCTTAGAAAGTGGCTGGTGATTATGCAATGAGACACGAGTCAATTGTCTTACTATCTGCGTGGCAGATCCTGTTTGACACATGCTTCAAATATTTTTGAGCGGCGGCATCGAACATCTAGTAAAGGAAATAAGACGGTTGTGACTCCATTCTCTTGAACTGATCTGGTCACTAACATGTTACCTTAGTCCCATCGAAGCGTTCGTGTGTGTTGTCAATGCAATTTGCAGAGTACCGTGGAGCTCTAAATGGCGTTAGCTTCATTATCAGAGGCGGATCCAGGAATTCAGTGAAGGGGGGGGGGGGAAAGATATTTCTGGTACCACTTCCGAGTTTAGTCAGCTGACAAGCAAAAAATAAAAGCCAATTTTAAAGATGGTTTCTTTAACAACATTAAAGAGGCGCACGCGCCCCCTTTCATTTTATTTTCCAAAAAATTAAAAGGGCGCGTGCCCGGTGCGCCGCTCCCTCCCCCCTCTCCCCTGATCCGCCATTGATTATGCCCCATATTCTTAAAAATTTATTGCAATTGATCAAGTTACTTTAATCATCATAATTCCGCAAAATAGGAATCCACTGATTTAGTGTTTTCGACTGGCATTCAATTTCCACATGCTTTGCAATGCAATGAATTTTTAATACGCTCTTACCAGGAGGCCCAGAGCGCTCACAAAATTACATTTTACTATTTCTTCTATACATACACTGGAGGCAATGCAAGTCTAATCAAAATTAAGTGATATCAAAATCCCCTAAAAAAAAATCGAAGCATCGAATTATCACATACGCCATGGTACACACAATAATTATGTGTAAAGGAGTTTATATAGAAAACAACAATAATAACAACAACAACAATTTACCAGATGAGGGACTTACTAAGTCCTTCGAAGGAAATGATTTATAACTATTCAAAATTTGCAATACTTGTTGTCATTCAACATCAATATTATTTCTGATGACGGTATCAACATATGAAGCGATACAAAATACAATGTACTATGAACCAATTACGAGGAAGGCATAACAGAGACAACGATTAAATTCAGTAGACTGCTCGCGGAGTAGGGGATTTCTCTCGTTCGTTTTTGAAGATTTTCAGCTTTTTTAGAGAATGGCATGATGTGGAAAACATGAACTGGAATCATGCAGTTTTTTAATGAATGGACACTCGCAAGTATCGAAGGAAAGAAAGGACTATTTACCGTTTGTATAGACCTTTTCGTGGTGGAAATTCCCGCAATTGTGATGTAACACTCTCTGTGCCCAGGTTCCGCTCCTGCCTGCTCAACATACGATGTGAAGAATTACATCGTCAACATAAACGCCTCGAACCAAACATATTCTATCAATTTCTATGACAACGCGAAAATTAACGTCCGCAAGGTAACGTCGCTGTCAAAAGTTCCCAGGTAAGCATAGAAACGTAACGTAGTCATGGACTTCATTTGAATAAAGTATTTTGTGCTTGCCGGTGATTCGTCACAATAACCTTCTCCTGTGCTTGATCATTCCGAAACATGCAGCATATCAGCCGAAGCGCATGCGCTGTGTCACATGTGTAGGACATCCAATTTGACGTGATTGAGCTCGAACACCTGATCCATTTGTCATCAAACTTGGGTTGCCTTGACACTTGCTCACTCACAACATCCACGCATCTTGTAACATCCGAAGTCATCCACCCCTCCTCCCTCTGTCCGTGTCTCTCTCTCTTCCTCGCCCAGGCCTCACCCAGTGCTCACCGCCCGGGGTGTGTTGTGGTACCAACGTTGTCGCAAGCCTCGTAGCAGCAGGTGGTGCAGCTGAGCGCGAAACACTCATCACATCCCCAGCGAGCTCATCAGTCAGGCAAGCGCTGATTAGATAGCAGTTACCATCGACATTAGCACTGCAGTACATTCAGCGAGGGGATTCTCCCTCCTCCTCCTCCGCAGCGAAAATGGCGCCCTTTCCTCGATATGTCCGCCAGGGACGACCAACCTACTTGTCACTGTCATGCTATCAAAGGAGTGAATAATTAATTCAGGGAATTCATTCGAGGGTGCGATTCAGTCCGCCACAGCAAGAAACATGGTCGAGTTGGATCGTGTGGTTTACACGGTCTCTGATAATCACTGTATCAGGGTGTGTATACAATCGTAACCTGGGAGAGGTACGTCTATACAATAAGGGGGAAATGGGAAAAAAGAAAGTGGATGCAAGGGAAACCGGATATGGCCAGCGATGCAAGACGCACATAAAGCAAAAGGTGAAAAGCGAGTTTCTTGATTCCATGATGAGGACTCTCTAGGGGGAGGGGAAGGGAAAGGAGGGGATTGCACGTAATACCATCCACCAAGGTCGAGTGATGGTAAGAGTAGAGTATGCTTTAAAATAGACCAAATGTTTAAAGGCATATATCACAATTTGCAGATGGCAGATGAAACAAAAACCCAGCCTTAGTGCTTCAAAATAGTTCTAAAATGTGAGTTAGGCGTAGAAACAACAAATGTGAAAAATTTGATCATTATAATTAATGTAAAGTATTGATGAATATACAAAATGTGAACAATAGCTTATGATTTTAAAAAAAATGTTTCCAGACTAAACCGTCTGCAGTTATGGTTTAGTGAGAAAAATAGTGATATTTCCTTATATTCAAGGCTTTATTGCGAAATTTTCATATGGTAGGATGTTTTGTGATACAAACACATTTGCATCAAATGTGATATCTCGAACATTTTTTTTTTAAATCACTGCTCCCAATGGTAAACAAAGCCTTTAAAGCCCAATGTCAATGAAAAACATGTCTCTCATGCAGTTTATGATTCTTGTGTGCTGTCTTCTAAAGCAGGATACAGCGCCTCACGTTTGCCTGCCGGGAATTACTGCGTCAATGACTCTGTAATGTTTTTTTAAAGGTTACCTGAAAAATGAAACATTCACTGATACCTCGAGAAGACCTTCTTAGTTACCTACAAGAATTCATCCGACTCTCGTCATCAAAGGAAACGTTTTATAACCACTTGCCTATGCCATGAATTTGTAAAACCTTGCTGCTTCGTCATACGTACTTGCGAAAAGAACCCGAACATCAACATTTCATCCTCTCTGAACATCAAGCGTTTGCTCAGCGGCTCCGACTATCCATTACCTATTGTCTTAGCCATCGACCTTTCACATCATGTTATAACGGTCTCTCTCTCTCTCTCTCTCTCTCTTCTCTCTCTCTCTCTCTCTCTCCTTATTTTCAGCACGAGAGCGACTTAGTGTTGGGGTTTGCCCGGGGTTTTGTCTAGGGGTAGTTGGGGTTTTTATATTTCTATTTTGTTTTGTGATTGAGTGGTGAGATTCCGCATAATTATGTAATACCGCATCAATTATGTAATTTGTTTCATTGTGCTTTGGAGAATGCATCCTACACAGAATTCCTCATTATTTTCAGCATTTTCATGTAGTCATGAAATATTTGTACCGCACGTATTAATTGCATAATTATGCAATTCGTTTATTTTACATTCTGATATTATATGCACATACTATCTGTAAAATTCAAAATTTTTATGTTTCTGTTGGAGATGTATAAAATGAATAAATCAATGAATAAATCAATGAAAAGGAGATGAAATTGCAGTTAACAAAATAAATGCATGCAGTTCAATGATGTTTTTGAGGATTTGACAGAGGATGCCACTTAAACGAAACTATACTTGGTATGTTTATTATATGTAGTAAATGACGGGAGATCTACATTACGCAATTTACAACTTTCCCCTTTTGTTCAGTTTTGATCTTTTCAATCGCTTCTAACCTATACGCACAGTCGTCTTATAGAAACCTCTTATGAGATAATGGTATAAAATTAACTTCATCATTTCAAGGTCATATTGATATAATCTTTATATACTTCAGACGGTCTATTTTCTTTCTCTCCCTCTCACTATCCATCTTAATATATGTTGAATATCTCTCTGTCTGGACATATATTTCTATCCCTCTCGAAGTAGAAAATTCTCATGCTCTATTTTTACTGGTGAGAATATTGATAAAGATTGTTATCTTTTGAAGTACATATTATACTCTCCTTCATCGCTCTACTGTAGAGACTAGTCCCCATCTGTCTATGACAGAAGGAGAAAAGAAGAAGAGGAAGATGAAGAGGAGAGAGAGAGAGAGAAACGAGAGAAGGAGAAGCTAGCCACGGTTTGTTTATCAAGGAAAATGAGGATGAAGAAAGTATGACGAAACGTAAGAGAGGAGTCTCCAGTTACTCGCGCAGACATTTTACGCTGCTTCACTTCCAGCAGATAACAGAAGAGATTAAGTGTGCTATGATTTCGTGTTCTGATATCTTCCTAATTGACGGCTGAGTGTCATCAAGATATTTGTTGTTAACGTGTTTGGTTTTTTTTGTGTGTGTATGTCTTTGGATGCTTGTGTGTCTTTTCCATGACAATTTTATGCGCAAATGTCATGGCAAATCCCCTTTCCCTCTTCTCGATCGGATAATAAAAGCACTTAACCAATAGAAAACCATTCGTTATCCCACATGCTAATCACAAATGTGTCGGCTGTTGAGTAGATGTGATTGATATGGAATGCAGTGACTGTGACGTCAGAGGGGCCTTGATAAGCTATTTGTGGGCGTATGCTAATCTAATGATCTGAAACTTAAAGGCTGCCTGAAATCCAATACCAATCGTGAGTCGATAATGACTTCTGCCAGCGTGGATAGGTCTTCAAGTCACAAATTCAGTAATTGATTAATTGAATTTATATGTGCAACTTTTCTTTCTACTCATTAAGTTTGTCATCACTACTGCAAATGTCGTTCTTGCCCTTCGTGACGTCATCAGCTGAAATAAGCATAACAATGCACAATAATAATAAAATGCCAAATGAAAAAAAAAAGACTAAAAATATACGCCTTGTCAAAACCACGAGCCCCAGCTCACAATAGCAAGACCGGGTACGTACAATACAATTCCAAACCTTTTCATGCCATGCTAACATTTCTGGAACATTTCCTAATACATAGTAACGATGATGGTATCATAGTACTCTCTTATGTGTAATTCAATGGCACCTGTCTCGCTATTGTGAGCTTGTGCACTAGTAAAGGTAAGATGCATACCATATTGAGCATCATAATGTTTTCATCAGCTGAATTTCCTCTTGATAAGATCATCAAGAAAGGCAAAAGAGTTGATTTTTTTTATGGGTGCAGTCTAGTGGATGCAGAAAAAATGAAAAGCAAAATGCTAAATAAATCCGCGAAAGATGTCTCTATCAAATATTTTCAGAATTTGCGATTTGTAGACTTTTTAACATCAGCAGGAGTTAACATGTAATGGATGTCAGGGGACCTTTAACTATATGGATTGATAATTTACTCATGTAAAATGTCAAGGCAATAGACAATTAGCTTCAGCAAGTGCAATGTACTTTGATTTAAACAAAAACTAAAAACAAAACAGTAGCCAAAGGAAATCACGTCTTCCTATCATGCCGGAGTTAATTTTTCTGGCTCACCTTTCTTCCCCATCTCATTCCCATCAGAATATACGTAATTTTGTGCATTATGACGTGATTAAAGTACAAGAATGCCATTGTTCGCGTGGGCAGTACATAAATGAGATCAACAAATCATAGGCCGCCATTTGCCCCGGCGGGATCGACCCTCGTGACATAAGCCGCTCTAATTTCGTCATGTAAACATTATCTCCCGGCGATCGCACGGGACACTCTATAGGGTGAAGTCGTGCATGGCCAAGTACTTGGAGCTTCATGGGTGCATACACACCCACGCACATACTAGCATGCAAACACGCACACACACACACGCACGCACGCACACAAACACACACACACGCGTGCACACGTACACTCACACACACACACACACACACACACACTCACACACACACACTCACACACTCACACACATGTACACACATTCGAATTTGCATTTATTCACCCAAAAGCGTTCGAACGATACCGTTTCACACCTGCATGGAGATGAACACTATAGGGAAATTTCCGTGACCAGCGACCAAGGCTCACGTACCGGGCAGGTATCGAACGCAAGATCGCTGACCTAAAAGCACGCGCGCACACACACGCACCCTCAGAATCAATGTATAATTATAATGAATGATTATAAAGTGTGTGTGAGTGTGTGTGTAGGTGGATGGGTGCGTCTGTGTGGGTGTGTGTGAATTCAGATGTTCTACACATTCAAATGCACACATTCGATAATACTTAGTTTACAATATGTATCATTTCTACGTATGTTTATATACTCTTTATAATTATCATGTACAAGTATTGCAATAGGGTGTACCTCACCCGACCAGCGTTTGCTTCTTCTAAGCGCTACCCAAAAGAAATCTTTGTAATATCTTACCACTTTTTATGCGAAATAAATGTTAATTGAATTGAACTGAACTGAACTGAATTGAATTGAATTGAATTGAATTGAATTGAATTGAATTGAATTGAATTGAACACACATGTACGTTATCGACGGGTAATGCAAAGCAAATTGCAATATGTGAGATTTTTTCAGATCATACGGCTTGTGCTGTGAACCCAACGGCTAATGTAAACCTCTGTGTGTGCCTAAATCTGCTTTTCTGCGCGGTTTGTGGGTGTGCGTTTATTAAGTACTTCAGTCTTAGTTTTTGCTTTTTTATTTCAAATTCACTTACTTCGGATCATATTCATTTTCCTGTTTTGCCACTTTTGAGTTCAAATGTGCATGGTGTATTCACTAAATATCTAGCTCAAGTTAACTTTTGAGTTGAACACAACTTAAAGTATTGACACGAACACACACAATCTATTTTACATAGTCATGCCTATGTACTTTCTTTCCGTTCTAAATTGTGGCGAATCTGGTCTGAAAGTGTCCTTGAAAATGTTAAAGAGGACTCGTTACTGATAATGCAATGCAATCATAGCCACGTTAGCATGAACATGAACATGCTAGACTCCAACGGGTTAATGACGGCAAGTTCATGTATAATTGAATCCCATACCCATTTCGGGCACTTGATAGAAATTGCCTGGCACGATTAGCCCATAAAGCTAGATGATGACACTGACTCCAGCGGGGTTTTATGAGACAGCCACTTGCGACAGAAACGATCAAATAATTATCCAAGCGTATTTTTCTCAGAAAATGAAAAAAAAAACAGCAAGAAAGAATATGTAGATGAAACGAGACAACCGGTAATCTTTGTGCATGAGCGACAAACTCTTGCGCGTTGCATGCAATTCTAGTCGTAGTCTTTCATCATAATAGAATTATTTCAGTGTTATAGTTGCTATCATGCAAGCAGATCAGTGTTGATGTCAGCAATGCTCGGGGAACAGGTGTCTAATTAAGATAAAAGAGGTTTTACAATCGTAAATGTAAAATTGACACACACACACACACACACACACACACACACACACACACACACACACACACACACACACACACACACACACATACACACACACACACACACACACACACACACACACCTGCCCGAGTTTTGCGGTGTGAAGAGAGCGGACCAGAGACAGTGTTTGAGACGCGTCGCAAAAAACGGATTTATGAACTCTTTCGGATTTCGTGTGGTACTTCTGACTGCCCTGATGAATTTAGGGCAAAGCCTCTGACGAGAAACTACAGATTAACCCTCTAGGTGCTTTGAGTGCCAATGGGCAGAGAGAAACCTATAGCATTGTACAAACTATCCGGAGTCTCCGGCACAGAAAGGGTTCAAACGTTGTGACCTCAAGCTTCATTTAATACTGTACTATTTGTATGTACACTGTGTGTGTATGTGTGTGTGTGCGTGTGTGTGTGTGTGTGTGTGCGTGTGTGCGTGTTTGTGTGTGTGTGTGTGTTTGTGTGTGTGTGTGTGTGTGTGTGTGTGTGTGTGTGCGTGTGTGTGTGTGTGTGTGTGTGCGTGTGTGCGTGTGTGCGTGTGTGCGTGTGTGCGTGTGTGTGTATTTTTCATTTGTTCTATAAAACAGAGAATAACGATTTCCACGTTCTGGTCAATATCAACACAAATTTTCTATTTTACTGACACTTTTCACTCTGAAGGAACGAGTGTGTCTATACCGGAGAGAAAGAAGAAGAACAACAAGGAGAAAAAAAAGTCCCGTTTGGTTGTTTTATAGTGCCCAGGCACCTGCAAAATGGCGACACAAGAATACTCCCCTGCTGTGTAAACGAAACGTGCAGAGAGAGAGGGTGCGGCTGTGATGCCCGTATCAATTGACCAGGGGTAATAACTGTTCGAAGTGCTGTAATCGATGGTTATCAACGCTTCTTTCATATTCATTTCCTTGCAGTTTGACAGCAGTTTCTTTTTTGAAGAATCGCCAAATGTGTGCTTTTAGTGATTTCAATTGAAAAAAAAAATAAACAAAAGATAATCAGGACGGACCAACGAAACTGGTGCATAGTAGCTCAAACGCAAAATGAGAATCATAGTACGTACGTACTCTCAGACGCCAGGTGAACATTTAAAGAGGTTCTTAGCGTATAATTATATTCATCATATTACAAAAAAGAAAGAAAGATAAGACCTTAATTCTGGAATCAGAGCTAGCTGCTTTTAGCCATGGAGACGATACTCCATTCCATATTCTGTTACCAATAATGATAATTGCTAACGATAAAATAACGATTTTTTTTTTGGTAAAAGCATCACAATACTTACTTTCATGGTGACACTAATTGAATTACCGAACTTTTGAACACAATAAGGTATATCTACAGAAGGAAATGTAATTACCACACTCGTGAAAATTATCTGCTTTCATGCACAAAATATGTTCACGATGTTATACACTTGTTCAAGCAAACAAAGACACGAATCCCCCGAAACATACACATACACGCGCGCTCGCACGCACACACACACACACACACACACACACACACACACACACACACACACACACACACACACACACACACACACACACACACACACAGCAGGATTACCCACATTTTTCTCTTTTATAATGTATTCCAGTCACATATCTGGCTCAGACATGGCCCTAAAGGTCGCCAAACCACTCTCCGCTCACGACTTCTTGAGTGTTAACATCATTTTAGAAGAGGGTGACAATCTAAACAATATGGCACAATTTAGCAAAGACATATTTTACGCATATCCCCCCCCCCCCCCCCCCCGTTTATGCATTTATGGCGGCGTTGTGAATTTTACCCAACGGTGGTTTGAAACCGCGTGTACGCAAGATCCCGCGACTAACAAGTTGGCGTATAGGGAGCCAGGAGGAACAGTGTGTAGGCGTTGATGTTCATAAGCCGGCCGGCTAGGTAAAGAGCGCCGAAGCTGGCTATTAACCATATCGTCTGGTCTGTGGTAGAGAAACAGGTTGAAGACAGAAATGAAGCTCAAAAGCAGGTCAGGACTCACCCGTAAAGACACGCCCGAGAGGCTCAGCTTTCATTCACAATGATGACTGCAGGTTGGTGGCGAGAACGAAGTTAAAGAGGTATAAACGACCAAACCAAACAAACGAAAAGAAAAAAATCTGGTTGGTTCCGCGAGTAGCTGGTATGGAAACGAGTAAAGCCATACAGGTTGTCTGCCGCCCGGCACACAGGTCGCGCAACATGAGCAGTGAAAGGAGGGAGGACGGAAAAGGGTACTGCCCTGCGCAGAAACATTAACAACGAGCTCGGCTGCGGGGTGAGCACAAAAACCTTTTCTTTTTCCTCCCTAAGGTAGTGTATCATCATGCTAAGTTAAAGTGGAAAAAGGGGGTAAAAAGTGAATGAGAGTTCGGATTCTTTTCATAATTTCGGAAGCACACTTTGCACTGGCCAATGACAAAATAAGACCACGAACACGGTGATGAATTCTGAGAGCATTCCAGGATCATATCGCGTATCAGTCTTTAAGCACTTTCTGTCACTAAAATTATCAGCAGCAGCAGCAGCAGCAGCAGCAGCAACAACAACAACAACATCAACAACAACAACAACAACAACAACAACAACAACAACAACAACAACAACAACAAAAAAGACGAACTACTTTGCTCAGTTAGAACTCCACAACTTTCTTATCCAGGTTAGATATGAATGTCACATTAATCAGTGCAGGAATATTCTGACTATTCTCTTCCCCGACTGGTAACAGCCATTTGCTATATGTTACTGTTACTGTTACTGTTACTTGTTGGTTTTTTTAATATATAGTAAATTCAGTTTATCGTTGACCAACTATCTATGGATAAATTCAAAATACAAAATGCAACATACAATCCCATCCGAGTATGTATGCCCATTTTTTCCAATCATGGCTACTATTCAAGTACCGATTAGTCGGTGTTTATTTACGTCGATAAAGGGTACTTTATCAATCGGTCACGATGTGAAATGCAACACCTTGGTATCCTTTCAAACTCTGTTATTGTGATTATCATTGATCATAAAATGTAAGGGACTTCATAACTTGATTTGGCAGTCGAAAAAAAAAGTAAGGAAAATGTCAAAGCAAATATTCGACATTACGTTAACTCCCAACGTCCATAGTATAAGTAACATCAACATTTGATTTTGAAGATGGAAGCTGACGAAAAACAAACAAAACAAAACAAAACACCCTAACAAACTCAACTCTCACGACCCCTTCCCCTTTCCATATTCGATCTTGGTAAATCTCCCTGTGATCCTAACTGTTTTGCATCACCTCTTTTTCTTCATCACTATTCTAGTCAACAGATATGCGTATTAAAGTATTTTTCTCTATGATCCCCCAGCTCAAGTGTATGTCATTCATGCAAAATTCATAATGACCAATTGCCTGGCAACGAAACATCTCCGGTGAGCTCGCGCGAGGACGCACGGAATCTCTATCAAATCCCACACGGAGAAGTGTCTGCGTGCTGCTGTCTCCCGGGCCGACCCTGGACGAATTTCTCTGAAAAGTAGAAGGAGAATTATCATAGAAATTACGGATGAAGGCAATATTTCTTTTTTTTTTATTATTATTCCTCTTGTTATTCTTTCCGAGTTGGGAGGTAACGTGTGACATCCTTTGCGATCGCTGAATTTCAGAGCGATGAAGAATTTATCAGTTCACGTCCCGCACGGGGATTAGCTCTGGGGGTATTATTTTCGCTTTTCGTCGTATACGCCACTTTACACGCATGGGTATCACGCATGCATGTGTAATACCTACACGTATGCTTGTTTGCATGCATGCATGTTTGTATAACTAATGAATGCATGTGCACTGTCGAGATACTCCTGTATAATACGTTAAATAATGTATTAACTTGCCATCATGGCTGTTTTGCAGTAATGATCCATTGGATCTATTGTATTCAGATCAGTTCAGACTTTCTAGTATGGCTATGATGCATAGTACCTGCCGCACAAAATTTGCAGATTTATGCCATTCTATCTAATGATGTCTAGTGAAGAAAACGAATAAACACACATATACACAAAAAGACCATGAAAATGTATGTGGTGTTTGTTTGCACATGCATTTTCATTACATTTTGAGGATACTTTACGATTATGATTAATTACATCCCCATCCTGTCCCCAGCCCCCCCCCCCCCTCCCTCTGCACATGTACCTACAACTCCTCTTTTAAGTTTACTTTAAAATACAGGTTGCAGATTTCTTTCAGGGTTGTCATGTTTTCAATCTTTGCCTTTTGTGTCAACTCCTTCAACTCATCAAACATTAAAAATCATTGGATAAAATACGATCTATATTGCTCATTGTTGTTGACAACCCTGTGTTATGTTATATCACGAAGTCAAAATGCACACTTAATACTTTTATAACTTAAATGCGTGTTGTATTTTTGCGGTCACAAAAAGAAATGAAATTGTTCGTGTTTATTAATCTAGCCCTATTCTATCGTTATTGTTCACTTGATTGTTGCCTTTCAGTTTTCGTAGTCACATTTGAATTTTATTTAAATAATTCGTTTCTTTGGAGTGTAGGCTACAAACATTTCACGTTGCCGTGTCCTCCACTCAAAACGTTACTTTATTTTACACTGGCCTTAACTTTGAATGCGCTGGTCTGTGACACCTGTGCGAAGTAGGTCAAAGGTATGCATCATTCCACCGGCACACAAACTGGCTTTCCAGAAAATCCAACGATACCTTGACAATGGAGGTATTAACAGCGCCCCCACCTTTTAAACCTAACAACCAGTGATTGCCAGCCTGTCAGTCGGAGGCCGAAGAAGTGACAAATGACGTATATCAACTACTTCGATGACTCCAAATCTGCATTGAGGTACCACGAACAAACGTTGAGGTCTGCTAAAACACTTCGTCAGGAGTCAAAAGTTCCATATTACTATTTGGAAATTTATGACAAATATGATGGGGACGATGATGAACAGAGACAATGATAATGGTACTGATAATCGTAATAATGATATTAATAATAAAGGCAATAATAATAATGATAATAAAATCGATGAAATAATGAAAAATGAAAATTACTACAGATGATCAATATATGATTTATTTTTCTCAATATGGGTTTTTACTTTTCGCCAGTCGCCGTACACACAGAACACAAGGATTTAACAAAAACGGAACCTGAAGTTATTTTTACATGCATAATGCTGTGGTTAATATTGCACTGGGTATTTTTGAATTTTAACTAGCAGACAAGGATATTGCACACAACAGCAAGTGAGCAAACAAGCGAGAACAGAAATCCTCACTATAGTCTTATTTACGTTTTACATCTCCCTGGCATTTTTTAATGAAATCGTGATTGGTAACTATTTAGTAGAGAGAAGCCCAAAAGATAAGCCTCTTCCTGCGTCGGTGGCATTGTATGTAAAAAGGCGGCCTGCCTTTGAAACTCTCCAGGGAGGGGTGCGGGGGTAGTTGATCTGATTCTGTGGTGCCTGAGTTAAACTGCAGGTAAATCCAGATTACACACAATTATATGGTGGTGATTGCGCAAAGGTGTTAGAAAATTTAAAAGGAACCCTACTGGGTAATTACCCTATTGTGTAGTATAATGCTCCTTTATAGAAGTAAAACAAAAAAATACCGCCAATGCTATGCAACGAGATCAAAGTGCTCTTGTTCTGTTTTAATAGCTAATGCTGATTCTTAACAGGTTTTAACATTCTGAAAACTACTTCTGATTCCGCTGTATCTTCTACTGTCGAAGTTGCACGGAAAGGTGTCTTAGACACATCTCTTAGATGGAGACAAATCACACGATGCAAAATGACTCCAGGGGAATCAGACGTTTAACATTTCGAGGAGACACTTTTACCGCGATGAGATTGATCGACGCCATGATAGAGAAGCCTGTAACTTTATAAACATTATTGTAACGAATATTGATCCTGAAATTCATCCTCGTCATCATGATAACGTTAACATCATGACGACAACATCTGTTTGATATTCAGGCGGCGATGTCAAAACTAATGATGATAATTGTGATAGTTTTACCGGCAGACGTAGTGAAGACGGAGTTGAAGTCGTAAGTAGAAGTGATACCAAGTGGTGGTGTGGTGTTTTAAGAAGTATAGTGAAATCAGTAAAAGTAGAAGTAGGGGGGCAGGGGAGTCATGTATACAATTGTTCGTAAAAAATGAACAGCATTAGCAGGAGTGACGAAAAGAAGAAGCGGTGGGGTCAGTACTGGTAATAGCAGTAAAAAAAAATATTTAGAACTTTTGCAAAGAAGGAAACAATGGAGGAAAGATGAATATAACAACACAAGGCACCTAACGCAGTGATATGGGAATCAACGTGGAGGCAGTGTGACATAAACCTGTCCCGAGCAGCACCCCGTATTCTCATATCTTCAGAAATCCTAAAAGTAGATATGTGATCTCTCTGTTCTCGTTTATTCCGCTGTGGGCTGCCCTCGGAGACTCTCCTCTGTGATTTACGACGAATAAATCAAACTTCGCATCCCAGCTGTTTGCTATTCAAGGGACAGGAGTCCCCGAAGGTGGCGCTTTATACTGAGCTGAGATTTCTGCTCGTCGAGCACACCCCGCATCGATTTCACTTCCAACTGTGATGGCGCCACCAGTGGCGTCACATCACCAATGGCGTCACAGTTTGACACCTGGACACCATTTTATGAAAGTTATCAACCCTGACGAGTTGTCAGACTCTGACAATTTCAGTCAAATTCTTGGTTTTGTGATTGGCTGAGGAGCTCTGGTCACTGACTGCTTACTATGGTTGTCAGAGATTGACAATTTGCCAGGGCTGACGACTTTCAGGAAACGGCGCCCTGTATAAGGAAACAGACCATCGTGAACCCCATCACTTAAACTCACCAGTAACACCAGCATAAATCGGGCAAAATTCATACAAACAAATAAACAAACAAACAAACAAATAAACAAAAATACAAACAAATTCGTAACAATGTCTCAAGCGAAATAGTCAGCAGTGTGTGATAGGATAGAGTACATCACACAATTTACCTCAAGTGAATGCATTAAAGCACATTTGGGATTGTCGATTGTATTTGTTGTTGATGTAGACCACCCAAATAAAAGCAATATTTGAGATGATGGCAAACCATAGTCTACATTTTAAAGAAGTCGTAAATAGTTTCAAAAGTATCTACATAAATGGAATGCCTTTAATTCTAGGAAAGTTTTCAACGACTTCTGTACCTGTACGTTCTCTAGAAAAAACATATGATTTGTCTCACATTTCAAGGCACTAGACGTAGATTTTGTCAAGTAAAGTCACGTGACCAACACCATGAAAGTGATCGATGACGTATAAGCGCGGAGTAGGGCTGAGGCTCGGAGTGTGCTAGTAGTTCAATCCAGCTAGGAGATCGCAGCTGCGGCGCATGCAGCTGCTTATTAGCATGCATGCAATTCAGTACAACTGCTAGGAAGGGCACTATTCGAACCATCACGTGCTAGCACGTTCTCCCTATGGTATACCTACTGATGAAGGGAGAGCGCTTGAAGATTAAAAGTCGTGCATTACCATCGAAATTATTTACACTTTTGATCTCGAAATATTCCAGAACAACTGATCATTCTTACTAATCGTGTCAGCCAGACAGGTTTCTTCAGCCATTCGATATATTGCAATCGAATTCAATATGGTTGAAGATGAATTTTGAGCCCTTCTGAGAATTTCGTTTTAGCTTTAATTCTGAATGATTTTGCTCTCCCAACAAGCAATTATTTCATGGGTCTCCACTGAGAAATTTAGATGGAGTTCCGAAATTAGAAAATGATTCTGAACAGCATGAACTATGAATAACTTGATTCAAGCAGGCCATATACAGTATCGTTTTTTGCAGTGCTGTCACATAAATGCAAAAGTTACAGCCAAAGTTGTTTGACCCCAATGTCTAGACGACAGATTGGTTTCATCGACCAATAGGGGGCAGTATTTAGTGATCAAGGTCAGAGCCGTAAATATATTATATAGCTATATACAGCTCTGATCAAGGTATGTCACTAGTTGTTTCTCCATGCAGGGCTTGTCAGAGTTTAAAGGTACTGTTTACCATTGGAAGCAGTGATTAAAAAAAATGTTCGAGATATCACATCTGATGCATATGTGTAGGCCAGTTGTATCACAAAACATCGTACAATTAAACTGGCAATAAAGCCTAAAATATAAGGAAATATCACGATTTTTCTCAACAAACCCTAACTGTTGACAGTTTAGTCTAGAAACGTTTTATTATACCTGTTGTTCACATTTTGTATAGTTAACAATGCTTAACATTGATCATACTGATCAACTTTTTCATATTGGTTGTTTCTTTCTATAGCTATTTTAAAGCACTAAAGCTGAGTTTTTGTTTCATCTGCAAAAGGTAAATAATGCCTTTAATGGTAATTAAGGATACTAGGGCGCCAAAAAAATGGTGCCGGGTGTTGTTATTGTTCATATTCATTATTATTGAATATCACCATTATTCAATATATTGAATAATATTCAATAATAATGAATATGAACTATAACAACACCTAGCACCACTTTTTGGTAGGTGCATATAACATAGTGTTACGTAGCGTTGCTTTTGTAGTGGAGATGCCAACATCCCGTCTAGGTAAGTGCTACAGTTTGGGGAGTCAAAATCTTATGCAATATAATATAGCTGTAGGAAAAATGCCTACTGTGGAGAACTGATCCTGGTGCCAGCGTGGACACACCATTGCGAGAGCTACCAGGGAGCTGGGGCTAGTCTTCGCGGTGTCAGCTAGATGTCGAGGGAAGGCAACCACGCTGTCGACGAGGACCCAGCTGGGACTGTGGTCGAGCCGTGCAGAGCAGACGGTGTCTGGGCCAAGGCAGGTGGCGCGGTCACGTGTGATACGCAACAAGGAGCTAGCTGAACAGCTGAGCTGGAGCGATAGTCTTTTGCCCCAGTCACATATAAACACGGATGCTCAAGGATCTACACGGCGATCCGGGGAAATCCGGGGACGTCCGGGGAGATCCGTGTTGATCCGGGATTTGTACACACGGTATCAACACGGCAGCTACACGGATAAGGCCGGAAGAGCGCGGCGTCTACACGGACAAACACGGCATCTACACGGATCAACACGGTATCTACACGGCAGCCACACGGACCACCCCGGATTGCTCTGCCAACACGGCAATCCCCGGATGACGCCGGATGTTTTTGACCTCCAAAAGTTGCCGTGTTGGCCTCCCGGCGTCAACACGGATCTCTCCCCGGATCAGATCCGGGGTGGTCCGGGGTGATCCTGGATGTCTATGTGACTGGGGCATTAGCGGGCACGACCAGCTAACCAGGGGTCAGCAGACTGTAACAGGGCGCCAGGTGTATTGCAGATCGTTGGGAAGAAGCGAATCACGACTTCTTAACCAGGGCCTGCAACATTCGGGCCTACTTCAAAGTCCATAATAGCAGTATTATGTTTGTCCACACCTGTGAATTGCAGTTTAACTTTGGGAATTGCAGTTTAACTTTGGGAATTGCAGTAATCCAGGTCGTGTTTATGAGTTTGTGAACGTAACCGCTTGGGCTCCTATTTATTTTGAAACCCTAAACACTGCTTAATATTTATCCTTACATTGGCATACCGTAGGGTCTATTCAAATCCAAATTTTGTTACGTCTCCGTAAAGCACCACACCCTGACGGTATAAATGGCCCGAATTCACGAAGGTGGTACAATCTTGTTACGAAAAGTTAACATTTCGTCGACGAAATGACTGATTTCGTAACGAGGTAGGCCATACGACACTTGGCGCTCCATACAAAACTACGGTCTTTGTCCATGGTGTAAACCATGGACAATGATTGTAGCACCTTCTTGAATTCGGGTCATAAGTGTTCATGCCCTTCTGTTGTCTCAGAGTTCGTTATACAACGTTCATTGGTCTAAAAAATCAAAGCCACATTGATTACGTGACAAGGGTTGTTTGTTCATTGTACACGATTGTATGGTTTGACATTACAGTGTATGGTATTTGTGTGTGTGTGTGTGTGTGTGTGTGTGTGTGTGTGTGTGTGTGTGTGTGTGTGTGTGTGTGTGTGTGTGTGTGTGTGTGTGTGTGTATGTACGTATGTGTATAAAAGACAATGGCTGGCTAGCCAATTCCACTACTTTTATTTTCCATAAGCTTAAAACACTCAATACTGATATGAAAATATGTATTGATATAGGTGCATAAGTGCATATCAGATTCACACTTTACCCAACTATACAGACATCGAGGTCAAATTAGTTCATGTTATCATCCGACTAATACTGCAAACTACACATGCCACACACACACACACACACACACACACACACACACACACACGCACACACAGAGAATGTACTTGTTCCTTTCTCTTTTCTAGAATACCTATGCAAAAGGAGACATTATTTGTATGTATACATATTGCATGCATTCTGCCTCCACACCTGCAACTGCACTGCACTGCATCTGATCACTCAATTTTTCCTCAAGCAGCCAAGAGAGTTGCGTTGCCGAATAGTCTTTTTATGAGGCCCCATCCTTTTTAAGTTTAATTGCTCACGATGGTGGTCTCCTGCATTCGCTTATCTCTGATACTTACTGGGAAATACTATGTATCTTATTGCAACCACGTCTAGCCACAGTTGCATTCTCTAGTCATTCGTAGTGTTACCCAGAGCAAGCCTAACAAAACAGGAGATTTTCCACTGAGGACGAGGGGGTTATCCCACTGAGATAGCATCCTGGATGTAGTTGCCATGGTAGCAAACATCATAACGTGCGATGACCAAGCACCGTCCATGTGCTCCTCCTGTTCTGGGTCCTTAATGATACCACTAATCGTCGTCATAGTCTCCTTCAAAATGTCTCGTCATAATAAATGATAGCAGCCCTAACATGCAAGTTTCAGGTCACATCACTTTCTTGGATCCGAGGATGACACTGAAAGTACCCCGAACTCTGTTTATTACGTCATTTCTCTTCCGAGCCTGAGAGGCATCTATGTATCGTTCAACTAGGACAATTTTCTGATGTCTTTTTTTTTCGTGAAAGACAAACAACAATAACATATTAAAAAAACAACAAGTTAACATGGTTTTTGCGTCAGTCTCCAGATTTGTTACTCTTAGTAGTATCAAACCTGTTTCCGTTTGGGTTGCTCGGTATGATGAGTTCTTTAACTTACTAGCTGCCACACCTTTAAAACGCTTTACGTTAATTAGTCATTCTCATGCTCAAGAAGCAGTTTTCTTTTGACTGGAAAAGTGGCCCCGACCATCCGATCATCTCCTTTTCTCCGCCAGTTTCTGCTACGTCATTATGGACTCCTTGATATTCCTCTTCCTTGTCTGTCTTATTCAAACATTATACCGTCTGGAAATTAGTATGATTTAATGAATGTGCAGGACACAGAACTGACGGATGATTTTGAGACCAATTTGACTTCTATTTCGGGACAGGGATAACGCGGCGGTAAAGGAGCCGCGTCGTTACATAAACTAGGCTTTCAGGAAGGAGTGCGCTTGGGCTTGAATAGACAATGAAGTGGCGTGTTGCCTGTATTTAGTGCGAGCAACACATGTCACTCCATCTTCTTGCCTTGCCAGTGCTATCAACTTGCTAACCTTAAGGGAAAGCAACAAAATTGAGTTTGAGAAAGCATTTCTTCCCCAGAGCTTTATTTACACTGTCAAATGAAACAATTTCCCCCTTGGAAAGTGAAATAGAAGACGAATGGAAAGACGATATGACTACGCATTGAGAAATAATTAGCCGTCTGTGCGCCGTTGTGCGTCGAACATCAGCTGAGCATTATGAATGAATCGAGGACCCCACAAGGCACCTTATCAATCTTACATGAAACCGAATGTATACCAGTCCTTTCACATCGCGTGTTCACATTCGTATTCTCACGTTCCCCTTGGGGGTATAGCCTCGCTCATTCCGGTAAGATACGCCGGGTGCAGGGAAATCCTGCGTAAATTATGAAAGACGTTGTGGTCACAAACACCTGCAACTATCTTTACAAACAAAAACTTAGATAAACGATTATTTTTTTTTTGAAAGATTGCAGAAAATAGTTATAAATTTGGCCAAAAAAACCACCGTATTACCAGTATTATCCAGATTTCTGGGGATTATTTATCAAAGGTTTTTGTTGCTTCTGTTTGCTAATGTTGCTTTTAATTCCACTAAGCACCGATGAATGGATTTCGATCGTGGATACCAAAAAAATAAAAACCCAACAAATGTTTGTCCATGCTATTAAGAGATAAAAATCCTCACTACTGAAAAAAAAAGTCTAGCCTTCACCCAAATTTCAGGCATCTTGTTAGTCTGTCTTGTTCAACAACAAAAATGCTGATCATGAGATCATAATTATCTGTGTTTATTCTTTCATAAATTTCACTGTCTAATCACGAAACAAAAGAAAACTAAACACAAAACGGATTTGCCAAAAATCAGCCTAACTGGAAGATCTGACGACAGGTGATATCACATTGTAGACGATACTGGCAGTTACACGACCCTCACTGAAATCAGCGTGTTGTCAAAGATTTAATAGTCAGAAGGGCAGTTTTCGTCAGTGACGTCAAACGCAGAAGTTTAGCCCAATGTTGTAAACAGAGAATATAAATGGCTTGTTTCCTGTCAAGATGTTTCACTTGCAACGCAGTGGAAATAATCAAGGACCTTCGAATTCTGTTTAGAGCCAGTCAGTTATGAAAGTCAGTGTTGAGGCGCAGAAACAACGAACCATAATAATGGAGGTTAGACTCCGATTTCTCAATGGCTACATAGGAACCTCTGGAGACGGTTAATGGGCGAGGCTTTCAAAATTTGTCTTCCCCCGTTTCTTTCCCTTCTCCCTCCCTCTCTCCCCCTATCCCTCTCTCTTTCCATCTTCGTATATCTGTTTTTTTCTCTTTATATATATATATATATATATATATATATATATATATATATATATATATATATACATATATAAATGGGTCGGTGCAATATAGTGCTAACCCACACTTTTGTCAAAATTGAGTTACATGCATTTGCATGATCCTTACCCTTCAATCTAACCTCCGTGAAAATATCATATTTGAATTCAACCAATAAGATGGTAAAAAATGCATGCATTCATGTTTTATTAATGTACAATGTATGGACTTTCCAAACATTCAACAGCGATTATTTCAAAATGACCATTATGTGGGTTAGCACTATATTGCACCGACCCCTTCATATATATATATATATATATATATATATATATATATATATATATATATATATGTATATATATATATATATATATATATATACATTATCTTATCTGTATCCATCTCTCTCTCTCTCCCTGTCACGGTGCTTGTTTGAAAAAAAAAGTCATGTAGCTGTGTGTACGTATCCGGAGATCTCTGGACATTTTGACTTTATCTTGACATCAGCTTTAGTGGGATTCAGGCTCTTGCCACCTGACACCTGCAAAAAGAGGAAGGAAGCAAGAAAGACGAGGACACACTAGAAAGACAGACAGACAGACAGACAGACAGACAGACAGACAGACAGACAGACAGACAGACAGACAGAGGGAGAACGAAAGAAAGTGAGAAAGAAATACAGAAAGGCAAAGAGAGAGAGAGAGAGGGAGAGAAAAAAGGAGAAAGAGGGAGGGGGACGAAGAGGAAAAATGCTACTGATTACTTTGAAGACACCATAGAGTGATAAGGAGATTGATTTTTGTCTTATCACTGCAAATTGTGAAAGGTCCGATGGAAGAAAGAACCTTAGAACAAAGCTGCCCTGTAGATTGTTGATTCTTTTGTGTCAATTTGTGTAACTGAACTATGTGCATGTGCGTGCCTGTACGTGTGTGTGTGTGTATGTGTGTGGGCTATTATGTTGTGCATGTTCTTGTCACACCCATTGTGCTATTAAAATTGAAGGCATGAACATGGGGTCATTGTCTACAGAATGGATTGATTTTCGGATCATAGTATGATTCCTAGGAGCGATGAAATCAACAATGCCCAGAATAAAAACAGTCCAAATCTGTTTTATAAATTGAATCTAATAAAATGGAATTGGTCGATTGCACCAGCCAATGCTCACGTGTATCAATTTAAATTGTCGACGCTTGTGATATAGACATTGTTTGGAAAACGAGCGTTCTCGCACATGTACATACAACGAACCGCTACGAACCAAAAGAGGGCGGTTTCGTACTATGGAGGAGTTTGGTTACCATGGGAATGAAGGCAATCCTTGAATCTATGCCCGTAATTTCAACCAATCAGAATCGAGCATGCGATAAATACAAAACAGAGAGAAATGCAGATAAAAACCTCAAACAAACAATGGATAGATGATTACAAGGTTAAGTTCACATAATACCGACGCATGCTCGTGCGCGTGATGTGAACGCGAGTGTTTAGTATGCTCTAAGCATTCAGACAAACAAAATACGTCTTCATGGAAACATCATAGGAATATGAGGAGAGGGACGAGGATAGAAGATGATATGTAAACGTGACGCAAATGGACATAAAAAGACAAGGTAATCAGGCCTGTACAGTGTATGCAGGATTAATCTAGATTTTCGTCTGGTTTTTTTTTTTTCGTACTTACTCTAACTTAATCGACGTATGGCCATGCATGATTCTAATTAACATGTATGAGGCCTCAAGAGACATGAAAAGAGATTTGCTAAAGGACGTTTCAGCGTTTCGTTGATTTTACACAGAACAAAAAAGAAAAAAAAAACCCTAAGGTCTTCTCACGGACACTCGGTTAAACGACGCTGTGAGTCAATTGCTAGCAAAACCAATGAAATTCATTGAATCCCGCCACCCGCATAGTCGAATACAATGTGTATCATTCAAAGTTACTTTGCAGAGAATACTGACATTGTGCCGTTGGATTAGTGCTCGGGAAACAAAATGCTGTTCAATCGGTCGGGCTTTTCTTGGCCGGGGAATTATGCATATTATATTGTGATTATTGTGATTTCAAGTACGACTTTTCTTGGCTATAGTAACTCTCCCCTAACCCCCCCCCCCTCGCTCAGTATCATCCTCTCAAAACTGACATTTCATTGCGTGCAAATGGAATATTGAAGACGATTGTGAGAAAGTCGAATGCAATTGTTCAGTAACGCAATTCGACAACGCATGAGTAGTAATACCATGTTTTTAGATTGAGGGGGGGGGGGTTGGGGTGGGAGGGGGATGGACCAATCACTTGAGGCAAGCAGCCACAGGAATGTAGACACTAACACTGTCAGATACAGGGGTTTTGACTTTTGTCCTTGCGGGTCTAGGGCAATTACCCCGTGGGCAATAACCCCGGATCCTTCCCCTGACCTTAACCCAAATCCTTATCCTAATCCTGAACCTAATCCTAACCCTAAACCAAAGTCTATACCCTAAACCTAACCCTAACCCTAATGTTTACTATAACCTTATCACTAACCAGTATTTAGCCGAGGCCCGGGGTAATTGCCCTCGAGGAGTAATTGCCCTGAAACACCCCTTACCTATTCCTTGTTACGCCGCATGCTGTACAGCGATGGTTGTCGATTATCGACAACCATCGTATGATTGGTCAGCAGTCATCTACTTGTTTCCCATCGATTGGTTGATAATCTATAGCTCTAGACTTTCTCTGATGAAAAAACAAAAACTTAGATAGTGATAGTCTGGAACATACTCGTGTTAAACAGAATGGATTTGAAGAAGAACAATATTTTCAAATCCATTCAACAGGCTTCTGAAACATGATGTGTAACCCCTCTTTGTTGCAAGTGGAAATAATTTGTAAAAGTAACAGTAGGCAAAAGACTGGTTAGGCCTAGTTGGATACCGACATTGCACGAACTGCGATAAGTCGCCTAGTGGGGTTCCTTGTTCCTGGTGTGGGGTATTTGCCTATTGGTCTTGAAAGTAACTCTATAGCCGCATTCACACGTACAAAATAGCGAGATGGTGATCGCGATCCTTATGTCGAGATCTGTATCCCGTTAATTCGCCTACGTGTATTTGTTCCATGTTTTACAAAGTTTCCAAAATGATGCCTCTCTTATGTCTCATAAAATTATGTCATTTAAACGTTGTTTATGTAATTGTATTGTATCTTTTAGTAAAAAGCATGTGGACAAAACAAATATCCATGATATGGACAATAAATGATTTAAATATATATATATATATATATATATATATATATATACACAAACACACACACATACACACACATATACATATATGTATATATAGGCCTATATTATATATATATGTATGTATATATATATATATACATATATATATATATATATATATATATATATATATATATATATATATATGTATACATACATATATCACTTGTTTACATATGCATTCCATTCTATTTTCGACATAGTATGTTACTCTCACAAACCGCACTTCGGAGACGTTTGCGTTTGCTGTACAGAACTCCGATGGTTTTTTTATTTTTTGCTGAATTCTCAACCCTTGTCTTTTTCTCTGATAGCCAACCATATCCCAGATGAGTTGAAGCCAGAAATTGTTGATTGGTCGCAAACCTGTCTGTATGGTAAAGACCTCAAAACTCCAAATTTACTAGTTTACAAGAGAGTTGCACAGCGTATGTTATCATTGTTTTTGTTGTCGTTTGGGTTGAGGAAATGTACACTGTATTATGGTCAGGGTGGCAATTTCCGAAATACGAGCACACTAAACCCCGATGCAGTCCTGATTCAAGCCCCAAATAGGCTCAGGGTCCACTTTGTGGCACTTTAATTTCTCCCCTAAAGATGAGCAAATACGTACGGGGACTCCCATTATGTTAACAGGCTAAGCAATTTCATTTCCAAAGTAAGTACCGCATAACGATCCACTGATCGAAAGAAAAAACGTACCCGTAGAAGAAGAGATACCAACCTAATGACCAATTCACGCAATAGAACTAGAGTAGAACTGACCCGTTTCACTAACGCTGTGCCGCGAGAAACTCAAGATGGCGCTCGACGCTAAAGGAGGAAAATACAATCAACGACAAGATGTTGAAGCAGTACGTAGGCAACGAATTGGAATGCTGAGCTATTGCCTGACAGCGGAAATCATCATCACTTGCATTGTCGTTGTCACCGTCATCCTTATTGTAACAATCATCATCAGTGTCGCCATGGCGACGTCAAGACGGTGCTGCAGTAGGTAGGCAACGAGTGGGAATCCAGCGTATTAGGTCAACCAGCTATCGCTCCACAGCAGAAATCATCATTGGCATTATTGTTGTCACCATCATCATCATCATAACCATCATTATCATCGGCGTCACCATAGCAAGCATTACACCATCACTCAACCTCGTTTTGAGATCATGATCATCCCATCGTCGTCGATGCCGTCGTCATGGCCACAGTCACAATACTTCACACGAGAGTATGACTACCATCCAGCTCACTAATCATTATTACCATCTCCATCACTACCACCACCACCACCTCCACCATGATTATCAACATCACCAATGACAACATGACCAACACCAACAACGCCCTCACTATAACGACAACATCCTATTCTGCTTACAACAACAACAACAAGAACAACAACAACAAGAGCAATAACTGCTAATAATAATGATGATGATTATGATAATAATAATAAAAAATAATAATGATAACAAAATCGACAACAGCAGCAGCAGCAGCAGCAGCAGCAACAACAACAACAACAGCAATAAGGACAGCAAAGACAATCACCGGCAGATTTTTTCCCCCCAAATATAAGGTATAGTGTTACAATTAAATCGTGAAGCAAAACCAAGGGTAAATTATTTCACCGTAAAATACACCATATTACGAGTATTTTTAGATATTTTTTATTATCTTCTTTTTCAGTGGCAATATCAAGCTTTGCGTTTAAATAATATCACACTATACAAGGAATGAAAGCACCACGAACATATTCATTACAATCGGAACAGTCACACTTACAACACACGCATAATAATCTAGAGCCTTTTGTGCTTTATAACTCTTAAAGAAGGGCTCCAAAGGAAACATAGTCGTTACTATCCTTTTTGTTTGCCTCAAACTACTGATGGACTGTAAATGAAAAAACAAAATTATACTGACATCACACATGATTTGTAATTGAGCAAATATGTCAGATAATTATGTCATTATAAATACCAGTGGAGGCACCCACAACCTACCATAGTAGGAATACAGTACTCGAGCATGGACTTGGAGTAGAAAAAAGAAAAAAGAAAAAAGAAGAAGAAAAGGAATTGATAACAAGGCGAGACAAAGTAGAATATTCAAGTATGACAAGACAAACTAGGGCAGTTCTAAGACCAGATCGGCCCATTTGAGAAATTATCCCTTCACACCGAGAAACGCAATTCACTATACCGGTATTTTACTACACTTGATATTTGTTGTCATTATCTTTAAATAAATAACGCAGAAACCTCACCAAAAAGTGCCCAACAGCTACGATAAGAGACAGCGTGACCCTGCGCAAGCGCCTAATTTCTTGTTTGCAGAAATGATTATCATAATGTATGACACATTCAGCTCCTAGGGCTGCAACGTAGTCATTGCAAAAAGACACACACAATATCAATGAGTGTACAGGATTTATACGCAGGCAAGGTAAGGCAATGAATATGATGCTCACAATGATAATAGCAATAGTGAAAAGAATGATAACAATAATAATAATAATAATAATAATAATAATAATAATAATAATAATAATAATAATAATAATAATAACAATAATCATTATTATTATTATTATTATTATCTTAATAATAGTAATAATGATGATAATAATAATAACAATAGTAATAATAACAACAATAATAAAAATGATAATAATAATAATAATATTATTATTATTATTATTATTATTAATATTGACAATGTTCAAAACAAAATTCAAGAAATCATAACAATCAAAACTGATAATAACCATAACTGCAATTGTTATTGTAACCACTACAATAATTACAAAAAGACGCAGACATTATACTTCCTGTATCACCTCAGACCGCACACAAAGAATGCGTAAATCATAGGCGCTGAAACGTCATGCACGTGGAAAGTATGATGACGTCATTATATGAAGGAAAGACTGAAGTGTGATTGTGCATGCAATGTGTCAATAGTACAGTTTCATCTCAATTTAAACGAAACGGCTCAAATTCGCAAGACATAAATACTTTTACAACTGCACAAACCCTATAATCTTCTTTACGAACAGATAATCTGGAAGTTATGTGGCTTGAAATAATGCGATGATTTTATGAAAAGGAAAAAAAATCCACACACAATAATTGTATGACTTGTTCCGCTATATGATCAGGATTGATAAACGAGATTTTCCAAGTTTATTGATGTAACGTGCTTATAGCTAACTTCATTTCTCTCTCTTTCTTTCTAACTTTCTCTCACTCTCTTTTACATTCAAAATAAATAATTAGTTATTACAAGAATTATGCAGAACAATAGCAATGCGTCTGACGCTTGCTTAGCTACAAAATCACAAGAAACTCAAAGGCTAGAAGTTTTGACACGCAGCAACATTTTCAGTTTCTTTTAAAGAAAGAGAGCGCTTTCATCATTACATAAAGCGTAAATTCCACAGTCCAAAAAGTCGTCTGAATGACATGAGATGATACATCACGTTTTCATGAGGACTATGAAATCGACCGTTTGCCTTACACACTTGAGGTCACGAATGCCTCCATTCTTTCGTGTTAATTTAGTTCTCCTTCTTGATAGTGTAAAGGTCACGTCATGTCATATCATGAACACACAGACAGACAGACACACACACACACACACACACACAGACACACACACAAAATGCCATATTAAACATAAGAAGGGAGATGGTGCCAAGTTGGTCCCCGAACAAGCTCGGTGCAGTTCGGAAAAAAAAAATCGAGGATCGACTCGGCATTGCTTGGCGAAAGTGGTAGTACTTTTTTCAGTGACACATCTTTTTCTTCACGTTCACTCAAGTAACACCTTGAGTTCAAGTAATAAACACAGCATCAGGTGTCCGTTTTGTCCAACAGTAATGTGTCGGGCAACAAAACATGCGCTCTTCTGCGCTCTCACTTATCGCGACAGTTCGAACACGGTGTCAGACCATCACAGCGGAACTGGTGGAGGCTCACACGCCCAGCGAGCCGTTGCAATGAGGTGCTGTGTAGTGGTATTTTGTGGGTGCCTTCCCTCGTTTCAGGTACACGATGACGACAATGACAATGATGATGAGCAGTAAAATGATGATGGACAGCAACACACCGGCAATCATGCCGGGCGGCCATGCGGCGCGTGACTGCGAGGCGGTCGGTACTCGAGTCAGGGTGACGAGGTTCGAACGGTCCCCGCGGTTGCCTACATCGTCGATGGCAATAATGGCCACAGTTAACGGCGTGTGTCCTGAAAGTGAAACACAAAATGACATTAAGTTCCTCCGCAAATCACATCTACATATCATCATAAACTTTGATGATAATGTGTATAACTATCGGAATGACAGTATAATGATACAAATGTAATAATAACTGAATTAGTGCTTTAGTAGTTAACTCCAGCAATATGCACAAAAACTTTCCAGATGCCAAAGCAATTACCGCCATTTTTCTCACTTGACACTTAAACTACTAGTAAGATATTAGCAGACTCTACCAATGTTAGATCTGTTTTCATGATAGTGATGTTCATTTATTCACATTATATATTATGTACGCTGATTAGCATACAAAATATTAACTTGTGCAACAGTAACTAACCTGGGTCAGACGATGTACTGCTCGAGTTGGAAAAATTGATGACAAATTGTTCCAATTTTCCTGCTCCAGACGGCATTGTGACGTCACCAGCAACGAACCAATGCGAGGGGACCATCTCGCAGGAACTAAAGTTTTTGCTGATTTTCGTGAAACTCGATGAGTAACGGACTTCATACCTTGTAGCTGCGATTTAAAAACAAAGCGATATTAATCCAGTTGTTATTATGAAATTGCATTGTTTGTCTCATTACAGCATTAGTAACTTTCAGTATCATCCTGTCACTTTCATATCATATACTAATATTTATCATATCATATCATATCATATCATATCATATCATATCATATCATATCATATCATATCATATCATATCATATCATTCCATTTCATAACATTTCATAACATTCCATTCAACACCGTACCATACTATAGGCCTATCATACATCACATTACACCACATTACACCACACCACATCGCATCACATCAAATCACAACACATCACATCACATCACATCACATCACATCACATCACATCACATCACATCACATCACATCACATCACATCACATCACATCACATCACATCACATCACATCACAAAACATCACATCACATCACATCACATCACATCACATCACATCACATCACATCACATCACATCACATCACATCGCATCACAGCATATCATATCTCGTCACGTCACGTCTCGCCACGTCACGTCATGTTAAACTGAGTAAAACGTGTCTCACCATTCCCATCAGTGAGATCGTCTCCAGGTGCAGTGAATGTTAGGGTCGCCAGGTCGCCACTGCCCAAATCTGCTGTCAGATCGGTGATTTGGCCTGGGGGATAGACATCCACAGATTCTACGAAAGAAGGGAGCGATAAGAAAAAAGAAAAATAAGGGAGAGGAATGTATACATTCATTAGCTTCCATATGTCAACACCGTTTATCACTGATATGATGGCAATTGCTCTCTCTTTAACAGTATCACTACCAAAACTAAAATCTTATTCTTTTCTATTTTTTTTTAGTCTCGAAATTTACCATCGATCATTTTGTCGTGCTTTGACACGAAGTGGAATGCTATCCACGAGATTGGTGATTCTGATGCTATTTTAGTAAGATTAGGTATTTCAATCACATTACCGAAAGCTGGGCGTAGAGGCACGCATAAACATCGGTACCATTATCACATGTGACAGAAGTAAAATCCAATGCTGCATTATCACAAGATAACTAATACTAACTTTTTAAGTCAACGTTTTGAGAATATTGATGATGATGATCATCATCATCCACAGCATTTGTATAGCGCCACATATGTGTACAAAACATTAAAAGGCGCAGATTCCTCCAAGAGTTAGCGATTGACGATTAATACCTGGTAAAAATTGGACAAATGCCATTAAGATTTGCTATTTGTTTCATTTCGTGTCTGAGTTACCAGCTCTAGTTTGTGTACTAGTCAATCATGGGTTAACTCTTTCGTTACTATTAGCAACCTGTGTGCACACAATGTCAATGTCTCTTTCTTGTCGTGGTATTTAACGACGATGCAGGAAAGGTAAGAATGATGGAGAAAATGCACTCACTATTTCCACAGACAGATACGCTGGTACACTCGAAACTGCCGCCCGTGATCTCTCGCTGGAATTCACCGGTAGCTTCCAGGATGACCGTCCTGTCGGGGCCGGGGAAATTAGGGTTGGTGGCCGCGCCATAACCGACCACGCCCCCTTTCAGCAGCGTGGTTTCCTCGCCGTTGCGAACGTGTACCTGATAACATACGGATTGTTTGGAAGACGTTGATTAAGATGCAGCATTACATGATTAACATCCAGGCATATCATTTGGTGCCCTGGTATACCAAATAGAAATCCGTCATTTTGTTGAAATATATATACATAATATTCATTCACTGTACCCCGCGTAAGGCCTCCAAAAATGGGTGACAGTCATTTTAGTGCTTTATGAAAGAAAATGTAATTGCAACAATGAGTTCAGAAGTGCAGCAGCATCAAAACGTGAGCACTGATCTACACCAATAATTTGCGGCACTCACAGATAGCAGCACATCACTCTGTCTCACCAATCCACGGAAGACGGAAAATATGTAATCGTGGGACGAGTTCGTTCGTTACAGTGATCTCATTCTGAACTACTGTTAAAAATTGTAACAAAACAAAAATATTTCCGACAAAAATACAGAAAGTGCTAATGTCAAAATTGTTTAACGGTTTGAAAAGTCATGGCAGATCGTCATTATGGAAGACTGCTAAAATTTGACTGCCATAATGGCAGTGTATAACTCTACATCTTTATGCGAAAAACAAAATGGCGCTAAACAACGCTATAACCCGGGATATGACGGTGTCCCAGGGTATGGCGTGGGGCGTCATTAATTGTAAGAATGAGAACAATTTAGTACACAAACAACACTGCACCTGCATCTTTAGGTCATTCCTACTGCCCCCAAGCCAAGACATGGTCAAGCCACACAATGTGAATTTCTTGGCTGTCCAAGATGTGGACTATTACGTAATGATGAAGGTGAAGACTATTACGTAACGATGAAGGTGAAAACGTGCGGAAAGGTCAGTTTTTATGCCATGTTTTCTTTTGGTTTCTTTTTTGTTGTTTTACTCGTTGAAATTGTTCTTTTGTAGATTGGCTAAAGGTCATAAAAGTCATTGGCTAAAGTCACAATGCAGGTAGTGAGATTGTATTACCGTCACTGACGATCAAGTCCGCGATATAATAATATTAATTGC
Organism: Diadema antillarum; assembly: GCF_040938485.1. Classification (NCBI taxonomy): domain Eukaryota; kingdom Metazoa; phylum Echinodermata; class Echinoidea; order Diadematoida; family Diadematidae; genus Diadema; species Diadema antillarum. The sequence continues at coordinate 2,048,793 of NW_027270963.1, read as the reverse complement.
ATTTATATGGAGATTTATACGGGTGTTTGTAAACGCACTGGTGCTATTCATAACGAAAAGAAAACTAGAAAACACAATAACATAAGGACAATGCAAAACCAAAATAACAGCAAAAAAAAAATACATGTGTTACAGTGATACAATAACTAATAACTGACTGTGTGTGCCTCCAGAAAAAAAAAATACAACTGATCAAAAAGATGAGTTTTGAGAAGAATTTCAAATGATTTAATAGATGAGGCACTCTGATTTTTCAAATAATTGTGCTATATGAAATTAATATCTTCCCTATTATACCAAAAATGCTGACTGAAGACGAAGAGAATTGTGCTATACCTCAACGCCGTGACGGCCGTGGCCCAAGAAGTTCGTGAAGTAAGCGGAATATATCCCGTCATTCTTGTTGATATCCGCCCCTAGGCCGTCATCCCGCGGGACTAAGGTCACTGTATCAGCCGCGTCACTCCCGGAGTTGAGCCTCACCACAGCGTTGACTTTTGCATTGATCACTGGCGTATCGCCTTGAATCAATAAAAAAATGCGACGATGAAAACGACATTGAAAGTAATTGAACAATTTGAGGTACATAGATATGTAATATCAAGAAGGTTCAAGAGAACTAGCTTTCCAGGAGGGTACAGTTATGAACACTTTCGCATTATACAGTTCTGATGTACACTTTTTCATTTATTTCTGGACGGGATTGACTTTTGTTTTATATGCTTTATCATTTAGTGCGATTTCATTTCATTTAATACATGAACAAGCAGAATATAGACAATATGTACTATGTTAACGTTCAAAATGAATCCTCCGATTACTCAGCAAGACGGCAGCATCGAACATCGATCACCAAAGGCACAAAATGATGCACTTGTGGAATTCTTTTGTATATCAATAGAAAACTGACAACTGTTTGAATAATTACAGCCAGTTGGAACTCCATCTCTCAAACCTTCTTGGTAATATATAGACTTATATGTTATAGATCGACGAGTGACTAGCGATTGAGAGAGAGATATATAGAGATATGTGTATGTGTGTGTGTGTGTGTGCGTGTGTGTGTATGTGTGTGTGTGTGTGTGTGTGTGTGTGTAATTACGAACATGCACGTGGTGATGTGATACACGACTAATGTGCGTTGTGATTACAGACATTGAAATTATGTAATATGGTCAACGCTTAAGATATCCTTTCGTTACTCTCTCGATTCAAGAAAAAAAAAAACCCGCATGAATGCACGTATTTTTCTGAGAATTACTTTAGCTGACATCAATCTAATAAAATCAGGTGGCACAGACGTACGCCCACACAAATGGACGTTTCGTTACGCATGAAAGTTAATCGGTTCTTTGAAATGAAATGCAAGAATGAATACGAGTACCAGGATATTCATCGTTGAGGTTTTTTCTGGATCTGAAAGAGTTTAGATGACATGCGGTCTCTAGCACTTTATGCGAGCAAAAAAAAAAAAAAAAAAAATTGAAGCAAATAACATATGCAAACTGTAGCAATTCACTGCGTAAGCTAGGAGCTGTGAGATGTGTTTATTGAAAATAAGCATACAGCATATCATTAATCGCGGCAATTGGAGAGCACAGAGCAACATTTCCGCGAAAATTAGTCGCCGGCTTTTCCTCTTCCCTGTCCCGCAATATTCTGCAAAAATTTGTCGATAAACATACATCACCGTCATGCCGAGCATTGAATAGTGGCAATTATGTCAATTTTGTTAATAGCAGCAACAATGATTATCATGATTATTGTATCATCTACACATACAAAAATGATATGAAGTGCCGCATAGACAGCAGGACAAAGGAGAATACTCTGCACTTTGAGAAAAAAAAACTGGAACATGATAAAATGCATATTCAAAGACAAAAAATTGCATTGTTTACTAAGGATAGACATTTGAAATAGTGAAAATAGCATGAGCAGAACCTTAGGATCCCCGTGTAAATTCGTGGGGCCTATATGTTTTGTATATAGATAGATATATAGATACATAGATAGATATATAGGTCGATAGATAGATAGATAGATAGATAGATAGATAGATTGATAGATTGATTGATTGATTGATTGATCGAGAGAGAAAGAGACAGGGAGAGGAAACGAGAGTAAACTTGACAAAGAATTTGTTCACCAAGTTGTGGCTCAAAGCCCTGTAGAACATGTCATAATAGGGGTGAGATACATGCTCATCAAAAAGAAAGATCATTGAAAGAAAAAAAAACTATCAATTCCTCTTCAGACATCGCACTGTTGTTGCTATCATTTACACCATTCACAGTATGTATATTACGATCCCAAGTGTCTTTGCTAGGATGTAGGAGGGAAAGATTTTTCTGCAGCACAGCCTAGTGCGTGAGATGAAAGCCCACGGTGGCTTTCGAGTATATGCCACGTTATGCCTCTTTATTCCAGATTATTCGAGATTATTCGAGATAAACAACCAGGCAAGGGGTGAAAGTACCAGAGACATGCTATGACGCCACTCGGTCGTGCATTCAACCCTTAGCTTCGCGGTGACATGACAATTGCTCCTGCGACAATATTGCTCCGGGTTTTTTTTTCCTCCAAGGACTTAGGGTTAGGGTTAGGATTGTGATAGGGTTTGGGGTTCAGTTTGATGACAGGATTTGGATCAGAGTTAGGGTTATGTTTAAGGGTAGAAATTACATTTAGGTTAGCGTACAAATATTCCATGGGAGCAGAGGATTGTCTCCGGGGCAAATGTCATGGAACCGGCCTCGCAGCTCTCTCTGTCTTGACAAACTACTGGTAGTCTCAAATAAGTCGCTCTGTGGGTGGAATATAGAGGTCTGACAAAAACGCAAAGGGAGATGACTGCTACAGCATTACACACCTTGTTGCACGAAGACGTAGAGAATCTGTCTACTGGGAGGAGTGATCTTGGGCACTGCCCAGTGAGCCTTGGCCAGAATGGGCATAGCCCCCGGCTTGACACGAGGCTGAATGACAATGCTAAAATCGTCTTCTGAGATGCCTTCATTCGTCACGTTCAGTGTCCATTCACCGGCCTTGGAAAAAAGAAAACCCCCGAACAGACAAATAAACAATTATCATAAAACGAGATAGCATTCATTCGACAGAAAGACAATATGTATTGTTCAGAGTATCAATGCTTTATAGGCACAAAAGCAGAAAGATACTGGCATTTCGGAAACTATAGGAAGTTTTAATCGTTTGTTTCTACGTTATGTGGTATAACCTTCCATCTGGCTGGAGTACCTTATGTTTGTCTTTAAGTGCATTTAACATACTCAGTTCAGCGTCACGTTGAAATTCTATAGAGCCTTGCTAGATATTCTTAATGGTTTGAATTTCGTTCATATGACAGGAGATTAGACATTGATTTCATTTTCATTGTAAATGTGTGCTGCAACACACATTGTTTTTCTCTTCCCATATGGAGAGGGTAGTTTTGTTATCATTATTGTTAGATTTATTCCCAAAAAGAATCGAAACTCACCATGACTTGATCCTGATCTAAGTTGATTTTGATCTGCTTGTATCTTTCGTCAGTGGTGTACAGCCTCGAGAAGGAGTCGACGACCTCTTGGTTCGGTTTGGTCAGCTCGAAGGTGATGCTGCGTGAACGTGTGGTCCAAATGTAGGCGATAGTGATTTTTAGGCCACCCGTGAGGGCGTCCTCCAGGTAAAACTTGTTGGTGAACGTCTCGAAGACGGGAATGGACGTAAAATCGGCATCTATCACGGCGGAAGTGACTTGGGAAGCAGCTGTTGAATAAGAGATGAAGCCACTTCATATTCATCTTCTCATTTACCGCTTATAACATAGCCTTCACGAAAGGCTCTCTCGGCGACGACGAAAGCGAGCCGAAGAAAGCCGAAGCAAGCCGAAGCCGAGCAGGGGCTCTCCTCTCGCTGTTGGCTTGTCGACCTTCGGCTGCTTTTTGCTGCAAGCAACTACAGCGAGAGGGCCTTTCACGAAGGTTAGTTTTGACATTGCTTAAAGCCTCATAAAGGTAAGAGTTTCATCACAAAACAAGTTTACTCCATTCTTGTAATTTTTAGATATCTGCAATAAAATTAGCTATAAAAAAGAAAGTAATAAGAAAACATGGGATATCCTAATATTAACGTTACGAATATTTCTCGTTCTCGATATGCAACAGGGAAGGTATCATTGGAAAAGTGTTATTTTGCTCTATCTGATGGTGGTCTTACTTTGGAATGTTTAGAAATGCCTTCTAACCCATTTTGTGATCGAGCTCTTCAAGTGGTGTGAAGTGACACATCACGTTCATAGTGTTTATCAATCGGAATGGACATGGACCATAGCTTTGATATTCCTCTAAAAGTCGCTTTCAGGTAATTTGCCTCCGACTTCTTTCTACTCGTTTAGATTTTGAAAAAAATGTTCCCCAATGAGAATCTCACAAACTCTTCATAACATACGCAACTGTTTACAAAATCATGCTATAAGGTGACTGCTTTAACGTTTTACACATGGAAATTACAAGTGACTGAACAAAATTGCGACATCTGCACGAATTCTACAAAGTAGCATTTCAAAGGAGCATTATCATTATCGAAACAGCCTTGTTCTTAAAAGAAATCCAGAATCTAAACGTTAGCAAAGGGAATAAAAAGTCTAAAGCAAACCTAACAAAGACGCCTCTGTCATTCACGTCTTACTGGTTTGAATCCAGAGTAATGACCTGTGGTTCAAAGCAAAATTTTACCCATTTGAGCGGCAGCCGCCTTGAAGAAAGACAAGTAGATCTCGCTGGAGCGGTCGGTGTGTGAGAAGGAATCCCCGCCGGTGTGTTCGGCCAGCAGCTCGAGGGACTGGTCGGCCTCGGCTCCCACTGCTACAGTATTCACCGTTAAGTTGGCAACCTTTGTAGTAGAAATCAAGTGGGTACCTCAGATTATTAAAGAATTCCAGAGTAGGGGAAATGGTTAAGGTATGGATTTTACGGAAGGTGATATATAAAGGCAAGTTTGTATCTTAAATATAGAACATAATATATGAGCAAACTATCAAATTTTTGGCATGGTAAAGAATTGTAAACACAAAATCCAAAGCCCCAAATGTAACGATGAATATGCAAGGACATCTAAGATATTCAAAGAAGAAATCCTGTTCAAACGAACGATTGCAATTATTCTACGTTGTAATGATTCCATGTACTGCGGCAGAAGCCAGGAAACAACAAATCAGTAGTGAGTATCTGGGTTGATACAGGTAACAACGAACTGCATACATCTTTCTGACAACGGGCCCACTGAGATAAAAATCGCAGTGATTATAGTATAAGGAAATCAAGAACAGAATGAGATAGATCGATCGCTATATATGAAGATAAATAGATAGATAAAAGAGAAAGGTGGTGGTAGGCGTGATGAGAGAGAGAAGAAAAATCAGAGACTGAGTATGGACAGGTCATGTTGAGTACGAAAATGATTAGGGAGGTCTCATCTCCCTGATAAATGCTTAGAAAATCAAAGTGCTTTATATCTTCAGGCGCGCGATCGCGCGTGCGCTTGTGAATGGAAGAGCACTTCCGGCATATATAGGCTGGTAGACTTGCAACAACGGTACAAGCAGGGAAGCACGTTGCATATTGACCAAGGCTATGTGGACTCTTAAAATGGAGGTGCGGAATTCAAATCCTTGAGGGGCAATCACATGCCTGGGCATGATGTTTCACCTAAAATGGATACCATTACTAAAGATTGAAAAAGTGGGTAGATCGCATAGGCTCGGGTCTCTGTTTTAATATGATTAATGACAGGGCTCTCGTGAAGAGCAGATCTTAGACTGATGGTAATATCCCGCCTGGAAAATAACAACATAAACAAAAATAAACAAAATTCATATATTCACCTCTCCTATGACATCTGTGATATAGGGATGAGAATTCTCCTCGCCATCTGTGATAACAATAAGAGTGCTTCCCGACGGATCCTTCTCACTTTTCTTCAGCTCCTGAACAGCCAGTTGGACTCCTGGAACACAGAAATTATCATTAATTACAGGGATATTAGAAGACCGTTTGGGATCACATATATTTTAATTGAGCCAGTGCACACATGTCTTGAATTTTGCCGATATTTTTTTCATACTTTCTACGGAACTATTACCAAGGGGGGGGGGGGGGGGGGGAGGGATACCGATCGACCGAAGATGTTATTATGTTTATAGTATCATATTCAATTCAATTTGTGATAAGTAAACAAACACACACACAAGCTCTCCCACCGACACACACTCCAAACTTTAATAATCAAAGGAATCCATTGCACATCATTAGTAGTTTTCTTCAAGCTTACAAACCTACATGAACACACACACACACGCACAAACCCCCCACCCCCCACACACGCTAGTATACACATACCAACACACCGTCACATTATGTGGGTGCATTACCGTACTTAAAAAAAGAATTGGGAACATACTATAGTGTATGCCATTAGTACTCCTCAAGATTATAAACCTACATCGGCCTATAGGAACTCGGGTTTATCGGCCCTTTGATCTGTCGGACTTTCGTTCAACCGGACCTTCATTTTATACGGCTGGAACCGTAACCGTAACAACAAGCTACTAGTATTCAGTTCACCCGTTTCTTTTATGTAAATCCACGCATATCATCCCGATATACACACATAATACACAAACACTATTTTCTACAACAACAACTACTACTACTACTACTGCTATTACTACCACCACCACCACCACCACCACAACAACAACAACAACAACAGCATCAACAACGACTTCAACAACAACAACAACAACAACAACAATAACTGAAACAACAAGAACTACTGCTACTACTACTACTACTACTACGACTACTATACAGTACTACTACTACTACTACTACTACGACTACTATACAGTACTACTACTTCTACTTTTGCTACTACCCCTACTACAACCTCTGATTGATGTGGCAGATTTTTTTACCTCTGCCGATGCTCGTTCGCCCATTCACTTCTTTGGGCAAGCTGGAAACGAGACTATCTCTTGCGTCCGTGGAGTCGATTTCGACGATGTGATGGAGAACGTGGGCGTACTCGTCGAAGCGGACGATTCCAAGCCGTGAGCCCAGAGGCAACACGTTCTCAATGATGTTGGCTGCAGCCTGGAATACAGATGATACCGAAAAGTTGTATCGTTGATGTTAGGGAAATTCCGAGAAAAAAAAATTGGATTCATTTCATTTCATTTCATTTGATTTCATTTGATTTCATTTGATTTCATTTGATTTGATTTGATTTGATTTGATTTCATTTCATTTCATTTGATTTCATTTCATTTCATTTGATTTCATTTCATTTCATTTCATTTCATTTCATTTCATTTCATTTCATTTCATTTCATTTCATTTCATTTCATTTCATTTGATTTGATTTGATTTGATTTAATTTAATTTAATTTCATTTCATTTCATTTCATTTCATTTCCACTTTCATAATGTCTTCTTTTCCACCGACATCCCGCCCACTTCTTCGATCAAAGAACAAAAACCAAATTTTTAGCCGTAACTCTGAATGACATTCAAAGAATGAAGCCATACATAAGATTTCACTTGGAAAACAGTGTAACCATGGCAACGTATCGTACTTTTTCTGTATTATTATCATATTGTTTTCTTTCATTGGGGAATTATCATCAGTTTTCTTTTATCGAGGAGTGTCTAACCTGCTGCAGAAGGACCAGTCGCTCGCCTTCCATGCTGCCCGACGTGTCCAGCACCATGACCGTGGTCGTCTGGGGCTTCTGGCGGACGATGACGAACTCGGGCACGGTGCTGTCGATGGGTTTGGGATCTAGGCTTTCTGTACCGGCGAAGTCCGGGTGGGCTCGTAAGACCTGGTCCATGACAGGCAAATGAACACACAGAGTAAGTGAACCATTTCATAATGTTATAGATAATGAAAATCATATTAATGATATGTGATCTCCAACATTTCAAATAAGGTTCGTTTTCACTCTTCTTAACCCGTTCCATACTAAATTCTGAAATCCCCATAGACTTAATACACAGGCAATTAGGTTTGTATTGGATACGTTGTTAAACGGAAACTTCCGTCGTATAGAGATTACCTAAGTCGATCAATCAAATTTCTTTAAGGATGCACTGTAAAGATGACTGAGTTAAGATTTGTGATGATCTGCATGAAATATGATAGTGAATAAGTACACAGGTTACACACCATCATTAGGACACGGATATATCATGTTAAATTAAGATTTGTGATGATCTGCATGAAATATGATAGTGAATAAGTACACAGGTTACACACCATCATTAGGACACGGATATATCATGTTAAAAAGAAGCTAAGATAGAGCATTGCAGACGAAGAGGGTGACCAATATCACATTCACCGCATTTCTCGAGATCCAAATTTAGCGGCTTATCTTAACAACTACAACAACAACAATAATAATAATAATAATAATAATGATAATAATAATAATAATAATAATAATAATAATAACAAGAAGAAGAAGAAGAAGAAGAAGAAGAAAACAACAACAACAACAATAGGAGAATGATAAATGTCGAACAGATGATATTATGACGTACCTCCCAGGAACTTCGCTGGTTGCATTTCGTGTTCTGTTCGTTCGGTGCCATGGGATTATGCGCGACTGTTCCAGGTACCCCAGGCCTTGCGGGATCATCGCAAAATTGTTCATTCTGCCTCATGAAAAGAAAGAAAATAGAATTATCGGGCTGTTTTCGACGAATTAACTACAAATCAGAATTGGGTGTACGCACTTTCATGTCCTTTAAACTGGCTCTGGTAATCACTATTTTCTTAACTTAGCGGTTTTATGATTTTCCCTGATATAAATTACTTTCTTTTCACTGAGAACTGGCAATGAGACAAGTGAACTACAAAGAAAGAAAAGGGCAACGCTCAGTGTATAATGCCACAATTATTTTTCCAGCTCGTCATGTGAAAGAGATAAAACATAGCTAAAGTGCTCTAGTTAGCGGTTTTATGATTTTCCCTGATATAAATTACTTTCTTTTCACTAAGAACTGGCAATGAGACAAGTGAACTATACAAAGAAAGAAAAGGGCAACGCTCAGTGTATAATGCCACAATTATTTTTCCAGCTCGTCATGTGAAAGAGATTAAACATAGCTAAAGTGCTCTAGTTCAATGCAATTTCCATTTAAGAATAAAACTACATGCTGTTTGTCATTAATTTTACGTGTGCTATTCTCTGGAGTGGAATGGCGAGCTCATTATTTTCAGTTCAGAGAAGGGGGAGTTACAGCAGCGGAGAAGAAGCGAGGAGTTGGGAGAATTTAAAGGACAAGTTCACCTTCATAGACATGTGGGTTGAGTGAATGCAGCAATATTAGTAGAACACATCAATGAGAGTTTGAGGAAAATTGGACAATCCGTTAAAAAGTTATGAATTTTTGAAGTTTCTGCTCAGTCACGGCTGGATGAAAAGACTACTATAGCTTGTGATGTCACATGAGTACAACGATATAAAGAAAGAATAAAGAAAATTCAACATATTTCCATTTTTCTCGCATAACAAAAGAACACTCGACTTCTCTCTTTCAGAAGGCAGGGGGAATAATATTGCCCTTAACATACGTCAGTAGCAAGTCGAAGAACTGTCCACTTTATTCAAAAAGTAAAGTTTTGTGAAATTTATTTTCCTTATATCGTTGTACGCATGTGACATCATACACTGTAGTAGTCTTCTCTTCCAGCAGTGACTACGCAGATACTTAAAATATTCGTAACTTTTGAACGGATTGTCCAATTTTCCTCAAACTTTCACTGATGTGTTCTACTAATATTGCTGCATTCTCTCAATCCGTATGTATATGAAGGTGGACTTGTCCTTTAAAAAAAAAAAGAGGAAATGTACTGGGAAAAAGTCTGCTGTATTATGCTGTGTTTGCATCAGATTTGCGTCACTCACATTTGACATGTACTGTTTGTACATGATGGAGGCACTGTAGGCCGTGGATTTCATGTCGTCGAAGAACGTGCATTTTGTTGAGTCTGGCAGCCCGTCATTGTTGAGATCCGCCTCCCCACACGGCTGACCGGTGAATCTATTCCTTATTTCACCTGTAATCAGAATCCATATTTAACAATTTCGGTGATAACTTAATGTCGTTGACCTTGAATGCGAACAGGTCGCGGTTGGTACTGACAAAATTTAAAAAGAAAAAAAAATGTTACAGCCAAAGGCACAATTGAATGGTTAATCATATGAATCAGAGCTCAAATGTTTCATCAAGTAATACAAACGGAAATGAAAACTACTTGAAAAGATAGCAAGTTCAAGATTTGCTAATGTCGGTCGTTTCTACCGTCAAAAAGTGTAATCAATACATTCCCCAATGTGCTAAGTTGCTCACAACATACCAGTCACAACGACGACGATAATAGTTATGTTCAGACGGCAGGCCCTAACCTCGAGGTTAGGAAACCTCGAGGTTTAGCTCTTGCCCCCTAACTACGACGTGTGTCCACACGACGAATCTTAACCTCGAGGTTACGAAACCTCGAGGTTAAGCTTCTGCCCCCCGTAACTACGAGTGGGTCCCACTCGATGTTAAAACCACAAAACCGGAAGTTTCAGCCCACACTGATAACAAGGCGTCTATTTCTTCTTTAGTCCAACCCTGTCGGACTCGCTTACAGGTACTCTTTTTCTCTGTCATGGTATGCAGCGATAGCACTGCACTGATGACTTTATGCCTTTATGAAGATATTCGTCGAAAACATTTATTTAGCGTCGGAGAAGAATATAGAATACAGTAGCGAGTTCGACGTGTTCAGTTTCAGAGATCAAGCGCATGGGAAGAAAAGATGATGTTGTTGTGTCGTGCGTCATAGGTTTTTCACGTGTAGTGTATTTGTGGTGGACGTTTGGGAGGTTGACCCGGAAGCAGAGGGAAATTGTGGGGGCTGGAGTTTACGGCGAGGTCACTCTTAACTTCGAGTTCGTTGTTTTTTGTGTCCACACGGTGCTTAACTACGAGTGGGGACCCCCCGCGGCTCGTGGTTAGAGCGCTAACCATAAGATTTCTCGTGGTTCGAAACATCGAGCAAACCTCGAGGTTTGCTAACTACGAGTGCGTCTTCACGGTCCCTAACTACAAGCTCTAACCTCGAAGTTTCCTAACTTCGAAGTTAAGGGCTCCCGTCTGAACGTAACTACGAGTCATCGGGACTTGTAGTTTATCGTCAAAGATTGAAGTATTACATAATCAAAGAGATGCCTCACAATGAACAAAAGACAAAGTGTAAGTTTGATGTTTGAGGTGTGGATTGGACGTTGAAAAACTATACAGTCGCACCCGCTGCATGTATGTTGTTTGTTTGCTTGTTTTGTGTATATATATGTGTGTGTGTGTTTGTGTGTTTATTTCTAGCACAATGAAAACAAATCATGAAAGGCCCTGAATCATCCATGATATGAGCAGTTGTATCATGACAAAGTAGTTTCCTTCCGAGACCATGAAATATTGGTACATGAAGCAATAAGTGCATGTCAGTTCCATAATGAACACTAAAATCAATACATACATAATCATTATTTTCGTTGCATTCATAAAACTGTTGTCGTCATCTCGGAAGTGAATAAATATAATGTTAATGTACGTCACGTGGCAAGAGCAACACAACTACGCATACAGGAGACGCCCCTACAGTCGATACTGTTTGGTATCGAGAAGAAAGAAATCAATCCCACTATAAAATGGTCTCTATGAATATTTACGATCAGATCAAGTGGTCTAAACGTAGCTCACAGCTCATAGCAAGAAGGAACTGTAGGTCTATGATGAACCATATTTTGTGTTGTCATTACCGGTAAGATATACATGAACAAATATATATATATATATATATATATATATATACACACAATTTATTTATGTATCAACGTGCAAACAATCATAATCTAAAGATAGATTATTCTATCATTACAGTTTGAAGAGTCTGATAAATCTTATCGCTAAAAGTTTTACACGTTTACATTTATCTATGAGCCGTATACATTGACAACTACAGGTCCAAGGCAGTGCAAATGTGTTTTGACTTTGTTGATTTGTAATACCCTGATCATGCTATACACTGTATGTCATGTAACAATTCTACTGCTATTTTCTTCGGATTACTTGGATCCAACTAAAAGAAGAACTTCTAAACCAAAATTCTACCGATGGTAACGCCTCTCAATCATTTCCAAATCACTGATAATTATGATTAACAAATGACATTGGAATGCACCTTCTCTAAACTAAGCATAACTTACATGTTTCCACGCAATATTTGTTTTATGAGACCACTTTGCCAATAGATCCTTTCAATTCTAATGTCGTCATATAATGAAAGTGATACACTCTGCAGCCTCTTTATTTTGGATTAGGTGGCCTCCGAACATCACTAACGAGTTATTGATGCACCATCGTGACCTTCACGGCCGATGATAATTATCACAAGTGGTATCTCAGACTGGTGTATATAAGCATAGGAGCGTGGTCTCATCCACGGAAATTCGCCTACTCAATAAAGTCTTAGCCAGGGAGTAATCATATTACGCAATGCAATATTCCATAAATGAAATGATGACGATAGCGTTACCTAAAGTAAGTCTCATAAAAGTATGGCTCGCACGCAAGTCTTCATTAAATGTGGACTTTGGAAATGACTAAAACAATTTAATTTAAATCCATTTGCATCAAATCCTTTCGGTTTGATTTTTTACACGAATTTTGACGGGAAATACAAAATTATTGCATGCGTTGCATAAATTACATGTAGATTCATGGGACGATGACATTACAGTCTCATAAGACTAGTTTTGAGGTTGCGACTGTTAGCGCTGTTTCATGAATATTATGGCCATAATATTCTTCCTTTTTGCGGTTTTATATATCGTTTTCATTTTATTAACTTTTTTAACTTCACAGTCATCTTCAACATGGCTCGAAGTTTGCTAATTCGTATTTATAACCCTTTGTGTACTTTGAGTACTGATTGGCACAGTAAATCCTATAGCGTTGTACACACTAGGGCTTTTTACACTTGTGATTCTTAACCTCGGACTTTCTCTGACCCAGGACTATCGTTAGTCCCGTACCAATTTTTTCAGCTTTTTACACTCGCCAATTAGTCCCGTACTATCTCTTGTCCGGGGCTAAGGAGAAAACAGACCTTTTTACACTCGTATTTCTTAGCCCCGGACTTTCCAAACCACATGAATATTCATAATTACGCTGTGTACTGTACACGTACACGCACGCTGCGGCAGCACTTGATTGCCTCGTTTCTGATTGGTCAGTGAGGGTCGGACTTCGTCTCCGTCGCTTAGCCCAGGATTATTTTTTCGTTCTGTTTACACTCACTTGCTTGGCACCGCAATTGCGGTGCTAACCCCTGCTATTTTGCAGGGCCAGATAGTACCGTACTATCGGTGGGGCTAGCCCACTTTGGCAAAAACGAGTGTAAACAGAAAGTGGGCTAAGGATAGTCCCGTACCAACGGTGGGGCTAAGGCCCCCCCCCCCCCCCCCTTAGCCCCACCGTTGGTCCGGGGCTAAGCAAAAATTTACAAGTGTAAAAAGCCCCACTGTCTAACGTACCTGGCACAGAAAGGGTTTAGGGGTGGTGACCTGCATTCTGCGAAGCACCGCGGAAGTGTTGTGGAGATAGGGTAGCTTGAAACTATATGGTTCACGTATATGCAATACATCATAACACTGAAGCCACGGTGTCCAAGCTTAATTACGAGACACCACGCATTACATTGCGTTTTCTAAGTGCAAAAGGTATTGTCAGTACAAGCCTTTCCTATTATTTTTCATTTTCACATAAAAATTGATGGACAACATATACATGACTGTTATTGTGTACTTATGAAGGAGGCACAATACTCTATTACAGGGCAATATCTAACAATGATTGGAAAGGGAAAACTTTCTTGGTTTCTCGGGTTTTGATTCATGGTTATCATGAAAGTTGTCCTTGCTGTCATTTCTTACGTGACACGCCACACAACGTTAACTACCAGGATTGCCAACATTATCATTCCTCAGGATAGTGCTTAGGCAATTATGTCGGTAAGATAAAGCTTTCTTTATCTATAGAAGGGAAAACACAGCAGGGAAGGCGCACGAGCGGTAATGAGCACAGCCAGTTTGGGCCTTAAGATAATTAGCGCGGGACGTTGATTGCGTGATAATCACCACGCACACACACGCACACGCACACACACACACACACACACACACACACACACACACACACACACACACACACACACACACACACACACAATCATCAATCTCTCTTTGCCATCGGATGCATCCGGCTGATGTCGAATGGTAACCCTCGTCGATTGCCTCTTCTGACGAGCGCTGCAAGGATGTATACTGGAGAACCCAAGCAAGGTTCTAGGATGGAGACGTCTTTAGAACGCATTTGCCCTGTGCCCGTTTTAAATTACAATTCCATTCAACACTTAAGTTCACTTTAAGGAACGGATTAATTTAGGGGGAAGATAGGTCTGTATTGATAGATAGATAGATAGATAGATAGATAGATAGATATATAGATGGATGGATGGATGGATGGATGGATGGATAGATAGATAGATAGATAGATACATAGATACATAGATAGATAGATAGATAGATAGATAGATAGATAGATACATACATACATACATAGATAGATAGATAGATAGATAGATACATACATACATACATACATACATACATACATACATACATAAATAGCTAAATAGATAGATAGATAGATAGATAGGTAGGTTGGTATATTTTTTTAAAAGCAGAACGGTAGGAGCTTAATCACAATCGGACATAATTAACATGAAAATTACTGAAGTATCGTTTGTTTTCACAGAATACTGACGTCGATTGCAACCCCATGTAAGTTTTTTTTTTTTTTTTTACCTCTGCAAATGCGCATGGTTTGCGACATCATTTCTGTAAGTAAGAACATCTTTAGTAAAAACACCATAAACCGGAAAGAAAATTCTGCATCCCGAGCATATATGCGACATCCGATTCTGATGAAACTCCTTATATGAAATATATAGGTCTCAGTCTGCTGACTAATATCCGCGAAAGAAAATTAATATAGCATATTCAGTATCCAAACATCCCTAAAAGTGCCTGAAAAAAAAAAACCGAACAGCAACACAGAGGTTCATACATGTACAATAATACTTTGTTTTGTTAACATTGCTAAACCAATACCTGGAATAGAAAGGACACAGCGAGTCGCCTCTATTTGGCCGGTCTCCGCATCTCGGTAGAACGGAGCATATCTCGGGTACTCGTCGAAAAGACCCCATCTGTAATGCCCCCACTCGTGAACAATTACCTGCGAGAAACCATTGCACAAAGAATAGGCAATGAAACACTATACAGAGCACGAAAAATGATATTTTTAAAAATCGTATGATGTTGCGCATGTCTCATCCTGTGAAGAAAATAGATGGAAATCAATCCAAAATACATACACTTTAGATAATTATACTTTATGTTTATGTTTTGATGAGCCACAGTACGGCAATGTCTATCTCCTGGCTTGAAATATTTTGTTAATTAGGGAGAAACCGCCAACAAACCTTATTTGGCGTTCCGTAGATGTCATGAAGGGCGTTGACCCCGTCCTTCCGGTTCACTATGTAGTCCGGAGTCAGGCCGATGTACTCTCCGGGCAAGCCGCATCCAGTAAACTTTTCCGTATACGGAAAGTTTTCATTGGCTGGAGCTATCCTGACGTCACTGGTTTCGTAGCGTTCCCACGTTGCCGTGGAGACATCGCTCGTGTTCAGCCAGGTCGCAGGGATGAGTATTCGAATGCTCTTGAAGTACGCTAACGACCTGCCATCAAGGAATGTGAAATGAAAGTGAGACCAATAACATATTCTTAATTACCTTCCTCCTTTTCTGAATAGTGGGGAGTTCTTGACATTCCAGTTTTTCTTTTCCCTTTTCTTTTCTTTTTCATTTTCTTATGCACATGAGTTTTGCTGCTGTTATTATCATTCACAACGAAAATGTATGCTCAGTATCCTTATGAAGTCAGTTTCGAATGAAGTTCGCGAAGTTTTGTATTGGTTTCACAATTTTTAAAGATCGTAAACAACATGTTCATGCTTTCAACATGATCAGCAATTGATGGGGAATATGACTATAAGAGCTTCAAAGTGACAAGTATTGTTCGGTTGGAAAGATAGGAAACCGGGAGTTGACAGAAATGAACGCAACAAAACAAATAAAGACGACACCCACATTCCACACATTCTACAGCGTAGCTAAACCTTTGACATAGTAAAATACACGTAGTATTGGAAGGCGACTGGTTTTATTGGAACAGGGAATGACACTTTTCACACAATAGGATTGCAGTTTATGAAGACGAGTGATAAATAGCAGAGAGAGAGGGAAAACCTTTATATAATGAGGCTACTCTGCAAAAAGCCCGGGGCTGATGTGTAGTAAATGTGACATGTACCTGCCGCATGTCAACTAAGCTTGCGCTCATGACCTGCATGTGAACATAATTTGTGTCATAAAATTTTGACGGCCACATATTAACGATATCCATGTTGAAGGGCTACAGCTTCAAGGCTACATCTTGACAGCTTGTGACTATGATGATTATGAACATAATCCCAGGATGATAAAATAGAAAGTGAAACGATTCTTTTGATCAGTCATGTGCGAAATATTTTGGCACAAACCATAGAAATAATATCATCTCCGGCTGCGTAAAATCAGTCGCCTTGTAACACTCCGAGTATATCTGCCGTATAATAGGTTGCGTTCGCACTCACGCCATATCAAAAAAGGAACCTTTGCAATTCATCTGTGCAAATCAAACAAGAGTAGGTTCATGTGCTGCGTTTCCTACTGAACACATCTACCTCTTAATAGGAACAGTTGCATGTAAGTTATGCATGGTGCAAGTTGTGATGACAAGAAATGATTCTATGCACCATCAGTCCGAAATCGTATGTGGGGCTTCAACAGCAAGGGCAATCACGAGCAAGGGATGGGGGGGGGGGGGGGGGGGGGGGTAGGGCGAGATAAGATTTCTATATTGTGAAGTTTGAACAATAGCACGTTTAGTGTAATATAACCAAACACTATGAAAGGTCGCAGTGTTCCATTCATGTGACAACAACACTTGTTTGATTGTACCTTCATTTTCTTGTTTGTTCGCGGTTGCTGGTTTTGTGCTCCTTTCAGATACAATGAAGGCCTATTAACACTTGTGAGCCCATAAGGGGTACAGAAAAAGCGGAAGATAAAGTTTTAGTATGGCTTTGCATTCATGACAGTCGGGTTTCTGTCTTTAGTTTGCCTATGGCGACGTCAGGCAGTTGTAAGAGCTCGTCTGCTAGCCTTCGATTCAGTCTGAGCGGTCCTGCCGATGAATGGAGTCCGCATACCGCGCCCGCAGTGTGGTGTGTACAAGAATTGCAAATTTCGCGAACAAGGTACGATACTATCAGTCAACAGTCAGGGAATATTAAGTAGTGAGACAAACAAGTGCTTTTCTGTCCTCGTGTAGAAACGGAACAAACTACGTGGCTTTTTAAAGTCCTACTGTTAACAAAGGTGGGAATTGCACCGCAAACGTTGAAACAATGAAGAAAAAGGAGAAACAGAGATGGATAAACCCGGGATGCTTCGCATTCTTTATAGCCGTATGTAAACATTGCGACACACTTACGTCGCATTGTGATCTTGTGTTATTAGATCACAGCTTCCTAACGCACTGATCGGCCACAGAAAAGAAAGGTAGTATTTCAAGAACGAACGATGAGTTGGCCTTTTGCTCTTTTTTATCACTTAAACACGATTCGATTCAAAGTAATTACATACTTGTATTTAAAGTGAAATACTTAACTGATTGTTTTTACCACCCTGCTCATAAAAGTGAGCGATCGTAGGCCTGTTCCAGGAATGAACGCGAGAATACATGTGATCAATTTATCAAAACATTGTGGTGTTATTTCCTGCTTCGTTTTGGGGTATTCTTGTTGTTGTTGTTGTTGTTATTGTTGTTGTTGTTGTTGTTGTTGTTGTTGTTGTTGTTGTTGTTGTTGTTGTTGTTGTTGGGTTTTTTTATTTAAAAAAAAGTATTTTGAGAATAATAACATGGAAATAAAGGGCGCCGGAAGGAAGTTAATCATTTCAAGTGAAGTGGACCGAGATACAAAGGTAACTCAGCAGACAATTCTAGAAAAACAACGCCGCTTAGTTTCATCTCGTCTCATGTTTTCAGCTTTTTACATTCAAAGAGTTTGAATGCTTAATGTGGTCAGGTTGGCGTGTCGCGCAGCCAGTCAGACAGCCGTGTCTTGTGTCGTCTAGTCGGTGTCGAGCGGCTTTCTTGTAAATCACTCACTGTAGCGAAGTAGCTACGTGACTCTCTCCCTCCGTCGTGGATCATGCTTGCACATTAATTTTAGATCTTATTTGTACCATCGCCCGGGAGTGTCTGGTACACAGTAGGCCTATCGCCCATTATAATCATCCCTCCTCCACCTTCGTTAGAAACAAAACCGTGTGTTTAGTCATTTATTAACTAAGATTAAGACGTTCACATCAATCAAATTTAATGTGCGCTTCTAGCTCGTATAATCAAAATGCGAATGTGGGTGTGCCCAAAATGTGTACCGTATTATGCGTTGATGATAACCAGTCAGACTGATGCACTTATCTGATGCCACGTTAATTGAACGACACGTGATCCATTATTCATTAATCAAGCAAATGAGTATTTACACACTTTATCCCGAAGAGTACGGCAATTTGCATAAAATGCAACCTCCATTGATTACAGCAACAAGTCAGGGAAAATCGGGAAGAAATCGGGAAAATAACAACATTTAAGACACATGCTCGGGACTCACTGACGCGCCGTGATATGGACACCTATTAAAGATTGTTTTCTACGTCACAATTTAATGACTGTGAATCGTTAATTATAAAAATTATTAAGTATTAAAACATACGATATTCTTCTGCTCGCGGAATTCTGTTCACCACTATCCAACTCGCCAGAGTGACGCTTATCACCTTCCACGAACTCGAACAGTTTTCGCTAAAAACACAATTATGTATACAGGTCCTAAATATTGGAATGATCTCCCAACAGAGGTTAAAAGCTGTTTGTCATTATCATCCTTTAAGCGTAAACTCAGACAGCATGTATTGAATAGCTACAACACACAGTGCACTAAGATTCCTTTTTATTATGCTCATGGCTGCTCTGTTATATTACTCGGTTGTTGCCATGTGAACAGACTCATGCATATACATTTTAGTTGCATGCTCTCTCAAATTCCTTCCCATCGGTGTTTTTCCTTCCACTCTAGTAAGACCTTGGTCGTGTCGAAAAGTTTCCCCTCCTTTCTTTCTTTCCTTTCTTTTATGCGTCAGTGCAGCTGGCTGGTATATCACATATAGGAATTGCAATTGAATCATGTTCTCCATTTTTCAAATCTTTCCCCGTGTCTATGGAAGCCGGAATGTTTAAACCCTAAAATTATATAGTACTTAAGTATTCACGTCATTATCACTCCCATGTCAAAATTGCTTTTAGAGCAACTGCTATAGTGTGCAGCATGTGGTTACTTGTTCTCATTTTATCACACACATAAATACATGTGAGAAGAATTTTCTGAGCCCCGAGTAATAGTCATTCTCTTTTGTTTATCCTCACTTTTGGTCTTAATTGTACCCGTGCTCCTCATCCTGTTCCCCTCACTAGGCTTTTGTTGGGACCTACACTCAACAAGCTTTGCTTTTTAGTGGGTTCCATCGTATTTCTCTTCGCATCCTTTACTTTGATTGAAAATGACACATCGACCGTTATGTATTACTTTTGTATTCCTATTTTTTCATGTATACAGTTGTATATCCAAGCTGGACATTCTGTATTATATTTTGTTATATACCATGTATTTTCCATCGAGAAATGCGAAAATAAATTGAAATTGAAATTGAAATTGAATGTTAGTGAGTGCACATCAAAGTTCACGTATAAGATGCATGGCAAACTTTATCAATATACTAAGGATTCTGGGATTCTAATATCTCTCCTGGTTTCATTAATCTAATGTTAACATGTTGCTTTTTTCACTTCGCAGTGACCCAGCTGCATTTACTACGTATCCTTTTTAGGTCCTTGTTAATACAGTCAGACTCAGAGAGGGTGGTACGACTGTGTGTACAATGGCCAGAAAGCGTTTGGGATCCGCGAGGAGGCAGCTCAATAATAACTAGAGATTGTAATTTGTCATCACTGACAAATTAAGGTGATCCGATTTTTTTTTAATCAATGATTCGAGTCCTGATCGTAATAGGCATGACAATACAAGTTTCATCTGTGTTTAGAGACATTGGCCGTGTGAGGTTTGGATTCTCATTTAGAAAAGGGAGTCATATCTGCCATCTTTGGTACCAATTCTGTATACACTGAATAACGAAGATACAGCAACGAATACATATGACCTTTGACCCACCTTTACACTCCCAAGATGGCATCTGAGGAAAAAGTGGTTATTTTGTGAAATGATTCTTGCGACATCGTCTATATTCGTGTGCAAAATATGGCAAAGATAGGACAGGTATTCACCAAGATGCAAAATGCAAAGTCTTAGGTACAACATAAAATCTGGGAGAAATTCACCGAAGGGTAAGTGAGAGCTAGTGCTCGATAAAGAAAAGCATGTCGATTTTCACATTAAAAAAAAATCCCTCCCATAGAGATAACACGTCATAACGAAAATACAGAAAGAAGTACATATGACCTTTGACCTCACTTTGCACACCCAAGATGGCGTCTGAGCAAAAAGTGGTTATTTTGTGAAATGATCCTTGTTACATGGTCTTTGTGTGTGCAAAATATGGGAAAGATAAGACATGTATTCACCAAGATACAGGATGAAACATTTATGACCTTTGACCCTAATTTACATACCCAAGATGGTGTCTGATCAAGTAGTTGTTATTTTATGAAATAATGTACGTGACATGAACTAAACATGTGCAAAATATGGGATTGATAGCCATTGTTGTTGTTCATCTATTGCACAGAAAGTAGTAGAAAGAAAGAAAAATAAAGAAAAAAATATGTTATTTTATAGAAATTTGAAGGAGAAGCATAAACAAATCAGAAAAAGATAAAGTTAGGAAGGGAGATTAAGAATAACTAAAGAAAAAGAAGAAAAAAAGTGTTTAAAAAAATGAAAAAAAAATATTGGCAGGGGTGAGCCTCGAACCAGGGACCTTAGGATTACGAGTCGGATGCGCTATGCAATGACCTATTTCATGCTCCATAGGCCCTGTGTATTAAGCAAAATGACGCTGCATCGAAGCCACGTGCCATTTTCAACCAAGTTTTTCGACGTGATGCCGACGTCGTATGAAAAAATGAAGGGCACATTTACGATAGCCCAAAGTCTCAGCTACAACATACTAAAATCTGGGAAAAATTCACCGAAGCATAAGTGAGCTAGTGCTCGAAAAAGAGAGTCATGTCAATTTTCACTGCCAGAAAAACTGCTCTCCCATAGAGATAACACGTAAACTGGTCAAATTCTACAAGGATACATTCAATCCATTTTTACGAGGCGATGACGTCATCCAATCAAAATGTTGTTTTTACATTAATGAAAGAACATTTCATAAGCTACAACATACTGAAATATGGGAGAAAATTGGCAGAGGATAAGTGAGATACGCTCGAGTAAACTTGTAATTTGATGACGTCATTTTGAAAATTTACTTTTTTTACTTTATTAAGAAATTTGATATCTTTTAATCATTTTGTCAGCATTGCCTACCCATGAAATGACATGTACAACTCATCAGCTTTCAATATATGTAAAGAAAATGGGGGGTCACCGTCCATCCTGACGAGTAAAATCGGATTTAAAATTGGCAGTTTTTTGGCATAGTTGCACTGTATATCGCCATTGACGC
The DNA here is from genome assembly GCF_040938485.1 of Diadema antillarum. Taxonomy (NCBI): domain Eukaryota; kingdom Metazoa; phylum Echinodermata; class Echinoidea; order Diadematoida; family Diadematidae; genus Diadema; species Diadema antillarum. The sequence continues at coordinate 2,026,748 of NW_027270963.1, read as the reverse complement.
GCGCGCGGAATTTCAACTTTGACGGCCCCGTATGACGTCATATTGAGTCGGATTGACTTGAAACGTGGTATAAATATTCCTTGACATTTCAGACATGCGATCAAAGTGAAAAAACTGGAAATTTCAATTGCATATGAGCTGTGCGTGCGTATATGCGCGCGCGCGTACGCGTCCGTCCGATTTTTTCAATTTTTCAAAAAATGCTCCAAATGGTCTGAAACGTGTGCAAAAAAATTTTGAGCTCGATTGGAGCATACAAATATTTCAACGCGCGCGTACGCGCACGTTTTAAGAGAAAATATGAATTTTGAGAACATGAGTAGAATGCGCATAACTTTAAATATATGTGACGTAAATTTCATTGAAAAATTCTATTTCATTAATGAGATATGATTGAGAATGTGTTTTCATATAATGACGTCATAGTGACGTCACGGTCGACTGATCACAATGATACATTAGATTTGCCGTCTTTGGGACATGATGCATACATGATATAATTTTGAAATTGACAGGCAGCGGACTTTCTGAGCTAACCTCTGCACAACTTTTGAGGAGAAATAAAGAAGAAAAACAAAGAATCCGTACAGATACAGAAGGTGATCCGAGAGGATACTCGGATCACCTAATGATGGAGGGGAACAGAGGAGGTGTAACTGCACTGGCAGCCACACCTATGGTGGATATAATATAAAGCCAGGCGAAGAATAAGAGACGTTTACCCGGAGAACATTCTCTTTGGTGTACATTCTTTTAAACCACACATACCATATAGACTCCGTTCATATAGCGAGCTTCGTTTCAATGCACCATGCAGAGGATGTGGGTCACTGAACTCGCCGAGAATGAATGTCCGTCTGAAAATGATGCAATCTGTGATTTTGTTTCTCTTTTAGACAATAGTTTTCCCTATTACAAACTTTGGCATTGCTTAGAAAGAGAAACCAAATGCTGAAAGATAAATGGGGCTACCAAACTGAAGAGGATTGCCCACAGTCATTCTGTGGGATTGCCCAGCACTAAAGCGGTAACAGGAACTGCGGACTGAGGTTTGAACCGGTTCTTTGTAGTCTTGTCCTTCTATTCTCAGAACTGTTCTTCAGGAGGGAGGGAGAAGGGGGGGGGGGGGGGACAGCGAGATAGAAAGAGAAACAGAAGTGTAATCACTTTTCAAATGAATGCCCATTACATTCAAACCATAAGCACTTACCGACGGGAGCCTCATAAGAGATCAGTTACGCATAGATCGGAAATCAGCTACTAGTATTGAAACATATTGCGACATCGAACACTGAAGTTATTGACAGATCGGTATGTGCGGTCAAGACGGACCAAATACCGGGGCGCGTGCTGGTATGTATAAGGGAACCTCGCGTATAAGGGAACCACGCTTTCATTCTACACCATAGGTTACGGACTAGTAATAAAAGTCATCTTGGCAAAATTCAGATTCATTTGCACTGATAGTGTCAATACTCGACAATATTATGATAATGTAGATACACAATATTGTAAAGATATCAGCGGATAAACATCACTTCTGACGATTAACTTGTTAGAAGAAAATAATTATGAATATCTGCTGTTCACACTATACAGAAAACGCACTCAATTATATTTGACATAGTCTTGAAATTGGTACGGTGTATGGACTGAAAAGAACCGATCCAACGTTGATTCGTGCTTTTTAACTTCCGAATACTTATAATAACAGGGAACTTTTTGCATTCGGGAACACGAACAAAAGCCACATCTATTGTCGAACACAACAAATACTGCATCATTGTATCAAAATACATTAAGAAAATGGTCCGCTCTACTGACGTAGAGTCTACTCTGGTCTGCTTTTATTCAAATACAATCATCGTTATCAGTGTGATCATTTTGAATGATATGGCAACAGTCTCCTTAAGACTTGGTTGCTATTTCTCTCCTTCTGAGAGATACCCACGTGGTGCTACCCCCTCACAATGACAATCTACCTCTCAGTGACCTTGTCTCATACACGCTCAAGGGGGTTCCTCTTTTTGAAGCATTAGTCAGCTATTGTGGTTATGGGACACTCCAGAAATAACCATGTCACATGTCAAACCCTTCTTAAACTATGTGACGTATATGCTGCAGACGAGTTTCAATCTCTCCGCTATCAACCTGCTCCTCATACGGCGAACTTCAATATGGTGGATCCCCAGCTCTCTGTCTGGTTTTATTTTCTTTGTGCATGACGCTAATCTTTAGATAGTAACTAGCCTCTAAACATCACGCGTCAATGATATTTCATAGGAGAACTTCCCACTGGTCTTAAATAAAAATAGATGGTTGTTTTGTTTTTCTCTAACATTATTCCGGTGTCTTCTCACCATGTTAAAAAAGGTACAAAACTATCGCCTGAACTGCATGCGTATAACAACCACCTTGAAGAGTTATAGTTTCTATATAGGCTGAAATAGACCTCTTCAAATGAATGATGATGCTGTTGTTGTTGCGTCGAGTAATTTGTATTGCAACTGATTGACAAATTGCCTTTCATCGACGTAAATTATTTAGCATTTCAGGGTAATCGCCATAATTACAAAAAAAAAAAAAAAAATCATGAGCATACGTAATCGGGTGGGAGTATAAAGCAGGGAGGTGGAGGAGACTTCCACCTTCCTGTATAATTTCAAGTACCAATCATTCAGTGTTTCTGAGTAATTACCAAGACCGAAAAAATGGCTATCATGAAAATCACACTGATCAATTCAGTGCTTATATTACGTCGACGAAGGGCAATTTGTCAATCAGTTGCAATAATGGGCCTCTTGCTGTAAACATTCCTTGTTAATAGGTAGATTCTAAACTCCTTCCTTTAAGAGTGTATACTCATGCTTTTCATTGGTACACCTCGGAGAAACGATTGAGGAAAGTTGACCGTATTTAAGCATTAATCGAAGATTTTTCATCCTGCTGACCAAATCAAAAGGCTCTGTCAGATTGTTGATGCAGTGACATTAAAGTATATTTGTATTCAGGTACCTGCATCATCATTATTATCTCTCCCTTTTTTGTCAGTGACTGGTGTCTAAATAATTGATAGCATGATCGCTCTTACAGATGATATTATCATTATGGATGATGGGATGGTTTCTGCATCAGACTTACTGCATTTACAGGCAAAGGATATTCCACTCAATCATGATACGAAAGGCGGTTACGCCTGCGCAAGAGTTTACGGATACACAATGGAAACTGCTTTTATAGCGTCATCAGACTGGCAAGAAAAATTACTGTTCAAATGCTTTTGACATCCATAAATACATTGACACATCTGTTTGTTGTTATTGTTTTGTTTCGACATTTTTTTCCTTCAGACGAAAATATTGCTAGAATATAGCGAATACTGAAGAGAACAGAATAAAGATGTGGGCAAGGTCTGGAAAACGTCTATCATGATTGGACTAGTTTGTTTTTTTTTGCCTCTGAGTTCAATGGTTTTTCTTACAAGATTTCTGTTTGACAGAATGGTTAGGGCAACAATCGACAGTGGAGAAGGTGGTCTTAAATCTTAAATCCTTCTTTTTCTGAAAAAAAAGAAGAAGTCATTATCAAATATATAGGCCAATATGGTTTGGTTTGGGTTCGTCTTGTACAATTCCAATATCATGGAGCTGATCACCAATCTTTTTTTTTTTTTTTATCATCATCTCATCCCCAAGTATACTATTTTCATTTACAGGAATGGAAAGGAAATTGATCGACTCCACATACGTAAGAGACCAGACACTTTCACTCGGCAAGGTCATTACGTTCTCCACTTAGGCTCTCATTTCTTTTTACAAACAAAGACTACGAAACCATGCCGTGACAAAACACAGTAATCCATCATATATATTATGTACAGACAAAATATGAAGAGAAGTGGTCGTCACGCACTAGAGTATCATGAGCCTATTCATGGAGAGACATTGGATCGTGGATGCTGCTTTTCATTTATCCATGGAGGTGTTGCGATACTTCCTTGATCAATCTGTAATTCAATCGTTCAGTGCGTCACATAAATAGGCTACCTACCAGTACAGCTCAAGTGGTTGAATTTCCTATCATTTCAGGCCAATATTTCCTGAAATTATGAATTCTTGTCCATATTTAGATAACTGTCATTACCTGAAACATGCTCTGCAGTGATCGTGACAGCTTCCATTGCTTTCACATTTGTACATGTTCCGCTCTGATCGAGAGTTTACTTGATGCTGTTTGATAACTAAATAAAAACTCACGTAAATATCATTTTGTGGAGTGCGCTGTAAGTTTCATCGAGTTAACTATCTTGCTTGTTTCGGTTTAGAATCATAATCATCACTTCGGATAAGTAGATTTATAATGGAACACATTCCGTACAGCTCACTCCCCCATCTTGTCTCACTCTTTCTCTCTCTTTTCCTCTCTCTTCCATCCTTTCTTTCTCTCTTCTGTCTGTTTCTCTGTCTGACTCTCTCAGTTTGTCTGTCTGTCTGTCTGTCCCCTGTCTGTCTCTCTCTCTCTTTTCCTTCTCTCAATTAGAAAGATTGAAGTGGTATCCCCGATGACAGATATATATCCTGCATAATATGCCCCCACGAGTTCATCTTCCACCGCAGAGATGAAATGCGCGCATCCCAAAGTGTGCGGCGGGTTGGCATGGGTCATCAGCAGGAGGTCTACTGGAAATCCCCCTCCCCCCTCCCCCCCCCCCCCCCCGCCCCCAACTGGCAAAGATTCCATCAGACTTCGTAGAAAAGTGCTGAAATTACACTTTTCGAGATGACATTGTTTACGGAAACACATGTTTTAAAAGAGAAGGAGCGTTTGACTAGTTCCCCTGCGAAAAGAAAAATAGGTTCAACTTGGCATCTTTTGCCACACTGGGAGCATCTTCATGTGTGCAACTTTGCGCCTTAAAGATCAGAAAGGTGCAAATTTGAACGTATTTTCATCCGGTGAAAGGTGGAGGCTTCACGGAACGAATCGCACGGCAGAATGTCTCGACCATGAGACATTCTGCAAACAAGCATGATTATACTGTATTACTTTCAAGTGGCATAGCAAAAATGAGTATTACTGCTTTTTAGAGCACACAACCAGAGGTGACATGGACAACGTATACACCGTATTTTCTATACGTCCTCAACACTGTAACCATGGAGGTATATATAATATTAATATAGCTCAATGCTGTAACCAAGTAGCTACAGCACAGGTCCATGTTATAACGCTAAACGTTCGTTCATGCACTTGTAAGGAATTTGAGGTTAGGGTTACATGTGTGCCACTTTGTCAGATATTTCAGTAAGAACTTTGTAATGAACCCCAATTTCCTGTTCTCCCCCTCAACGGCGGGATGCACGTGCATGCCCTTATCATCGACTGGCAATCAGTGAGTGGGGATGATGCGGCGCGCAAGTGATGCGATAGCTTTGCCCCTGTGCCCCTCGAGGAAAGAAAAGGGAGAACATGGTGGGTTTATCTCCCCGCGATTTCGACGTCCCCGCCGACTATCATAAACACTCGCCCACGCTCGAGCGAGATGTATTATTGTGTCCATCACCCAGGCGTGTCTCGGTGGTTCGAGAACGACCGATGTTCACGACTCACGTGAGTCACCGCACATTAGTAGTGAGCACGCGAGATGGAGGCGCATTGGTACAGCATCCGCCCACTGCGTCCTCTAAGCACATAGTCTTTGGGGGGAAAATAATGAATGATTCACAGAATTATTTTCACAGGTGATTTCATTATGTTAATGACTCGAGTGTTACTTCTACGGTATTCAATCACTTACACACAAGGCTGGTTTGATCAAGGTATACCAGGCTCGCCTTTATACCGCCTTGGTTTGATGACACTGCTCGCAATATAACGATTTTGTTCATTGCTGTAATTAGTCACGTGATTACAATATGACCAATTACCCACCAATATCTACGTAGATCACATAATACAATCTTTTAACATATCCTTTTTGCTAGAAATATGAAAATACGGTGAATTCTTTATTATGATTTCTTCATATCATTAAACATACTGACATCACAGACTGAAGAAGTCTTCTCTTTCATGGCGTTGGCCGCACAGAAACTTTAAAAGATCATAACTTTTTAACGGATTGTCTGATTTTCCTCAAACTTTCCCTGATGTGTTGTACAGGTATTGCTGAATTCACACATCTGTTCGGCTGAAAGTGCCCTTTAACGGTAGAACCGTTACGGATTGTATTACCACGTGTCGGATGCACAACATCGCTGGCAGCATGTGTAATGTATGTCTGAGTCCGAGACATTAATAATAAGGCACACTGGATGCATGTCACGTGATGCGCTCACATTCTCAGAATTCCATTAACAATGGCTAATCATGTGTGGATATACCTCTCAGCATTTTGATCCATTGTTACTCTACATCCTGTAGCTACAGGAGAGAGAGAGGGAGAGAGAGAGAGAGAGAGAGAGAGAAGGAGAGAGAGAGAAGAGAGATGGAGAGAGCGTGCAGAAAGAAGGAGATGGAAACAGACCAGGGTTACTGATAGGGGAGGAAGACAGTCAAGGAAGAAAGAGTGGAGGGAAATAGGGGAAGACAGGCAGAGAGATGTACAATTTGCTCTGGAATGACAACCACACAGCAAGCGCCAAAAGGCTCATAGGCTGTACACTGTGTCGTGTATTATTACTTTCATAAAGAGCTTACTCCTCTCAGAAGACCTCAAGGTATGGGCGAAAGGGAGAACATGAACTGAGCGATGACATCCTTAACTCTCCCAGAATCATGACATCCGAATAGCATTGACATCCCATGCGTGAAAGGTGTCCACGGTGAGGAAAGCGTTAAACTGATGACACCCATTTGGTATCCCCCTCTTGATGGATGAATGGTGTTCTTTAGCGTCTGGTTAAAGGGTTAAAGGTCGCTGACATGTGACGACAATACCACATGCAATGCTTGTTTAGCGAGATGCTGCGGGCGACATTTTACTCGACGCGACGATCGTCCTCGTCCATCCCATTTCATGGCACGAAATGGTGTCGATATCCATCTTGAATTTGACCGAAAGATCGGTCTGTATTTTGTCGTCGGGGATATAATGTTCCGTGGAGACTGCGTCTGGCTTCACGGAATCCCCTCCTTGGAGGAGAACCGTGAATGTTAAAAAACGATTTAAAAAAAAACTCCTCCAGACAGAGGTATTTTTCTGTCTAATCTTGAATGTACTGCCCGATCTATACACCAGACCCCTCCCCCCGCCACAGACACACACAGAGTATAGAAAGGCAGTCACTACTCTTACCGACACGATCAAACACTGAACCTATAATGAGAAATAAAACGGGGTGAGAGAGTACAGGTATTAAAAAGAGTCGGACATGATTTGATTGCATCTACCGATCTTACGAAGTATATATATTTTTTTCGGTCTGATGAAAATATATTAAACAAGTGACATTTCAGCTGTTAAATGCAATGAGGGGAGGATAATGTTCATCATTTTATCGTTTGAGTAAACAAAAACAAAATGAATGTTTGGTTATCTCATGGCAACAATAGTACACTTAACAGACCAAATGATTCTGAAATATGGACAGATAAAGGAAAGGAAGTTCAAATCATTATGTCGAAAGTGAAAAGCAATTAAATTGCAAGTCCTGTCACTTGAATGATGCTTACAGGTTACTTTCGATAGGATGTCCGATTTATCGCAAAGTGGGGCACCACTCGCAATTGCAGATTGTCACGACACGCCATGCCATGTGGGGAGACTATACGCGCGGAATCCTCATAGATAGTAAAATAATAAATGTCTATGCCTAATCTGGCTTTATCATTGTGGAATGGTAATTAGATACAAAGAATCTCCGAAAAATAATCTCCGATTCCGGCGGACGATCCTGTTAGACAGTCACGCTGGTATTCATGATGACAACAGCAAGTAGAGAGAGGGACGGGGGGGGGGGGGTTGAAAGGGAGGGGGGAGAGAAAATAAAGAAGTACTTCGCCTGATGAAACACAGGCAATGAATCGAAATGCCTAATATATACGCCAAGCTTTCAAAATAGTACGATGTGATTGAGGCTGTGAAGAGAATCCTCCGTCCAAACATTCTTCGTCTTTACAAGGGTTAGCAAAAACCTATTCCATCCTATACTGTCGCCAGACAAGAGATTGAGTAGTTTTAAAGGAGAATCTCCGCACTGCATCAAAGTTACATCAGTTTACAAGAAGGCACATCTAAAACGAGAGCAGCCAAAAGAAATCATCAACACTGATCAAGATCGGATAAAAATACTTATGAGATAAGACTCATATAAAGATTTCACATGAAGGTTTTACGAAGAAGTGATATCGGTAACAATCCTGTAAATGGGAAGAGCTGATGATGTCATCGCCTCACCCGTCTCAAAATAGCGCGCACCACCAATCTTCTCTAAACTTTCCTATCTTTTTATGGATCTGACAAGAGATTATTATGTCCCCTTTGTTATATTTTTCTACTATTTCAGTCTTTCTTCAAATCAAATTCAATAAAACATTTCACGTTGTATCTGTATTATTTTGTGTACAATGCAAATAACACACAGTTGAAATGAATAAAAATTGAACTGAAACCCAATCCCAATTCTATTCAAGCGTAACGTCTCAGTGGGCTAATGGATAGGCAGACTGTGTGTGTGGTGCGGTTTGTTCGTCAGCTCAATCAATATCAATCACCTCAGAAATCATTATATGAATTACGAAGCATGCAGAGACAAAGTTCACAACCACAAAAAAGGAGCTGAATGCTCAAGAAGTTAGTATTATATCGGTCGGTACTCCTTGAAGTTAATGATCTGCGCGAACATAAGAGTATAATCATGTATGTTTGCTGTTGTTCTTGTTGGTTACAGATCACAAACGGAAATTGAGATGTCCGCTACATATGTTAAAGCTACATGACGGAACCACTCTAGTAAAGTTTGCTTAGAATATTAATTTAAGATTTCAGATGGCTTGGGGTACGACCAGTCACATAACACTTCGTAACGGATTCCAACAGGTTGACTGGCGGAAGTAGGGATAATCAACGCTACGCCAACTACCCAGAAACATAACCCTAACCCTATAATCAGGGAGGTTTACTCAGCTCCCTGCCCTAATCCTAGTCCTCACATCAAACTAAACCTAAAACCCTGCCACAACCCTAACCCTACCCTATGTCCTCGGAGAAATTAAGACCGGAGTAATTGACGCAGGAGCATATGTCGTGTTACCGAGAGAACAGATCAATGACCATGCACATGAATGTGTTTTTGTTCTATTGGTTCTTCATAATATGAAGTAGTATGAAGGTCAAATGTTATATTCATTCGGTATGGAGTCTAGCTCGTGAAATTCACAGCTATATCAATACACATCTGGACGCAAGAGCTCAAGCACATTTTATGTTTTTCCGTTAAAAAAAGAAAAAGCCAAACCGAATACGCAATACGCCGGGACAGTTCTCATATACCATGAAATCAATGAATTACAAGCTGACGACAGATCGAATCTATAGCGGAAACCGATCTTACTACTGGAGACGGGACAATTCCTTCTAATCTTTTCGAATCAAATATCACATCCCGCTTTTCCCTCTAATACATGGCGAAGAGTGAAGGGTGGAGGGTCGGTTACTTGATTATATTGTATACACAAATACACAAACACACACACACAAGTATTATAGTGACCCCCGTCATTATGAAAGCCGTGTGGAGTCGCAGATCGGTTCTTTGATTTTTTTTTTTTTGGTGGTCTTTTTAAAAAAGAATATCATGATTTTTGGTCTCACGTGATTTTGTTCAACCGTCTGCAGAAAGGTAAGAAGACTGTCAAGCAGATGAGTAAAGACATAATCAGAAAGCCGCGAATTTCACACCTACACAATAAGTCCTTACAAACAATCATATTATGGTAACTTGCAGTGTGAAGATAAAACAGGTTTCGAATTCCAAAGCGTTTTTACCCTTCGAAAAAAGGCTGCGTGATGGACGGATAACCGCTTGAAACTTCTGCTTTCTGAATTTAAGATATCAAATCGTTTTCCAATCATATCACCTTATTTTCCAGTTTTGGGGGTTATTCTTCATTCTGCTCTCTGCTACTTAGTCAATGTAAATTGGTATGGGTCATTGATAATGTCCATGTAATTTGAACTTTGTTCGTACTCCGCTTGATATATTAACTTCCACTGACTTTGCTGTCACGTCCGTCTGCCTTTTCTTTCTTATTGAGGTTTGCACCATCTGGCCCTGTTTGTTGATGTTATGCTACAGTTGATCTATGACAGTGTCAAAACAGCTTCCTATAGTCTCTCTGGTGATCGAGTTTCGAGGGTAACGTAAATCAAACACGTTTGGATGATACGCATCGATCACGTAAAGAAATACACGTATATGATAACATGTACGGCAGTTGAACTTCCTACCTATTAAAGTAAAGATCATAACAGTAACACAAGAGTGTTAAGCCATTGCGTATAGATCTATAGGGTCTGGGCCCTCCTTAAAATGTTACTCTCAGTATTCATTGTCAACATTGGAATGATTATTGCCTCTTTAAATGGAATGCTTGCCAGAAATCTTCATCCTTCCCAATTTCTTTAATATTTGTCGGTGGGGAAACTACGGGCAATCGGATGCGAACGCGGATCGTGATGATACACCTTGGCCAGCAGGCTCGACCACGATGCCAATTGCACATCACGGTGATCGCTGCGTGTCTAGTTTTTATGGTCGTTTATATCAGCATCGATAAACAAGACCGACTGAACTAGCAAAGCTGGAAGACCTATAGTGCCAGCGTTGGGATGATTCAACACTGAACTTTCTGTACGCAATATCATAAACCCTACCTGTAGGGTCTATATGACAATGCCATCACCGTTTGGATGGGGTTGTCGTAAGACAGACACCAGTCCCCCACCGTCTCTCTCCGATACCGAGAATGCTTCCTGTAAAAATCAGTAACACTTTATACCTCATAACGTGAAGTGTAATTGATATTAAAGGACAAACTCAGACAAACAGTGACATTGTTTTCAAAATGTCATGTAAAAATTATTAAGAAAGTATGGAAGGCTGACATGGGCTACAATAGAGATGATGACGTGACAACCTTGATTATCATCGACTGAAACCTACATCTCTTACCTGTTCATTATTCTTCTTAAAGGGGTTATAAAATCCTTTGCACCGAACAGCTGTATAGGGTGATATATAGTGATGATCGACCAATGGAGACTCCCCCCGCCCCCCGAGAACAAGTGTTAATTACTAACTTACTGGAAACGTAACTGATATCTCTTTCCGTACAAGCCAAGAGGATATATCCAAAGGGGATAATGCATCGGAATCTTGTGCTGGCAGCAACCGATATTTTACTATTCCATGAAAACTTCTGAAACTTGAGAATTCAAACGTTTTATGGTTGGTTTCTGTGAAACTCTCACCACTCTTTCTGGTCTTATGATACTCTATATGATATGACTTCAAGACACTGTTAACCCTATAAAGCCCAAGGGGGGGCACATTGTGCCCCCCTACCAGATTTTCATTTGCCACTCCTTCGCCCTTTATCCGATTTCAACCAAATTTGGTGACTTTTCCTAAAATCTTATTGCGAACATTTTGATATATAATTTTGCTATATTTGATGTTGCTGGTTGCCATGGTAACCATAAACTGACAACCATGTCAGTCAGATTTTGCATCTTTTTTCTGTTCCCATTTTATTTTAAAGCATTACAGTGGGTGAAATGGGTGTTTCTTGGCTGAAATTTGTTGAAGGAGCAAAATCTGAAGTAATTATGGTCCTGGAAAGTTTTTCTTATTATTTCCTTTGTTTTTTTGAGACAAAGGCATAAAACAATAGATATAATAGAGATAATTGAAAAAAAAAATAATATTTTCTAAAGATTGCCCTTCTATTTTGTGTTATTTTGATTCCCTCACCCAAGTTATGCCTCTAATATCATTAGTTTATCATATAATCAATTTGCAATCTTGAAATTCCACTATTATGCAAATATGAAGTGTCATAACTATACATGTACCCATCCGAAACATTTAATCTAAGGTCTCGTAATGTATTATTATGTTGACATGAATAGCGCCCCCATCTGGTGACCTTGAGAAATTTCAACCGTAACAAATAATAAGATTCCACTTGCTTATCATTTGTGACAAATATGAAAATGATTGGTCTATAATAAGACATATATAATGGGGATAAAGAAATTATACAGAAAAATCATGTTTTTAGCATATTTCCTATGTATTTCTTCATATTTTGGAAAATAGCGCCCTCCATGGGTGACCTTGAGAAAATTCAAATGTATGGTCATGTAGAGTATGAGTTACTCTACCCATGTGCCAAATATGACGATGATACATCAAATAATAAGAAAGTTCTATAGGGGGGGGGCACAATGTGCCCCCCCTTGGGCCTGCGAGGGTTCAAAATAGCTTGGGCTTAATAGGGTTAAAGGTGGAACAACTCCCTTGAGCGGAATTTACTCCCCAATGTGCATTCAGTGATTGCAGCAATAACATAAAATATACATATACGTTTAATTTAAAGAAAATCGAACGCTACGCTCAAAAGATATGAATTATATAGATTTGGTCAAAAACATCATTGGCGGATAATAAGGAGACAACAGCAATTCGTAATGCCGCAATAGTGGAACGATGTGAAAATGATCCACTTTACTTTTTCTATTTTGAACGTAAAATCACGATTTAAGAGATTGTCCTTTAATTTGCTCCTTCCGAGGGAAAATTGAAAAAAAGAATCTATTGTCATCCTATAGTCACACTTGTACTCACATGAATGAAAATCATTGCTTGCGAGCACTACGTCTATTGTCTTTAGTCCATCTATCGCTTATATACTCCCACCTTCCCAATCATACTCACCTTGTTTTCTACTCTTCTTTCATCTCTCCTGGATTTTCGCTGTTGTTTTCCATGGTATCTGTGCATATATCTGTATTTATATATGCATGCTGTTTTTTTCCCTTTCCCATTCCCACCAAACCAAATGCACAACCTTGAAATGTATATTAATTCTTTTGCTTGTTTGTTTTACATGTATATTAATATTTAAGCATTACTGGGGCCCCTATTTATAAGCACTGCTTCTCCTGGGGTTCCCACCATCAAGTTTAATTGTTTTCTGCTTTGTTTTTGTTTGCTTTGTATATAGTTATGTATCTTTGTGTATGTTTTTTATTGTATACTCCTAAATTGATGGTGAATAAAACTGAACTGGACTGAACTGAACTAAAATACTCCCAAATTTTCCAGACAAAATAAATGTTAAGGATAATATCCTCACCTACTGAAGAAGGCATGGAAAGAACTCTTTCATGATGCCACAAAAATGGATCTGTGGATACCTGTCCAGAGGTCGACTATTGAGACACCAGTCTTCTCCTCTGGAGATGGATTTAAAATTCTTTTAAATGGATTGTCTGATTTTCCTGAAGTTTCACTGATGTGTTCTACTCATGTTTCTGCATTCACAAAGTCCAAATATATGGTTGTTTATGGGTGTGCCTAAGCCATCGACCTGTTCCAAAGTTTGATCGAGTATTGTTCGGGGTTCACCTGGCACGCACTCGATCTCTCCCTTGCAGCAAGTGTTGACCTGAACATGCGTTGACCCCTGTGAATGAAGTTCAAGGTACACGTTGGCAGCCTTATACGATAATCCCTAATGGGCCGCCGTGACGACACAGTAGCGAGGGGCTCACGAGCTATACGTACGTTGTTCCATAATATGGACAAGGGGGGGGGGGGGTGTTATCGTTACAAGTCTCCTAAAGTCCCATACACCACTCCCCGTTCTTCCATAGCAAAAGTAACCAGAGGGAGCTTTGAGGAATCGAGACAGGAAAGTTTTCATAAAAATATGATACGACGCACATACACCAAGCCCTTTATGATCGAGACATTTAAAATTTACTCATTGTTTTCCGGGGTGGGAGGGGGGGGGGGTTAAGATATCACCTTATACCAAATATCAGTCTTGGATCTTGTTTCCTAACCTCAAAGGCGAGACTTACATTTGTATTCAGAGAGGTGTGAGACGTCACACCCACCCTGGTTTAGCGCTGCTGTGAAGGTTACCTAGGGTTATTTGCCCAAAATTTGGACTTCGCTTCAGAAATACACTTCGATTGTATGCGACCAACTACGACCAACTACAGTAACAGTGCATGTCCACAGATTTACAATCTCCAACAATTCACCTCCGTATCTGTATTTTCGATATATCAATGTCACTCTGTGTGCGTGTGCGTTTCACAGAATGCTACACGTAGACTTATCTTTTCGGCATTCAAAGTTTATCTTTTAATTTTCCAACCAGACAAGTGACAGGGTTATTTCCGTTATTAAGACTGACTTTATTACATAACATCCTATGGGGAAAAACAAAGTCCAAGAGCGTTAATTTTCTATACCGGCTGCACGACATTGCGGTGTAGTGTGTGGTCCCCCCTTTTCTTTATTACCACCAGCTCCGGTTTGGAATTAATTTTCCAAGAATGTTACTAATGGCTGTGTTATCCATGACATTCAGGCAATGTCTGTATGATTTCATATCACATATTAAAACCACATCCGCTAATTAGTCCTGGTTGTGTGTAGATATATGACTTCAGCTTTGTGGTGAAACCTAAACATCTTATAATCCGCACGGTGACATGTGCTGCATACAAATTGCCTCTAATCAAACAATATACATCTCATTTATTATGCAGTATGTAACCTTCGTGAAAATAAAACATCAAGGAAGAAAAAACAAATTAAGATTTACGTAATAAAAAAAAAATTGACCTCATCGCTTGATTTGTTTCTGAGCCTGTATGGGAGAGTTCAAAAATGCATTGACCATCAACGTCAACAAAGTGTGACCTTTGCCTGCGTTATTTCTTTGCAGTTACTGAAATATGAACGTGATGATGGTAGCGTAATATACGGCGAGTATCGTGCGGTGCGGTGAGACAGCGTCAACAAGTGCGGATAATACTACTGGCCGCATCATGGCTGTATTTGATATCAAAAGCGGTACATGTATTAGGAAAGCAAAATGGTATATACTAGTATGCAATTTCCCCTCACACGGTGTGACACAGTCAATGTCATACTCATGAAATTGTTTGGACAGTGAAAACTTGATGTTCCATTCCAAAGCAATATTCCTTTTTACGAAACGCTGTCTAGTACACTGTATTTTGATACATTATGTAGACAAGCATCTCTGTTATGAAATGGAAGGAATCCATCGTGATATGGCGTTTGAGGCGCCACTTATTTTTCATTGAGTAACATAGGCTTACAGTGTCTTCTATTAAAAGCAGTCCGCCAAATAGCACAACAGACACAACACGCAAACACACACACACACACACACACACACACACACACACCAGATACACACACACACACACACACACACACACACACACACACACCAGATACACACACATTATATTATCCAGTGTGTCTGTGTCTGTGTTTCAATGCTGTGAATGTCATGTCTACATTTTTCATTTAACGACGTCATAATAATGATACAACAAGTACAACGTTACCACAGCAATGACAATTGGCAGTACGAATAGGCCTACGTGCTAAACAAAAGGCGCCATTATCTGGGCGTGGCACGTCTATCACACGACTGGTGTCGACTTTGAGAGAATAAATATCTCAGTATTTTCACCATCTTTATTGCGATTCATTGCCCAAATTTAGTGTACGAGATTATTATTCAATTCAATTCATTCAATTCATTTATTTTCATTCTTCTTCTTTTTTCTTTTTCAACAAAAACATAACACAAGATAAATCAGGTTTTACATCATAAACAAAGAACATTTGTCTTAATTAATAAATGGTATCAATAAACATAGGAGCGCATACTGGCAAAAAAAAAATAATACAAAGTCATGCTTCAGTTGAAAAAAAAAGGAAGAAAGAATAGAGAGGTCCACTAAAAAGCAAAGCTTGTAGATTGTGAACCACTCATAAAACCTATAAATTACTTATTTACAAACACTTGTGACGAATATAATATACGACAGGACGGGACAAAACAGAAGAAACGCAACAACATGACACAACTTGCCAGAATAGATGAAAAATATGGAAGGAAAGAAAGAAGAAAAGAGAGAATGAGAGAATACCTACACGCTGAATAAGGGAAATGGAACAGAGGATGGTAGAGAATGTGCTTCATAGAGTTGGTGCTGCATGCAGCTGAGCAAGGATTGTAATGGCTACTTCTTTACGTAATAATAAATTCAGTGTTTGAATGATTGGTGGGTGGATGATGAACTCTGAGGTTAACAAAAACTATAGCTGTTAATGAAAAAAAAAAAAAACATGTCAGGGAGGATTTAATAAAAAAAGTTTCAACTTGCGCTTAAAAGAATACAAAGATGGGGAATTTTTTATTTCACAGCTCAGTGAGTTCCAAAATCTAGGACCAGTGTATATAAATGTATTCTGAGCCAATAAAGTTCTCAGGAGGGGTAAATGAAACTCATTAGATTGTCTAGTGGGATAATCATGAAAAGACTGGTTCCGTGGGAACATTGAATTGAAAATACTGGGAAGTGCATTTACATTGTAGTTAAACATAAACTGACCAAGTTGAAAAAAATACAAATCTTTAATTTTCAAAATCTCATGTTTAATAAATAATGGCTCTGTATGGGAACGTGGCGAGACGCCACAAATAATACGAATAACCTTTTTTTGTAACAAAAGTAATTTATCTAGTAAGTTTTGATGGGCACTACCCCACGCTAGGAGTCCGTAATTAAGATAAGGTAAAATTAGAGAAAAATACAACGTCAACAAAGAGGACAATGGAATATGAAACTTGAGTCTATTAATAATACCAATATTGCGTGAAATTATTGTACTAATATTAGTAATATGCGGCCTCCACGAAAGTTTATCATCCACTGTGATACCAAGGAATTTTATATGAGGAACTCGTTCTAACAAAGTGTTATCAAGAACAATACCTGTGTCTAAATCTTCTAAAGAATTACTAAAAAACATATACTTAGTTTTCTGAAGATTAAGAGATAATTTATTAGCTCTTATCCACTGAGTTACTTTTTTCAATTCGGAATTAACTATGCGTACAAGAGTATCTGGATTTTGGTGAGAAAAGAAAATATTTGAATCGTCAGCAAAAAGTATAAATGAGAGTATGTCAGATGATCTACAAAAATCATTAATATAAATGATAAAAAGTAAAGGTCCTAATAAACTACCCTGTGGGACGCCACATTTAATGAATTCTAAACTCGAGCTGTACTCGTTCAGAGATACATATTGTTTTCGGTTTTGTAGGTAACTCCTGAACCACTCCAAGGCCTTCCCGCGTATTCCATAATGAAACAGTTTATAAAGTAATATTTCATGATTAATTGTATCGAAGGCCTTGGAGAAGTCCAGGAAGATACCAATAAGATGAGAATGATTATCAATTGTGTGCGCAGCGTGGTCAATAAACTTTAAAAGAGCATGAATGGTGCTATGTTTCTGACGGAACCCAAATTGAGAATTTGTAAAAACATTATGCAAATTCAAAAAATTAATTGTTCTCGTAAATATCAATTTTTCCAATATTTTAGATAAAGATGAAAGCAAAGAAATAGGTCTATAATTACATATATCAGAATCATCTCCTTTTTTAAATAAAGGGAAAACCTTGGCTATTTTCATAAAATCAGGAAAAACACCACTTGATAAGGATTTATTGAAAATATATGAAAGTGGGTCAGCAATTGAAGATATAATCCCCTTTAAAATAAAATTACTGATGTCGTCATAACCGGCACTTCGCTTGTTATTCATTGCGGTAACAATATCTATTATTTCATATTTTGTTGTTGGAACAAAAAAAATAGAACTGGAATTGGATTGACCTAAAAATTCAGAAAAATGTATATTTGACTGCGGTATTTTTTCTGCCAAAGTCTCTCCAATCATTGAAAAATAAGAGTTAAAAATATTGACTATATCATTAGGATCTTCAAAAACTTTATTATCATGTCTTATTTTTATAATTTCTGATTTCTTTTTTGATACATTCATAGCCTGCTTCAACACCTTCCATGTATTTTTCATATCATGTTTATATTTTTCTAACTGAATCATATAATATTTTCTCTTTTCCAACCGTATAATCTTCGTTAAAATATTTTTATACGACGTGTATTTATATTTTAACTTCTCAGTTTTTTTCATTTTGAATTTATAATATAACCTATTTTTCCTATTTATTGAACGAAGAAGAGATTTTGTAATCCATGGTAATTTGGGGGACGTTTTATAATTAACTGACTTTTCTTTTAATCTGGGAATATATTCATCTAAATGTCTATTAATTATCCCTGAAAAATTCTCAAACGATACATTTATATCATCATTATCATAAACACTAGACCAATCAGCCCTGTCTAGGTTAGCACCAAGACTAGCCAAATTTTCTGGTGTAGCTCTACGTCTGGATGAAAAAGAATGAAACTTATCAACACAATGTTTAAGGTCAAAACATGCTATAATGGGGAAATGATCAGTAATATCAGATAAAATTATGGAAGAATTTAAAATCTGCACGGAATTAGTAAAAATATTATCAAGGAGGGTGGCGGAATGATTTGTAACACGAGTTGGCTTCGAAATTAATGGCAAAAAAGAAGCTGACAAAAACATTTCAAGAAATTCTTGAGATGTATTATCATCATTCTTAACCAAATCAATGTTAAAATCACCCATTATGAAAATATTTTTATTAATAAAATGGGGTTTTTTTAATAAGTTTGATATACAATCCAAAAAATCTTTAGGACTTGAACTTGGGGGTCTATAAACAATACCAATCATAATGTTTTTACTTTGCGGAATGATTATTTCCACAAACAGGGACTCTAAAATATCATTCATGATATTGAATTCATCACAAACACCATATTCAAATTTTTGAGATAAATATAACGCAACTCCACCACCCGTCCTGTTCCCTCTGTTATTAACAATAAAATCATAACCATTTAATGCATACGGCAAATTATCATCAGATGATAACCATGTTTCAGATAAGCCTATCACTGAAATTTGATGTTTATTTTGGTTATCTAATAATATCTGTAATTCATCAAAATGTTTATTAATACTCCTTATATTCAGATGTAACATAGAAAAAGTGCATTGTGAAAAACTCTTTGTAAAATCTTTGAATTGATCAACAGTGACATACTTAGAAGGAGTTGGAGTTAAGTCATGTTCAAAATCAAAAGCATTATATAAATCTTTTGAAGATGCGTTAACATTGTTGGCAATAAAATTATCAAAAAAAGCAGACGAATGTAACTGAGTACGACTTAATTCCGAAGGGAAGCGTCTAAACAAATCAAAGAGTTCATCATCATCAAGGGAATCAAATGCTGCATTGAGTCGATTAGCCATAAGGAGAGTCATAAAGTATATGAAGGCATGTCAACTGATGAGTTTGTAAAGGAATGAAATATAATGGCACAAGGGAAGCACTAACAGCCCCGGGTTCACGGATAGTACAGCGAGTAGGCAAATTCACATGGAGATAGATTTCTGGCAACATATACAAAAACATAAAATACATAAACAGCATAGGAAAAGAACATAAATTACATAAACAGCATAGGAAAAGAACATAAATTACATAAACAATATAGGTAGAAAGCGTACACACAATCAGTCAAAGTCTGTAGGAGAACTTTGACTGGACCAGTACAAAGCATGTAAACGGACATAGAAATAGCTCCCGAATTTGAACAGATTTGCTGTTTGTAGGAAATAGTTATGAATATTGTCTAAAAAAATTATTGTTTTGTAGGATGAAAAAAAAAAAAAAAACATCTGTAAATTCATTCTGTATATCTCACCCTCGCTCCCGATTCCACCCCCTCCCGGTGTTCAACGCACTGATTGCATGTGTACAAAAACTACAGTTTAATTTGTAATGATTGACAAGATGGGAAAAATAGTGGAATTAAACGCACTCGCGTGTAAAAGGAGCAAAAAATAATCAAACAAACAGAGTGTTTTGATGAGGAGGGTGAAGAAGGCGAAGGTGGGACAGACAAGTATTTCATAGGCATGTGTTGAAAAAATCAGCAAGAAAAATGCTAAGGCTGTTTAAGCACATACAATTCAGTTTTTACTGGGTGGTTGAATTTTCGTGCAACCAAGGCAGGCTAACGACCGTCAAGTTACACCCGGCATTGACTTACAGAATAAGAGAGAAAACAAATGCGTCATGTTACATGACAGGCAGAAAAATGAGGAAAAAAAAAATGTGAAAACAGTCCACGTGCACTGTCACAAAACAAGGAGGAGTATAATATACACAGGGATATACACGGGGGTATACAGGACTGGTCGGATCAGAATGTAGATTGAAATTGTAGCTAATCTGAAGTACTGGTAAGTAGCTGAGGTGACTGCCCTCGATTATGCCATTGGTGAACGTACATGAGACAGTCTTGAAAATTAGCATAATCCATTCACTTCATATTATTTCGATCAATATAACATCACGTGTGCTGATGAGCAGAGCGTTGCATTATATACTGTATTTCAATACACAACCTTTATTACGACAGTATTATGCTATAGAGTAGCGTGCTGATAGCATCTTGGGTATGAGTGTATACGCGCTTATGACAAGAAGCAGCATGTTGCTGCCAATTACAATTATTTCGCTGCTCCTGTTATAAAATCATTTTAATACAGGAACTGTACAGTACTTGTTGAGGTGATGTTTCATGTTTATAATTTTTTTTTTTTGGTGGGATAATGAGAAACCTCTTATGAAATATGAAAGAGCATGTAATTTCAAGAAGGATTCAACGTTTGTTTGATGAAAATTGGCCTTGAAATGGCTGAGATATCCCCCCAAAAAGCGATCCAAATAAGATTCACAGGCCACAAGTTTTATTAGGATTTCTTTGTTTTTCCTTGTTTTTAGATATCTCAGTCATTTCAAAACCGATTTTCATCAAATAAACTTTTGATTCCCCTTAGAATTATATGCTCTTTAACATTTCACAGAGTGGTTTCTAAATATCTCGCAAAACGTTACAAGCTAAATCCTCACCTCAACCAGTACTGTACAGTCCCTAATACAAACACACGGCACATACACGCATACAAGACAGTGACACTCTAGCACATTCTCACCTAACGAAGTAAAACTATACGTAAATGCGAGGGTGCTATCATGTTGTGTAGTTCTCAGTCGGATTTGAACTCCCTCTCGCTTTAGCGATTTACCACACACAGCTTATATAATCATGCCGTATTGAAAATTATTATGACGATGGTGTGGAGAAGGGGGAAGACTCTGAAAACCCTCGCGGGTGCTTGCTAAAGCTGACCTGGACTATTAGATTCCATGAGTCATACATTTCTACTTGTGGTTGGCTGTCCTCATTTTTCGCAGTCCAACAGGCATCGTAAATGCAAATTATTCATTTCCACCCCAGGGAACTTCCATTATACCTGATGCATATGACTTTGAACTGTAGTTTACTGTCTTTTCCTTTGGTATCGCTGAATGCGAAGGACAAAGTTGCTGGAAGACAAAAGTAGACGGGGAATTGTAGGGAGATGATGATAAAAGGGAGGGAGGGAGAGGAAGAGATAAGTATTTGAATTGTAATAGCTCAGTGATCAACAATAGGAGTCTAGGTAATAAAAAGGCGGTTGGGAGTTTTACAAAGAGAGAAAAAAAAAGCCCTAACTTTTGTCGGGCAATGTTTGCTTCATCGAGCTATTTCATAAATACATCCTTTTAGGTCTAATTCATCACACCAAACAAGGTGACCTGTTCGAACTCGGCTGGCAGAGTATCCTCTGATAAACAACAATAGTGCCAGCGACAAAAATCGAAAATAAAGGAAACTATGTAGGTACCTAATGGGTTATTTGCAGGGCACTTCTGTGATAGGCGAACTATAAGCTAAAAAAAAAATGATTTCTCAAAAACAAAGTAAAACAAAACATAATGAAATGAATTAAAATTGCGACGACGGTGTGATGATTCAACTCCAACAATTGTTCCCATGAAGCTAACATACTTAGCTTTGAGCATGACGGGACAGGTAAAATAGCTGGCTGTAACAGCTGACGTGGTATAACGTGGCAAAGATCGTGCGCGTATAGTTCTCATGTTCTATGATAAGAATACATATACATCTTTGTGACGTGACGCTGTATAAGACTGACAGTTCATATTAGCTTCACCCCCCCCACCCCATCCCCGTCCACTCTCCTTCAGCAAAAACACTGTTCACTTCTGTGTTCTGACACTAGCATAATATCACCGGTTGCATCTCAACTCAACATGACACTCACGAACGAGAATAGCAGTGGCCACATCATGAATCACCACAGGAAGCAACGGTTGCTGATCTTTTTATGTATAAATCTTTAAAGAAAATTTAATGATCAGAACGTTTTTACTCCTGACACTGATCTTTCTGATTCCAAAGTGTAATCATGCTTGGAGTCTTAGCAGATGACGAACGATGGCTACTGATGATAGGGAGAGATATGCATGCATTGCAAATTCGTAGTCTCAGAAATATGTCAAAATTACAATGTCGTCAATACCTTCATTATACGAATCAATAAAAGGTTCATTCGTCTGTCACGTGCCATTTCCGATCGATACTGTGGAATTCCTCAGTTCATTTCAACACACTTGCAACATTGTGTGAAAAATCTATTTGAGAAAATCCCCACAAAAATCAACATTGATACGACACGTTTTTATGCATGTCGTGTTTGCCCAAAACGCATATACCGGTAACCATGCGTCACTTTGCAATATTTGTACGTCAGGGTTGCCCGGATCTCGATTTGTCACGACGCATTTGTCTTTGGTAGCTCAAGCGAGAAAACCATGAACCTCCGAACACCTGCACTTCCTTTGGACTATGTTGCCCCGATATTTCGGAAGACACGGACCAGTAAAGCCCACTGTTCAGGAGTACAACTCTGCCCGCTGCATTGTTCTTGGTAATGTGGAGATGATATCAAAGCTCAAATATGTTCATATTTTTTTTTAATATATAATACTTTTGGCATGACACATGTATTACACAAACAAAAAAGGTGAGAAAGAAGGATTACTTCATATGCTAAGAATGGTTGTCAGGTTTTCCGTGACTTCTCTGGATGATGGGCGGAGAATCTGTCTCAAAATGAGTAAAATAAGAACTATATTATGTATGTATACCCTGAGTAAATCTTATATCAAAGTAGATATACTACTTGAGTCAGAGACAATCCATGAAAAAAGAAGAAGCAATAGGCCTATGTATCACCTAATTCAGGACAATTAGACATGCCTCGAAAGTAATTACACCGTGGTACCGGTGCATAGGCCTACTAACAATAAAAGGAAAAATGAGTTTTCCTGTTGTCACTTTTTCTCTCTTTATCATAATCATCAACGGTATCAATTTCCATAATAGCCGTTATTGTATACGGAATTGTTACTGTTACCACATTATTACCACCATAGCATTCGTCTATAACTAAAGATGCTATCACTGTAAGTTGGAGTACATCGGAATATGAATAGATATTATAGTAAATAAAGCAATGATGAAAATTATAATCAACATAATCATTATCCTTATCACTGTATTACTCACCTTCTTAACATGGAAGGTATACTCCCGCAAGTATACTATCTTGTATTGGTCCCGTCCCCCTCCCATCCTGCCCCCCCCCCACAAAAAAAAAGGTGCAAAAAGACAGCAAATAAATAGAAATATTAATCTTGCTTGCTTGCTTTTTAATATCAGACTATGCAAAGCAGATGATCACCTTTAAAGAGGAAGATAACAAACTGGGAAAGGGGGTGCATCAGTAGAGGGGGAAGGGGGTGCATCAGTAGAGGGGGAAGGGTATATCATTGTGGTGGAGATCTTTCCAAAACTGGTCCCAGTGTCTCCATGAAGAATCAATAATTTATCCGTGCCGTCAGTGAAGTGTGTGTGATCTGCGGAAATATAGCTGACACCCAGTAGGCCCTTATTGGCTCAGTATGCTTACACAACCGACATTCACTCTATGATCAGCGGAGTCAAGGCGCTTGGGATCTCGGAGGGCGGAGGGAGGGATATCGCGTGCTATCAGTAAGGTCATATCTAGTTTAGTATATCTTAACAATCTATGGAGTCATCATAGATTATGATTATGGCTGTCTTCGCCAATGCACATTTTTCAAACCTCCCCGTAACGTACATATCATACATGTTTTTAATCACAGCTCTATTCTTCGTCCATTCTTTTCTTCGTAGACAACTATCGTCCCTTTAACAGATTGAGGACACTCTTTTTAATAAATGGCTTGGGTGAGGGGTTCGTTTCCCAGACAGGGGAACGATAAGCCGGGGGATATTAAATTGCCCCGAAATGAAATACTGCACTATTATAATTTGGCGTGGTGGATCGCTTCGAAAGGCGACTCGACCTCGGAACATGGCGAGATAATAACATTAAGTCAGACACACACACACACACACACACACACACACAAACATATATAACAAATTCATAAGAATCGGTATGACTCAGATTAAAGATTGTGCCTCGACAATGATCCCTGCATTACGCTTTATATGAGACTTTACATGCAAAGATGTGACACAAGTTTCTTTCGCTTAGTTTTATATATGAATCATAACTTATGTTAATTTCATTGTTATCTCTTTTATAGTTATTGTCACAGTTTCATCATCACCATCATGATCCGGGCTGATGGCCCGAAAAAGAAATGTAGTGCCAGAAATTAAAAGAAATATAAAATTCCATTTTGAATCTCAACTGCCCGATCGGGCCACGAAAAGATAACCTTTTTGGAAATTTGGTGGCCCGACATCAATTTTTAGTGGCCCAGGGTCACCAGGCCACCGCTGATGTCGAACCCTGTGTTATCACTATCATCATCATCATCATCATCATCATCATCACCATCATTACCATCATCACCATCATCACCATCATCATCATCATCATCATCATCATCATCATTATTTCAAGAGTATATTCCAATATCGTCACTTCCAATTAAATAATTTCTTTGCATTTGGTTAGCCACAAAAACCTCAAGATGTACAATGTTTAATAAGTTCATATAAGAAGACCAGCTATTAGCATGGTTAGTCAGATTATTTTTTCTCTCAAGCCTTGTTTGTTTTTGTTTCTGATTTCCTCATGCTTTACGATGTTGATGTTCTACTTCTCGTGTGCGCAAGACGAAAGAAAACAAAGTCGAATAGACTTTGATCCGAAAATCTGTGTGTATATTATGCAAACCAACTCTGGATATACACGCACACACAGTAGCAGTCTAGATTCAACCTTTTCAACTTTAATGTCAACATCGTAATTTCTGCCTAATCGTTTATTGATTCCCCTTTTGGAACCACAATCAATTATCGTGTGAAAACATGGTTGGGAACCTCGGTCATAAACTATACACACAATGGAATAATTAGATATTAGCTGTTTGCGAACTGACACTTTCATCTTCATGATCCTGCAGGCTTTAATTTCCAAAACAGAGCCAAATCTGGACTATAGTTATATTTTGAATTAACTGGCAAAGTATGTCAGTCTCGTGACCTCGCAGCCACGCATTGGTGTTTCCTTTTTGCGTATTATGTACGAGTCAAAGGCACAAAGTGCACTATAGTTACATACTTATACTTCTCCATTTACCAGTGTTTACCAGAAGATATGAAAGCCACACGCAAGCTTTCTGATTGCCGGAAGAAAATACCCGTTATCACCAAAGTATGCATAAAACTTTGACTAACCCAGCAGATAAAAAGGGAACTCTTTGTAGCTTGTTTGTTAACACTGGCCTGTTTTACACAGTATGGACATGAGTTGTGCACATGTGCATACCTACTGCGTACGTATTTTACACTATCAATGCAAGCGCAATCATTTTCTTATTCACGAAGTAGACCATGAGTTAATCCCCACGCGTTGTATGTAAAATTCATGAGCGTGGTTCCCGTCTTTTTTTTTCTTCTATTGATTTCCAGAGAAAGGGGCACTAACGACAATACTGAGATATCAAATGAGTGGTCTTTTACCAGACCATGAAGAGGTCCTTACCAAACCATAACAATTGATAAAGAGTGGTTAGAAGTGCATAAACGTATTACGTAAGAGGTCGCGGTGAAGCAGTATATTGCAAGGATCTCGGCAAGGGCAAGATGCTTTCATTCAGCCAGTTTCAAGGACTTGCGAAGTCGTACACAACGTTGATTGTTTAAGGCCATGCAGTGTGGTGAAGCACGGACCTACAGGTCCATGGGTGAAGTCAGTTCCACATGAAATAGTACGTATGAGTTTGATGCAATGGTGACGTAAGGAGTTTACACACAGCCAATGAATCAGAGGAACAAGATTAACATCTGATGCATATCATTTTGAAATTCCCTGAAATATGTATAAAGTGCAACCTGTTTGCTTCCTGACATTGTTGAATCTATTAGGTTCATCATGTACAATTTAATCCACTTGCTTTGTATTACAAGCGTATCTCTTCTTTGTTCTGAATAGAATAGAGTTTGAGTTTGCATTTGAATCATATGAACTTCTAATCTGAACCTCTAGCTTGCTTGCCTTGGATATCATATCATATATCAAATCGTTCATGCTGTCATGAATTTAGACTGAAAACCCTTAAAAGTGACAAACGAGCACTTGAATTATATACGTGTATTTTGTTCAGTAGGGCCTACTTACACCCGTGAATTGTGTCCAATACGAGCAATGTGTACCAGCATTTGTGTTTGGACTAGTTTAGGAGGTAACCACGTGAACAACTAACGCTGTAGAAACTGTCGCCAATTTTGTCACGCCATGTACTATTCAAACTCGCTTAATAGCGACCGGTAATACGCTTATTAGATGCTGAAATATTCTGTCAGTTCTGTTGTTGTTTCCTATCTAAACTCGCAATCTGAAGGGAAATGACCATGATGATAGTTGGGTGTTTCATGACCGGTCTGTATTGATTTTTTTTTTCTTTTGATTCAATTTTTCGCTGTGAGTTGCAGCTTCGGTATATATTTCATACTTAGTCACTGTAAAACATACATATAAACAAACAATCACACACAGCCATGTACTGTGATATACAGGATAATTTCACAGATTGCTTAATTTCAAACTTTTTTTTGAGGGGGGGGGGGGGAAGTGGTCATTTTGGAACTTACATAGCACGTTCAGCCCCCGTCAATCACTTTTGCGCTTTGATTGCACGTTTGTATTTGGTGATTGCGTAGAAAATGATAACAGCTCGATTATTTCAATCGTTCAATGAATTTCATTTGTCGTTTAATCTTGGAATTCCGCATTATCAGATGTAAGTTAACATCAGTTTTTGTTATGTTATCATGACTTATAAGCAATTTTTAATCACAAACAATGTCTTCTTCTGTCGTAAACAATGTAGTTACGGTTGATACTAGTCTTACCATTTATTCATTCTCTTTATGGTGATAATTAGAGTCCAGAGCTAACGGGCATCCACATTTTAAGCTTAAATTCGTTTTAAGATTCAAAGGAATTTGAATTTACGAAAGGTGTGCCCATTGCCATTGGTGAAATACAAACAAACAAACAAATGATTTATTCCATTTATTTCTTTTCACTTACATGATTTTCATACAAGGAATGGAACGAAAACAACGCACACCATTCCAGCGAAATCGTGCAAACGGCATGCAGAGCCAATTATGTTATGATCGTATCGATTTTTACTCAAGTCAGTAAATCCATGCTTGTAGCGTATTGTAGGAACACAAAGTTTCTTGATTTTCTGCCCCCTCTTCTCCGCGTTCATGCGAATCAAATTTCGTAAAGCAAATAATTTTGTTCTCACTTCCCGAATCATTATTGTACTTTCATCACATATACCGCCGTGCAATAATGTCAAGAATTTCATCCTCTAGAGTTTCGTTTACTCAAATAAACAATAAATTCAAAAAGAAAAGGAACATCCTTCGAGTATACGAAGACAATATGTCTACGGGAATATCCCACACATGTGAAAAAATACTCGGATTGCGAAAAAAAAAAATCAAAAGGATATCATTCGTGCTGATGATTGCACAACTAGGCTACTGCTGTGAGTGCGTGAAGCGTGCCTCGTTATCCTTGACACACACTATTTAGTGCAAGAATGATTATTATTACGTACACATAGGATTATTGAAATGACGGTGATGGTGATACAATTATACAATTGGAATACGAAAAATTATAGAAAGCATAAATGGGATGAAACTTCACAGGAATGTACAACAGTCTGTCTCAGTATAAACACAAAGGTCTGTTTAGAATTGGCCTATGGTCACAGTACGAGAAATATTATGGGACCTACATGGGGTAAATGAACGTGAGTGGACCAAATTTGCCAAATCTACTTTCCGTTCACGTTATAGCTACAAATAGCAGTTAACCTTTCATGACCTACAAAGCTTTTTTACCAAACTTTTTTTTCTTATAAATCCGATTTGAATGACCAACGCACTGTTCCATTCGTTTGAGATCGCCATGTCATTTACAAACATCGAGTACAGTCCCTTTGTTATAAAAGAGAATTCTTGGAACTTATTGAGCTATAAGCCTCTCTGTGATGAGATGATGAGATTACTAGTACTCTGAGATGGTTCGTAAAATTTCAGTCCTTCGTCTGCGTGATCGAGAAAGTCTCTCACTCTTCGACCATTGCCAAATTTCCGTCATCAATACGAGGGTCCGAACATGATTTTTTTCTCCCCCCCCCCCCCACCCCGAACTTTTTCTCCTTTTTTGCATCCGTATAAACAAAACCATGCAATACATGTCGCCAAAATGTGCCAAAATTCAGAATAATGTTATTGATTCAATAATGATAATAATAATAACACAGTGCTTATATAGCGCATATCACTACCGTAGTGTCTCTATGCGCTTTAAGGAAGAGGGATGAAAATAGAAAGAGGACATGTAGTGTAGAATGTATGTACTATATAGATGCAAAACCAAACTCATTCATAATACTTTTTAAACAGAAAATTCAATGTCTTGAGAGCAGTTTTAAACTTTAGCACTGTGGGAGCTTCTTTAATATAACAATGTATAACAATGGGTCAGCATGTGATAATGTGTCCGTCGTTCAATATTAAAGTTTCCTCGATAAATACGTAGCGTCACTGTCATCACTATTTAAGCAGATGAGTCAACGTATCTGCATTATTATGAAGGGGCGATTTTGGGCAGAGGGATTTTACCATTATCCAGATTACGGACGCGGACTTGAGCACTTAAACCCCTTGGAAGGCCTAAGGAAAATGGGGGAGGGGGGCACATTGGCTCGACAAAAATCAGCTCACCACGTTCACGATTCAACATCATAATATACAAGCGTATAATTATATACACCGAAAATATTCCATTCCATAAACATCTATAAGTCACGACTTCAATTGCAGATGCATCATGTTCATATGCTCCTACTGTAGTACAACAACGCATACTTTTTGTTTGCTTTAAATTTTGTTTGAGGAGTTTTAAGATTCCATTCTTGTTTTTAAAAGTGTAATTTGCTGAAATATAATTTCTGCATGAAGCTACTCATCTGTCAAATATGCAAGTAGGCATTACTGCTTCACTCTTAAAGAAAACCAGTGCTTTAAAGCCTCTGATAAGATTTGATTTGATCAGATTCCAAGATGTACAGAGGACACTATCGGCACTGTGACAGTACTGTACCAAGATTGAACATGGAGGTAGTCACTATTTTCTTTAAACCACTGATATTGAATTCTATTCTTTTAACAATCTATTGAAATGAAGAATTGTAGGTATTGGAGAAGTTACGGATCATTGCTGGATTGCTATTTTAAATGATCTACGAAGGCTGATTTTTTATTTCCAAACATGAGGATTCTTATTTCTCCCTTATATCTATCCCAGCTGCAAAATGGATTGCTTTTTTGCCCTCATTTTGTCGAGTCGGAAGCACTTAATAGATTGCCCGGAGCTTTTGAGTGCCTTCGTGGGCCAAAAATTTTAATCAGACGAGACATGGCAAATTGAAGTGTGAGAACCGTGCCAAATGTAGTCCAGGGTCCTCTACAGAATAACTTCCCGCTCTTTGTTTCTTTTTTTTTTTCCTAAAGGTAATTTCATGTCATCAACTGTCAACGTTTTGCTGTACTGTACTTGACAGCTTAGTTGTGGGAACCTACATACTGACATCGTCCTCTGACGAGTTATGCAGATGAATATTGAATGATTGAATTGATTTGTTTTACGTGACCGCTATAGTATAGGGAAGCATTGACTGCTTATAAGCAAGCAACATCGATCGGGACCCACAGTTTTCAGTCCCAAAGTGAAGGACTATAGGCAGTGAGGATACAATGTCTTGCCTAGGGGCACAACCAATGGGAAAGCCATGGGACTTGGACCAGGGACCTTGCGATTGATAGTCCGTGGTCTTATCCACTTAGCCACAAAAGATCGTAAGTACAGGCACGCACATGCACTCTGCAGCTGTGTGGCATTATAAAACCACAGTTAGATTCGAGAACAGATTTGCATATTGCAATGAGGGCTGATGAGAGCGGTATAAGCAGGGAGGTAGAAGGAAGCAAGTGACACCTTCTGCGATTATTGATAAAATCATCCATCTCATTCTCAAGAGATGGGGGAGGGAACTAGGACATTGCATCTAAACATGGTTACTTATATACTTTTTCTTTTTGCTCCTGAAATAATCTTCATGAAGTTGTGCAATTTTTCTTAAGATTTAGCTCTTTTTACTTTGAAGCATCAAACCAAGGAGGTTCTCTCACACCTCCTTGATCAAACTAACGTTTCGATGTTTGCTGTTTCCACTCCTACACTAATTTTTAAGAGCCCTGTGATAATGAACACCTTCCGCAATTAGGTGAACTGACCTTGTTGCTCGGTACATGAATTCCGACGCCCCTGTGAACGATTTCTTCAATTCGTCGATCAGCATAGGGAAGGCATCTTCCGGAAGGTCTTCTCGTATCGCGATCACAAGATTCCTGTAGCCGCGATCGCTCACTGATAATGTATCCACGTGGGTAGACCCAACGAATTCCTCTTTAGGTCTGATGATCTCCGATTCACTTTCTGTTGATAAAACGCTCCTCGGTAGCGCTAGGAGTGAGAATGCAATCCATATGAGTAGTACTGTTGATGGGATGGGAGTTCTACCAAGGGGAGTGGTTCTTGATATGAATATCATATTGCGCAATCTTAACTCCATTGTGATGTTCCTATATGAACGATAAGTTGAATTCGGACACCTTTTAGATTTTGAGGTCTGCGGACTTACACAACCAGTATTTCAATATGTCACAGCTCAAGAACACCACCAAAAGAACGAATGAGATGTACACTTCAATTTGAACAGTCTTATTGATAACTCCGTCGTTTGTTACATCATCGTATCAAAGGGCACCGCATTTATAGTCCATCGACAAGCATTGCTCCACAAAAGCGGCATTTTTAGGAACTCAATCGGAAATGTAATCGTCTGATGAGGAGCATGAGTAATTTAAGGAGAATGAACAATGTCGGTTCAGTGCACGTGGGTGCTTTTGGCGCTCATCAAACCAGCTGCCTTGTCCTCTGTTTACATTTATTCAATTGCAGTATCGTAACAATGATGAGTCTGTACAGTCAGTGATCAAATAGGCGTGTCGGATTTCACTCTACACAGTCGGTAGTAATTATTTTCTCGGCCGATGGTATCATTCCCGACGTTGTAACACGCATGTACCCAGTGCGAGTTATAATACGTCATGCAATCCTAATCTAACAAGCCATTTGCACACGAATGAAAAAAAAATACATGACAGTATAATCGTTTCTGGGCACGCGAGCGATTCAAGTTGTTCCTAAGGACTGGTAACGCAGCACACAGTGTTCTTCAGAGGATTTCATCAAAAGCACTATGACATGGGAAATCCCCTCGGGAATACAGGAGAGAATAGAACATCCGAGATACCCTACATCAAGATGCTGATCCACAATGGATTTAGCGACGGATCTCAAAAACAGTTCCGCTTGCAATTTATATCCCAATAATCCGTCCTCGTGTGTGTATGCAAAATTCCACGTTGCTGTGGACAGACCCTTTTTTCTCCGCGGCTAGACACCGGTATACTGTACTACCATGGTACCACGGAGCACTCGTGCATGGTACTGGAGTAGGCGACGTAACCGTCTCAGCGTGGTCTTTTCACAATGCGTTGACTGTGCGGACTGCACGGCTATGACGCATTTTATCGACCGTAATTGTGTGTACACTAGCTAAGTGTATGACGCATTGTGATCATAACGTGCATTTCTCTCTTCTTTTGTCTCTTCCCCCGCCCCCCTCTCTCTCCTCTACTCTCCTCTTTTTCTCCTTCTCTCTATCATTCTTCTCTGTTGAGTGCACTCTCACAAAGTCCACAAAGGGCATAATAACGAAGAAATAGTATGGGTCCGATACTTTTATTCTTGCGAAGCATAAGAACGGAATTCTCTCTCGTGGTGTGATCTCATATTTCCACTCCCTTTAAAGGGGCATTCCGGACGATTTTCATAATTTCACATCATGTAGTACATAAATCAACAGCTCCATGTATAGATCCATGAAATTTGTTGTGGTCCTTGAGCAGAGAAACCAATAAATTGAAAATCTTAAACAAATTACACTGGACAGTGATGATGACATCAGAGCCTCATATATTTCAGAAATGTAGCAGTGTAATTCCATTACAATACCGCTTGCTCAACAAGTTCACCTGCGAAAAATCCATGCATACCTTCTTCTTTTGTTCTGCTTCCTTGAGCCCCAACTCATGCATTCTTATGGTGAGGCTGTCATGTCATCATCCTTGTTCATTCCAATTCATAATAGATTTTGAAAACATTCTCATTACTTATCCCAATCACTATAAATTCTGAAACTCTGTACTCAGTTTGACTAATCACAGTTGTTCAAATGTAAAAGTCTGAAAATCATCCGGAGGTCCCCTTTAAAAAAGAAAGACTGAAATATCAGAAACTTTGTTTTAATACCACAAAGTGAATCAGCGTTTCTAGAAGCACCACGATAAGTTCAACCAACATTAAGTGTTTAAACCAGGAGAAAATTGACAGTTACCTGAACCTTCGTCCCTCAGAATGATATCTTGCTTAGAATGACAGTTTGAAGTTTGAAGTTTAAAGTTTGAAGTTTTTATTAGCAACAACATTTGAACATGTACATTTTCAATCATTGTATTTACATCATATATGAAAAAAAATACTTATCTATTACTCCTTTACAATAACATGATTAAATGAAGACATTTGAGATTTAAATGTCATACATGTAGCGTAATTCTACAAAGTTGTTGTTGTTGTTAACAAGGAAACCAAAAGTTAGCACACGTGCTAGTCGAGATTGGTCACCTTGATCTTCATACTAAAAGCTAAACACAAACGAAAAATTATTACATGGTTGGTTGAAATGGCTGTTAATATTTAGGACTAAATACAATGTACATCATATATTATATATTAGTTACACTTATAAATTTGAAGTCATTCAATATCTATGTATATTGACATTTACAGTGTATGTAAGTATATGAATTATATATATTATAATTATATTGACATCATGAGTGCGAAGGTTTTCTAAATAGAATGCTCTCGTCGATGAGGAATGTATAATAGCTTTATTACATAATAATGATATTTATACATTGTGCATGTAACATGTGGAAGATACGTAGCTAATTTTCTGTAATATAATGCACAAAACAGCAATTTGTATAGGATTTGATGGTGGCTGTTTTTAGTATCGCTCCTTTGCACTGGCTCACAAAACTCTCTTCAGGTTTCTCATCTGTATCTATGATAAACAGTTAAGTGTTTTTATTTTCTTAGGATCACAACTTCATAATTTTCCTAATTTCTGTCCCGTTTTGATCAAATTTTCACTGTTCTGCTTGTCAGACTGGCTGTTAACTGATACAATGTACCAGGGAGGTGGAAAGCCCTCATTCCACCTCCCTGCTGATACGGAATTCCCCTACGTTCATGGAAAGATAGTGACACGTTTGGCTTGTGTGGACGACGAGAGATGGCGCTAGTCAACATCGCTCGAAATTCACATTGTTACTGCTCCCAGTTAAACAACTTGACGTGTTACCAAGCCTGTGACATATTATTGTCGATCATCTCAACAAACTTTTCAAGTGGTTTCAGTTCTGCAACCTAGCTCACCTGTTCTGAAATATGTATGAATATAGTTAGTTATAGAAATCTGACTTCACCTCCCTTCATTCAGAAGACACATTTAACTGCTATAGCTCATATCAATGTCATGTCTCTATGGATATTATTGTAATAACAACTATTGTAAGTTCAATGTATCGAGTGGCCCACGTTCCTGCAAGCTTGTCTTTTACGTGGGCCCCTCTTTCCCCTTAACGCAATTATTTTGAACAATTAATTCCATATATGTTTATTCTTTTGTTGTAATACATCTATTGTCGAATGTATCAATAATAAACATGTGCTATTGCAAACAAATTTCATTTGAATATTGAATATTTATATAATTCAGTCATTTTGTTGTTTCGTTGTTAGACAATAATGCATTTTCTTCCTGGTTGGAAGAACATTCAGTCTCTGGGTGTATTTCTTTGCCAGCATGCTCACATTGCTTGACCAGTAAAGAGAGTTGCTCACTACTAACGCCCAGATACTTGTGTCTATCTACTCGATCAACTCAAGTATTTCCAGGAGAGTTATCTTACTATGATACCTCCAATATAATTACAATCATAGACATGTGAAGGTTTTTCGAAGATGATTTGAGATGATTTGATGTCCCAAACTACTAGCTTTCTAATACTTTTAACAAGTGAAGGTGCTACTATTGAATCTTTCCTGAACTCAACAGCAGATGAGAAATCATGTGATCGTGACTTAGATCACTATTCCGTTATTTAAAAAAAAAAAAACTGTGAAACTTCAAATATCTTGTCGGCAGGCTTGCATTATCATTGTATTCTTATTGTTATTCTACGCTGATTTCTATTTGAACGTTACCGTTTCGTATAATTTTTGTGCGACCCACTTCTATCAAAGACATTTTTTGTTGTTATGGAGTGGTTTTTATATCTAAGCAACTTTTTCTTGTGCTTGTTTGTGTGCATGTTTGTGTTTGCGCGTGCTTCTTTATTCGTGTGACTACGGACAGTACATGTAGTACTAGTTGGGCTGCCTCAACGGTATAAAAGTAAATGATCAATGAGTTCTGGAAAGCCATAAGAATAATAGGCAAGATTGCCACGTAAGTGAACAAGAGAGGGAGCTATACTCAGTGAGCGAACTCGTCCATCTTCATAAAAACTATATAAACCAGAAGCAGGTAGCATCAACTACTTTGTGGATTTTAGTCACCCAAATTTATTACCCGCGTGGATGATATATTACCTTGTTATTATAGAATGATGGAGAATGAATATTCATGACAATGACACCCCCCCCCCAACCCACACACACACACACACACACACACACACACACATAACCACGGTGTTGGTTTGCCCCTGTGGTATAACTGATATGTGTAGACCAGGATCAAGTTCCTTCAGTAGCTATTCAAAAGCAGAAAATTTTGTTGAATACAAATAATGACGATTGTCAATGCTTGCCAGCTTTTATAGATATACAGAAAAAAAGTAGACTGTCAATACTTTTGATTAGTGTTCAACACACTGAAATAAGATCTTGGACTTACTTTGCATAATTAATCAATTAAAGTTAGAAATCTTATAGGTTACGACGTGGGTGTTGCATGTGCCAAATTTCGTCACAATCGCACTACTGATGGCAGAGATCGGGGGAGGGGGGAGAATCTGCCCCTCCCCCTCCAGATTTAGCATAGCTGCTAAAAATACTGGCCTGATTAGGGTTAAGAGAAATATTGTTAAGAGCTAGAGGCGTCAAAAGAATATACATTTATTATTGCATCATAACTCGGCGTTTCTTTGCCGTGCTGATTTACCTACTGTCATAGTGAATTACAGTAAATGAACGACCACGGAAACAATCAAGCAAAGGAAATTAGGGTTTCTCCCACTTACTCTCACTAGATCTAACATAATTTCTGAAAGGTGTTTTGTGTGGACTTTTTCTTTTTGTATTATTACTGTCCTGCTGTTCAAGCAGACGCGTTTTGTTACTCACAGTCACTCTTAAGTTGGGCGTTTAGAGATTTCGGCCAGTGAATTTGTTTGTCAATGTGTATATTATTTGTCAATTCCGTTTGTTATTATCTTGGTCGTTATCATCATCATTATATCTATCGGCAGCATTATTGTCAATCATCATTATTATCACCATCACCGTCATCAGTATTGTCCGTGTTATCAGCATTCTGTAGACGATCTGGATAATATCAGCACACACTGTGAATTAAATTTTGTAATTGTTCTTGACGTCCCTTAAATACAAAGTTGTTCAAATCCTGGGTATGATATGCCACTTAGAAATGATTGAGGATAATATGTAATATTCAGATCACACTTACGAAGTCGACCTCGACATCAGCGCTGAAGCGCTGGTCATCATAGCTTTGATGTCATCGATTAGTGATTGGTATTCGGATTCCATGGTATTCGGGTTGATGGCGACAACGATGTCCTCGAACCCTCCGTCGATCGCATCGACGCGTACTCTGGATTTAACGTAGAATGATTCCCGCTGGCTGTTGGCAACGATCAGACCGTGCACGGAACCAACGAAAAGACAGATACTCAGATATTTCCAGACTAGATCTTGTCCTAGAGCCATCTCTTCTAAACTCTTAAGTGGGATTATAACCACCTCACCAGCGATTCCCTTAAACAGCACAGGTGGATACCAAGACGAATGCTGACCAGTCAGTGGTTAGACCATAATAATAATAGTACGGAGTGGTATTGTGTGTGCATTGAAGTTGCACTTCATGTTGTTCTTGCACGCCTGTAAAAGCGATAGTACCATCCTGTGTGCATAAAGGCTAGCGAACGTAGCCACGAGACTGAAAGCAAAAGTCAAGGAACACCGGAATTGTGACCGACAATCGGAATTCTATAGCTGGTGGTAGACATGTACATGTATTATGATTTTTTTTTCCTCCTCGATATAGAGATGTATTGCGGATTCAGTTAACTCAAGATTCAGCTGCTCTCTGCTCTAAACGCATACCATGGAGCTACTCCGTGCCTATACACTCCTTTTCCGTATTGATAGCATGCGCGGCTCCTGTTTTGTTTTGTTTTGTTTTGTTTTGTTTGTTCTTTTAAATCTGAGATAATGAAGGTCTTTACGATTTGTACTGTCCGGTAATTTCTATCTTTCTCTTCTGCTATTTGAAGTCTCCCCCTTTCTCTTTTCTTTTCTTTTTCTTTCTTATTTACCATGGTAGAGATCATGAGACCTATTTTTTTTTTCTTGAGAGAAGGCGGACCATGCTGTGCCAAACGTATACCCAACGAGCACGCGCAGAAGTGGCAACTTTATACAGTTAAGTTCTACTCAAGAGAAATATCAAACAAGCAAATCAAATTGGAAGAAAAAAAAACCCTACGACATATCATAACTTTTATCATAGCTATATATTGACCTTGGTCATATGAAAACACACACGCACGCACGCTCGCACACGCACACGCACACACACACACACACACACACACACACACACACACACACACACACACACACAAAACACATTATGTACGTGCTTAGATATTACCAAGACACTACTTCTTGAAACAGCGAAAAACTCTTATTTCTCCATTTATGCATACGAGAATCTATTTCAGTTTGTTTGCCTGGAGGTCACGTGCATCACTGTTTGCGAGCATCTGTAATTTTCCGTAAATTTATTCAGTTATTTTCCAGCAATCACAATGACGGAAGACTTGGGAGAGAGAGAACTTGGCACCGTGTGTCGGCATACTGTATGTGTTGTCACGATTATTCAAACTGCAAGTTCTTTATTTGAAGTTTCCTTCACTTTCCATTTTCATTCATTTTCATTTCGTTTATTTCATTTCCAACAATGCAAAACATTTTCATACACGAAATAACACAGTATCAATACAATGAAGTATCAAAGAAAAATACGTGAAGTTAACAATACTACGCATCACAAAAGCAAATGAAAATTGAATTAAGATTAAAGTTGCCGGAAATGGAGGAGACATGCTAAAAGATAAGCTTGTGTTTTGCAGTCTCCTCGTGGACAAAAAGACTAAATAGCATCAAGGAGCTTCAAACACAGCTCCTTGATAGCATCGAGGAAGCAAGTTGCTAGATGTAATATAAAAGGTGCACAACTAGATATGATATGAAAGGTGCACACTTGCACCGGCTCCTTTGACATTGAAAATCCAAATATTCAACTCTTGTAAGTCATTAACGTGCTCTGTTACTCCCCATTTCTGATCTAAAATGTCAAAAAATAGGTCTGTTGAGAGATCTTTCACTGTGTTCAAGTTGACTTGAGTAAAATGAGATCAATGAACATCTTATTCCGATCGTGCAAAAAAAAAATCTGAGTTATGGAATTTCAACGTTCCTCATGTTTTAAGTAAACCTTGGGGAAAAAAAAACCTGTGGATGTGTTGAAAATATCGGTGGTATCTTGGAATTCTTTGAAATAGGTGACAGTCAAGTCCCGAAATTGAACGTAGGGATCCAAAGAAACTAGGTTATCACCTCACAATATTTCCATTTGTAGATAAATTACTAAAGTCAAATCTGGTACTAATTCAGTACATATATAGAGACATTCCACATATTTAAAAAGTCACTATTTCTGAACAAATCTAAACTTTTTGGGGTACACATAGTGAGACCAAGGTAATGTGTTCTTTTTTATGAATTTACTTACAAAAAGGGAATTTACTACATTGAAAAGTCATTGTTCCCCTTGTTTTTATTCATCCTATCATCAATTAGAGATAACTGGAATATGGAGCAGAGATTTTGATCTTGAGAGAGTCTGGGAATGTATTGAAAATACAACTGATATTTCTAAAGTCTAAAAGATTATCTTCAGCGGATGAAAATTGTAGAAACGTAACTTAGGCAAGCTTAGGCAGAATGACTGATGATACAAGTATAATACATGTATAGCCAAACCGAGTACACGCACTTCTTTCATACGTTATACATACCATCAGCAAGAGTTGAACGGTAGACAGAGTATAAACGAAGAAAAAAAAAGATATTGAAAGAGAAGAATTTCTTATCTTTATTTAGATACAGCGGATGATAAGTCTCAGTATCAGATGACAGGACTTTCGAATGTAACACGAATATCGTTTACTTCTTTCAATGTGCAGTTTCGCCATATTCTCGCCGGTGTGGATTTCTTGGGTACCGATAACGAGTTTAAAGTCCTTGTTCGACAACAGTGATAAGATTTGTCCACTGTGTCCACGCGCATGCAGTTTTGTATAATTATATATATATATATATATATATATATGAATTTTCCACGTGTTGGACTTCGAATGTAATTATTAGAAGAAAGAGTCTCAAGTACGCCATGGATCCAACGATTACAAATTTGTTTATTACAAAATTTTCGGTCTGCCTCAGACTTTCGTCAGTGCAAAGACAATGATGAACAATGATAAACATGAATCATAACAACAATTGATTGTTGTTATGATTCATGTTTATCATTGTCCATCATTGTCTTTGCACTGACGAAGGTCTGAGGCAAACCGAAAATTTTGTAATAAAAAAATTTGTAATCGTTGGATCCATGGCGTACTTGAGACTCTTTCTTCTAATAATTATATATATATATATATATATATATATATATATATATATATATATATATATATATATATATATATATAATTACATACAATGTATGTGTGTGTGTGTCACTCGCGCGCTTCTGTACTCTGCACTTCTGCATGGAAGGAATCAATAAGTGAAGGGAGAGATTTTTGTTTGTATTATTATTTTTTTTTTGGGGGGGGGGGAGGGTAATCGAGTCGTGGTTCTATTGATAAAGAATATCATTCCCTTTGTTTAGTGTACTCCTTGACAAGAGCTTTTATGTTTTCCATTGTTATTTTGTATATTTGAAAATTTTGTCCATCTGAACATGCAAGTAAAATATTCGAGCGTACTCCTTTACATGATGTTTTATGTTTGTATATTCATTTCGTACAATTGATAATTCAAATGGAATGTATATCAATTGCCATTGCAGCAGAAAGTAGTGAAGAGATATAAGAGTTCCCATTACTGGCCTGATGACTTGACCACTTTCATTGACAGATCTCATCCATACAGTCAGAAATGCATTGTTCCCTCACAATAACACGCAAACTTGGAAAAAGTGCAATTTGTCATTGTTGTCTTTAAAGTCCATGTGCTCGGTCATGCATGACAATTGTCAACATAATTAGGTATCAATGGAAAGAGGAGGAGTTTTTCTTTCCTTACAATTAGCATTGTGCCCTTCATAATTGACAATTAAGAAATGGCAGCCCTCCAAAGTTGGATTACCCTTTTTTTATGATACGCTCTGCATACACATGTAGGCCTACCTGAAACTCGATACTTGATATGCAGCTTACAGCAATAATTATCTTACACCGCTAGAGTCCCTCCCTATTTCTATTTTCGATGTACTTTCCGGCCACTATTATGTTAAGGAGTTTGAAACTTGGGCCTTATCTATAATAATCATAAACTTGACCCCAACGGATACAACAAGGGTCCCTTTGAAATTGTTTAGTCCCACATATTGTAAGAATCCAACTTATACTGGTAGATTTGGAGTGGGAACTATGTTAGCTTTTGCACTAACCTTGGCGTGGAATGCTACCTGGTCGGGTGGTCGGGTGCTGTTCGTTATCCCGAAGGTTCGCTGTTCCGAAGGTTCGTTATTCCGAAGGTTTGTTAATCCGAAACATCCAAATTTCCCCCTTACTTAAAGGTTCGTTAATCTGAAAATGAAAAAGGGTTCGTTAATCCGAAACACCCAAATTCCCCCTTACCTAGAGGTTCGTTAATCCGAAAATGAAAAAGGGTTCGTTAATCCGAACATTTGTGGCGTTATTCCGAAGGTTCGTTATTCCGGAGATTCGTTAATCCGAAAATGAAATTCGGAATAACGAATCTTCGGACTAAAGAGCCTTCGGAATAACGAGATGTAACCAACTGGTCAGAATACTCCTCGAACGCCAGTGTGATAGGATCCCAAAGCTCGAACCTCGTACATTTCGAAATTCATCATCATATCCCTTTTCAACAGCTCAAAACCTTTAGTTGGTAAGCTAAATATTTCATTATAATATCCATCAACTTGTTGAGTGTAAACTTAGTAAAATAACAAGAGTGAATCCATTTTCAGCTACACAATGATTTGTATAAGGCATACATGTTCTAAGATCTTTCCACAAAGCCTGAAAGCTTTCTTGCATGGATTTCTTCGTTTTCAGAATCAACATTTGATATATCGTAATTTTTCCATACATACAACTAATATAATCATTAGAGGGACTTTGACATGTCAAGATACTGATGAAGTGTGGAATTTGGCTTCTGACATTCGATAGCGACAGTTCACTTTATATAATCACAAATAACCCTTTATGTAACTTAACAGTATGTTAGTCATGGTTTATGATTATGTATGTACGATGTATGTGATTATATTAATTCGGTAGAGAATTAGATTGATATACAATTTAGATTGGAAGCAATTAGCAAGCACTAAGCAAGTCATGGAATAGCTGTTCAGAGTGATTCTCTTCTAACTCTACACATCTTTGATGATTGTATTCGCACAGTCCTTAAAGGCCGTGTCACACCGTCCTTTCCGGGCAAGTCATGCGTGCGACTTGTGAAGAACAATTTTTACTATCCGGAGGTCCCCGCAGATGATCCGCACATTCAGTACCTATCAATAGCACGAATCTTACCCGTAGTCGTCCGGAGGTGCGCGACACGTAAATCCTTTTTACCCGCAAACATGTTTAGGCCCTGTCACATCTTTCCGGGCAAGCTATGGGGGCTTGCTGAGTGTGGGGATTTTCCAGCATACTGGGCAATTTCTGAGGGCGGACAAGGATTTGGGCGAGTTTTGCATGTGTCTCACTTGTGGGACGGGTTCTACTTTAGTTCTATACTTGCAGGTATTCTGCGTGACCTGCCGTGCCAGGCGCGTGGGGTCTGACAACTCAGTGAAGGAATTCCTCTGAAGGAATGGCAGAAGTCCCACAGAATTTCATTATCTTGGCCGCATACGGGGACTACAAAGTACATGCTTGGGAGTTGCCTGCGAGGTGCTGCCGCTAAGGACCTCCTACTGGCGTTCTGCGTGGACCTCTGAGGGCAATCCCCGCGACTCACCCGGAAAAGGTTTTACTCATGCTGAAAACTTGGCTGCGAGCAAATCGGACTTGTGTGCGCACCTCCGGGCAACTACGGCCAAGATACGCGCTAGGTACTGTCAGGTGCGGACCAACTGCGGAGAGCTCCGGGTAGCAAATTTGTTTCCCCGCAAGTCAACTCGCAAAACTTCCCAAGATACGGTATGACAAGGCCTTGAGCATGCTCAAACTTGTTCCGAGTGAGTCGCGGGAGTTCGCCCGCAGAGGTAAACGCAGAACACCAGTAGGCAGCACCTCGCAGGCAACTCCAACGCAGGTACTTCGCAGTACCCGTAAGTCGCTCGTAGCAGAAAGCGCCCGCAGAAATTCTTCTGCGTGCTGGAATATCCCTACTGCAACAAGCTCGTGTAGCTCGCCCAGAAAGGTGTGACAAGACCTTTAGAATTAGTCTCTCTTACTACCTTCGTTCTCAAACTTATCGTGTGTTTTGTCTGTTTGTTTCATTCCAGTATACTGTCCTTCTGTTCCACTGTCTGTCTGCTGTTCATCTACTGTTCGTTTACTGTACTTCTACTGTTGTACGACATTTGTTGAACCACTTTGGGAGTGATGAAGGATTTTGTTTCGCAAACTTTGCTTTGTAGACAAGTTGGACATTTGAATCAAATTCTTTTGGAGTGTTTTATCGTATTCGAAGTCGACCGAAACTCTTCACCTAGCGATTCGCGTTACATGAGGCAATCACAATAATTACTTGAAATAAAATCGAAATATAAGATTAAAGGTTCCCAGCACAGGGAGAGAATGATATAGATAGCTAAAGTGAAAAGTGATACTCCTATTAATGGACAAAAAATTTAAAAATTATGGATTTCTTTTTTTTTTTCAGAATCATGTGGCAAAAAATTACAGTAATATTGGTTACAATAAGATATAACATGAAGATTTGAAAAAGATGGTGATATATTATATACTCCCAAGTATTTCACTGACTGGCACAAAAATCTTCGCTCTTTTTCCTTTCTGAAATGAAAAGAAAGGTCACATGTACATCCTACGCATCAAATCAGATCTCCATTAAGCTTTGTAGCAGAAGGACGTGACTGTTTTGAGTTCGCGTTTATCGCAAATTGTTACATTGACTGATATAACGGTCTGATCGCCGAGAGCTTTTGCAGTCTTGTACGTCGTCATTTTGTAACAGCCGATAAAAGAGACGAAGAGATAGATAGATAGACAGATAGGTAGACAGACAAGGTGATGGAGAGGGAGAGAGAGAGTGAGGGAGAGTGAGGGAGGGGGAATGGGGAGGGAGGGGGGGGGGGGACAGAAAGGGCAAATGTAACTATGCTATTTCTGTCTGAAACTTTCCGCCCACTCTGGCAACAGTAACATTCACTATGTGCCAACCATGATGGCTAACACGA
Organism: Diadema antillarum; assembly: GCF_040938485.1. Taxonomy (NCBI): domain Eukaryota; kingdom Metazoa; phylum Echinodermata; class Echinoidea; order Diadematoida; family Diadematidae; genus Diadema; species Diadema antillarum. The sequence goes on along the minus strand of NW_027270963.1, from coordinate 1,982,762 downwards.
TAATAGAATGTATGAGTCAGTCTATCAATTTATTTTTTTTTCTTCAGTTTTCTTACTTTGCAGTATCCATGGTAGTTGATTGATTCCCTTCAGTCAAACGCATTGTATTCATGAATGCGACATGTAGATTCTTCCAGGAATGATATTGGTTCTCCCGATTTGAATCTGGGAAGAAGAAGACAGCGGTCACGCGTAGCATTTTGCACAGGGTAGCTTCTTCAAAGTTAACATCATTCCCCCAGCCTGTGTGTGTCATTACCATTGCACCCAACATTTCCAGGCACCTGTGAGGAAGGGACCATGACGTGTCGAAAAATCTTGTTTAAAGGTTTACCAGGGAGGTAGAATGAGCCTCTTTTCCATCTCCTTGGTTGTGCGCACCTGGTAAAGTTTCACCCCTGGATATATTCAGGGAGATGAGCCATTTTCCCTCACTTCCCTGATTAATTCCAGTTAGGGGGTCCTTGTTACATCCCATCTCGGTCCTTCTCACAAATATAAACATAATTTTATATGAATGTATATAAACATTTATAAACATGTATAAACATTAGATAGATATATCTAAACATTACATATATATATATATATATATATATATATATATATATATATATACACACACACAAATTAACATATACATGATATACAGACTTTTAATATTCTCTTTTTATTCTTTCCCTTTTTCTCTTTTTTTTTCTGCATTCGAAGAAAAAACGAAAGAAAAAAGAAGACTCGAAGAAAACTCGGAGCGAAATGTCAAGACCGTGAACACGACTGGGCAAGTTCCTGTTGCACGAAACGCACCTCATGTCATCCGGTGAGTGTCTTCGGCATATGTGCGCCAAGTGTTCACCGTACGTCAGCGGGGTCCTGTGCGATATTTCTAATGAATATAAATGATGAATAATCGTGCATCACCGGATACTGAAACAGGCCTATATAATTTGTATCTATATAATTTATCTGGTGGAGTCAAAATGATAGAGGGAGCAGGGAGGTACTATACAGATGTACGTTAGAGAAAACAGTAATAATGATGCTAATGACGACGACGATGACGACGATGATGATGATGACGATGATGATGAAAATAATGATAATAGTGCTAATGATAATTATAATAAAGGTAACAGCTGTAATAAACGAAACGATAAAAATATAATGGTAATGATTATGATTATGACTATTCATGTGACTTAGGATGCGACAAAATTCACTCTGTAGAATGCTCGAGACTGGCAATACTGTATAGAACCGTATATATATATATATATATATATATATATATATATGATACATATATACATATAAAATAATTGATGATATTGCTGACTGCATTACAGAAAATGATATTCATCGAATCAAATTAAATTGATAATCAAAGAACGAATCCCCTGGAATTCAATATCTTCAATGCAATGCAGGATTGAACAAGAGGAAGACAGTGAGAAAAATAAACATATTTTCTGAATTCATTGGGCATCTCGAGACCACTGTCTTTCTCAAAATTTTCATTGCAGGCTGAGCCTGACAATTCATGGCCTAGTATTCAGTTGCTGACGGGTTTGGGCAGCCGATGAGCCCGCCGATGAGTCCGCTGTCTGCCGGTCCAATCAATCCATTATGAGCCCACGTACTTGAGCCTGGTGAATCATTGTGTATACAAGTCTATGGGGAGTTCAGAGTCTGGGGAGGGAGTGAACAAGTTAGAATATATTAATGATGTTTCCTCATTGAATTATGCGACTAGCATTGTAAGCCACTTTATTTGACGTTTTTTTTGATCTTCATTGAAATGACGTAGTTCTTCTAACGTACGCTCTCGCGGCAAAGATGCTGAGGAACGGCGACATTTTTGTTTAAACTTCTCAACCAAAGTGAAAACGAAAGTGTGTATGTCGATCACGCATCAGTATAAATCTTGAGGACCAAATGCACACATAGGCCTAGACACATACAGACACTCACTTTCCCCAACTTGCCAAAAAAATCCGTCATTTTCTATTAAAGTCAAACATGTCAGAGTATAGCATTGTTTTCCTTGTTTTTATAATTTTGATACTATTTTCCCTTTTTGTTTGTCCTTGGAAATGATTTTTACTGATCAATTTTGCCCCTGGCAGGACATGTCATAATTGCGTAGGCAAGAAGTTGATAATTTTTTAAGCTGGAGGCATATTAGATGTCTACAGGGGGCAATTGGCCCCTCATTAAATTTCTGTGCCAGCAAATTTTCAACATGCAAAAACAAGTTAAACATGCCCTTTTTTGGATTTGTGGTTGCGTTCGATAAACGTGTCTTTTTTTTTACTCCTGTATTCGAGTGACGATTGGTCGACTGCTCATCACATGGCGCCTTTGCGCACTTCTCTAAAGCCGTCAAACAGTTTTGGATAACTCACGATGACGTCACTAGCCTTGTATACTACTCCAAACGTAACTCAGCTATTGTGCCTTCGCCTTGCTCTGAGAAATTAATATTCATTCGGGTCATGGGTTGGACCACAACTGTTAAGGTCTAAGGTACTGCATAAAACAAATAGTGAACGGTCTTTATTCATGCAATGGATAACAGACGGGTTGATCTCATTCGACTGTTGGTGATCTCTGGATTCATCTTGATTTCTTCCCCGGTGAATAGAGCATGACATGATTATTTCCCCTCATGAGGAATCTTGTACCATTGCACTCGTGACCATCACACTTTTATACTAGTCATCGTGATTAAGAAGCATTCGCGACAAAAAAAGCCCATTGTAAGACTGTAACCAACTACAAAGAAAACACACACACACATACATGCACGCACGCACACACACACACACACACACACACACACACACACACAAACACACAAGGCCAGCCAGCATACAAACAAAGAAATTAACACGTCCACCAGAGGTAAAGAAATACATCTGGAATTAGATTGAAATTACATTGAATGGGAAGAAAGAAGAAAGAGGATATTGCGCGCCTAATACCCATACGGACAAAGATTGTCTCACTTGATTTTTAGGTCGATATAAACTGAGGCTGACGTCAGAAAAGCAAATTCTCACGTCAGATTGGCAGTGAAGAGTGTCGTTTGATATGAATAATATGAACTTTAACACATGCATACACAAGCATAGGTGATATATTATATATATATATATATATATATATATATATATATATATATATATATGTATATATATCGCAATATGAAAAAGAAGACAAAAATATGAATAATCAAACGTTAACCTCCGTAAAAAAAGAAAACATTACTGTCCATCATGATCCTTGCATTGTGCTTTAAGAGCTACAAGTGACCAGGACAAGTTAATGTGCCAACTGTAAGATCATACATGAAAAAACAAACAAACAAACAAACAAACAAACAAACAAACAAACAGTGAATTAAATGTGAAAAATACGACACCCCTCTTTGTGAGGTAAATCTGGGCAAAAGCTGGTGAAGCTTGCGTAGATTGTGATGATCTAGAAGTACCTGATACAGCAGCCCCTGTTCCGTAAAGTGAGTCAACAGTATGTACGTGACATGCTCACGTCATTGCAGCCAGCCGTGTGGTGACAGCAGCGCTGACATTTACGTGATAAAATCGAGGGGCTATTCCGGGAAACATTTTTGACTCGATGTTACTAGTAACTTTGTTGGGCTTTGTTTTCTGCCCGAGTTCACTTCCATTGTCACTTTCGTCATCTGAGGGTTGATTCAAAGTGCGGCTTCCAGGGTGCGACCCTGAGCCAACTTTTCTCTTCCCACCATTCTATGATAAGACACTAAGTCTTGACAGACAACATGATTATGAAGATTAACCATAGCTGATTTCTATCTAAAAGAAGAAATAAATCATAATATACTGTAATGAAATAAACACTGCAACTTGTGATGATCAGAATAATCCTTAACCGTTTTCGCAGTGTTAAAATCTAACGCCATGGATCCATTGTGCACAAAGTGTGTTTTTGTCTTGATGTCCTATAGGTCTAAATCTGGCCAAATTTAGCTCAGTGTGGTATCAGGAGGATAGAAAATTGTTACCCTCTGCCAACAAGAACAAAACATGATCATAAGCAGCAGAATAACTCTTTTTATACTGGAACGAGAGAAAGGAGGAGGTGGGTGGGGGGGGGGGGGGGAGAAAAGGAAACTCTCCAAAGAAAGGGCGGTGAGTTAGCAGCTCAGTCGGTAGCGCGTCTGCCTCACGATCCTTCGGACCTCGGTTCGATTCCCGGGTCCCACTGAGCAGTGTTGCTCGTATTAAATCATACTGTCCTCTGCAGGGCGTATAAAAAAGGTAATCCAACTTTGGAGGGCCACTTTTTCATAATTGTCGGCTATGGAGAGCACAATGTTAGTTGTAAGGAAAGAAAAGCTCTTCCTCTTTCCATTGGTACCTAATTGTGTTGACAAAATCATGCATGAGTTGACTGAGCACAAGAACTTTAAAGACAACAATGATTGACAATTGCACTTTTACCAAGATTGCGTGTTGTTGTGAAGGAACAACGCATGCCTCACTGCATGGATGAGATCTGTCAATGAAAGTGGCCAAATAGGCCAGCCTGTACGAATGCAAGTTTGTGTTCTGGGTTCGTGTTAAGGGTTTCTCCTCACATTTTATGGTTCATAACCTTTAACATGGCCACCTGTCCGATAACTTGTCCCTCCGACAAAGGTCAACCCACACAGCCATTTTTCTCTGTTTGTATTCAACACATAGCTCGAACCATGTCTTGAATATGAAGAGAGAAAAATGGATAATGGATTAGCCTGTAAGGGAAGGACCAAGTTATCGACAACATGGCCATGTTGAAAGTTATGAACTATAAAAGGTTAGAAGAAACCCTGAACCAGAGACTCCAACCCTAAGCACCTTCTAATCTGGAGATTCTCCCGCTTGAAACCCCTAGCAACGGGAGACTCTTGATGTACGCGAAGCTCCTTGCGGCCAGAGTTCTAGATGCTCTCTCGTGCTATCTAAGGCTTATTTTTCAACATACGATGACACTAAGTAAGAAATCATTTCAAGCAGGAGACACAGAGCTAGGGCGGGAGAAATGAAATCTCAAGCGGGGGAACGGGAGATTTTGCAAAGATGGGCTTTCGGCGGGAGATCTCCCGTCGAAATCGGGAGAGTTGGAGTCTCTGCTTAACACGAACCTATAGTCGTGCAGGCTAGATCGATGATTTGACCACTTTCAGTGACAGATCTCATCCATGCAGTGAGACATGCATTGTTCCTTAACAATAACACGCAAACTTGGAAAAAGTGCATACGTCATTGCTGTCTTTAAAGTTCATGTGCTCATCAGTCATGCATGATATTTGTCAGCATAATTAGGTACCAATGGAAGGAGGAAGAGTTTTCCTTTCCTCACAACTAACATTGCACACTCAATAGCTAACAATTATAAAGTAATAGCTCTCCAAAGTTGGATTACCTTTTTTGATACGCACTGTATAGTAAGAGGCAAAACACTCTGTCCCTCGGATATAGGACATAAAATGAAGGTCTCGTGTGTGAGAGAGTCACAACTCATGCACGTAAAAGATCCCGCTTCATTTATTCATCATGTTCATCGCAAAGAGCAGGGTGTTTAAACCGGTGAAGAGGTGCCGCCTTATACATCCAACTGGACCACATGGAAGATAAGCTCCTGCAGCTGAGTATGGGCTGTCCAGCCATCTTTTTCAGATGAAAATGAAACAAACAAATCAAGTCAAGAAGGAAAAGACAGTTAAGAAGCGGAATTTTTGTGCTAAACAAGTTTTGTTTAATGCAATAACTGACAGTTTTTACAAAGCAGAGAGAAAAACAATTATTTCATTGCCGAGAGGAGCAAGAGCATAGATAGAAGAAGGGATCACACACACACACAAACACACACACACACACACACACACACACACACACACACACACACACACACAAACACGCACTCAGACTAAAATTAGAAGGAAAAAAAATCTCCTCAATGTCATCAGTCATGACACCCTTCTCAGCAGGTGGTGGCAACTGCAGAGAAATTGGCGACTAGGAAGAGACCTGAAGAGGGTGGACCATTCTGATTGATTGATTGATGTAGATCGGGATTCGTGAAATGATATCAGAGTGAGTCAAACATGGGACGGTTTTTCCGACCATACAAAACGGGAAATAGCGTGATATATCAGCCAGAAAAAAAAAATGCCTACCATTATGCGAGAGGGGAAATAAATACTTCCAGAATTTCACGAGAAAATCAGATCGATTCATGATTAATTGATGTTGTCCTGTTTGTGAAAGGTTTTGGAGAGGAAGAGCGGTGAGAAGAACAATCAAGAAAAAGAGTGGCAAAACGCAGGGAGAGCGAGGAGGCCATGAATGGGTCACAAACTTGGCAGTGTTATACGCGGTTTCAACAAAATGCGTCATGGGCTCAATTAACTTGTCTATGAATAGCCAAATGGGCCATAATCATTCTTTGCTTATGACTATCTCCAACTCCTTGCAATAGCGATTTACATTGACCTGTAATTACAATGCGTGCTTAGATCAATACATTGGTCAATGTAATTCTGATTGCCGAAATGCATCCAGCATCCACCTGTATCAAATCGTTATAGCATTTACTCGTTTTTTTTATTACTGTTTCGATTTTGATTAGATATTTCTGTATCCCTGGGCCCCACTTTATCAAAAGATATAATCGATTGTAAGTTTCCTTAACCCACTGGCTGCCATAGACTTCTGATAGAAATCAACTATATAATCAATTATAACTCGTCATAACATAGGGCCCTGGTTGGATAACGTGCCTTATCCTCACTGCCTAAGGCAATCAATGGTCCTGAAGATCAAGGTTTCCCCGGTTATTAGCATTGACACTTACATCTTAGTGGCCACGTCAGAGGAATCCGTGCATAAACTCAAACAATGGCAACAGCAGCCAATCAAAGCTACATTGCGAATGTATGTATACTATATTCACTTCACAGAAGTTGATCAGTACCTATAAGGGAAATGTCCATGGCCTAGGGATAGTTGTCCTGTCTGACCTCCTGCTTAACCCAGCTATACCCGATTTATAAAACACGTTCCATATCTCTGCATCATTCCATTATACAACAGAAAATAAGAAATGTGATTTGGGGAGATTTATAATTTCGCAAGTCCATGCCACTCGCCCCTCGTGTTGGCGTGCACTGTAGCATAAAGCTGGTTTAAACAAGTCGCTATTTCAAATTGACCGATCAGGGCTGTGTAAAATACATGACAGCGTGAACATTTTTTTTTCTTTTCCCAATCACTAACAACGAATTACTAATCACCAATTCAAATCGTCCAGTGAGGCTTGGGTTTATGGGAATTACCTCTTACTTCTCTACACAACAACCAAGTGGTAAGTTGAGTTTCTGCTGAAATTACGAAATCTCGCAGGACGTTCGCACGAGCGGATGTCAAGCGTTGCTAGGAGTGACATGAAGAAAGTAGGCATTGATGGGGAGGACGCTGTTCAGCCTCGTTCGGCCATCATTCTCTGCCATTTCTCAGCTCAATGCTAAACAGGAAAAGAAGAATGAGCATGTACAACGTCTTTTCATTGATGAACAATCACAATGTTTGAAGAACAAAAGATTACAGATATGAGACAACTGTTCATAATCGTCAAACTATACGGCAGTCTTCCAAGGAGCGTCAAGACACCGTGCCAGGTTCAATTTGGTAGGATCTTATCGTCGCAGAGGCACGCCGGGACGCGCAATACGTGCATCAATACAAGACGTATTACGAACGGATGAGCCCTGGATGGGAGCCAGAAAAGAGGGCGGAGTGGGATAGTAATGAACAAAACCGCAGTATAAATACGACCGTGGATATTTTCCTGAATTCATCTGTGCTGTTCGAAACCTCGGCTGCCGGTTGTTTCTCTTGGTACTTTTGCACGAGCTCGAAGCCATTCCTCTGTCGTGTTTTTTACCATCCACTACATAAATTTGCACTTTGAATTTGAGCTCATCTGTGTCACCATTTCCAATCATCCGCGATGGCTCTCCTTCTTCTTCTTGGAGCTCTTCTAGCTCAGGCGGTGACATCGCACGCCACGTGTGAGAAATACTGGACCGAGTTTGATGGAAGTTGCTATCGGTGAGTATTCACCTTCATTCCTCCTTCTCTCTCTCTCTCTCTCCCCCCCCCCCCCCCCCCCCATCTCTCTCTTTTTGCTATCACCACTGATATCGATATGATTGACAAACACTGATGGCCATTTTATTCTTGTAGGCCTACATTGTTGCAAGATTAATCGTTGTACTTTCTAAATCAAAATTCTCCTCATATACGTATATCGTGCAAAATAGGTTTGGGTGTTTCATCTAAAATAGGGTGAAATCCTGCCTGCTGAATGATATACGTGATTAGCCATCTGATATCTATCTGGCATTTATTAATATCATTACGACATCCAGAACACTATTCCTACCATTTACATTATACTGATGTGTTAAGCCCAAAAGATAAGATAAGAGCGCGCTTCTTTTATCGCGTGTTGATTAGGTCTTTCCCCTTTGCGACATCATTACGCATGCTGTTGTTGTTGTTCTTTTCGTTCTTTTTGCTCGTGACGAGGTAGTACTTGAAATCACTTCTATTGCAATTGACACATTATACTCTAGGTAATAGTTATTGTACAAAGTATTTATTTGTCACTGGGCAGACGATTTCAGTACTGCTGCCTTAGTTATACAGCGTGTAGCTCCAGTAAAGACATATTCATATCTAACCCTCTGCTTGCCACCTTAACCTCCCGTCCATATAGATTATTTTGTGAAATCTGTGCACATTTGACTCTTTCACACAGGAAGGGTTAATAGCACAGTCCATTCTGAAAGTATTGCTTTCAGAGGATTAATGCGCTATTATAATTTTAGAGAAAGCAATACACAATACGTTTCTTGTGAAATTCCAGGTGTTCGTTGAGAAGGCTTTCTACTGGAGCTACCGACCTGCGTGAAATTACATAATAAAAAAATGAACAATGTAAACGTGCATGGTGTAGCGTCGCTTTTATTTCTTACTAAATGAAAGTAGGGTCCGCATCGTGACTCCGATACCCAGGGTTTCGCAACGTTACTTTGTGTTTCCATCGCTATCAGAATAGTAATGTCCAAAGTCTCCAGATTCTGATGCGGACTCCGAAAAGCAAATATTTTGATAACTGCAAGCCACCCGTATTTCCGTATGTGTATTCCCAATATGATTTCTCGTATGATTGGGTAGTTAAGCAGCTACAACTGAGCTTTTGCCTTTCTAACGAGTTGCTATTTCACTAACATTTTTTATGTTATGTTTTTGTTTCGGTTTTATGTAAACGAAAATACTTATCTAAAAGATTCAATTTGATTTTCTGAGTGTATGTATTTCAACAAGTATCAATTTTGCAGATTCCGTATCTTTACTGTTACACTATGCGCTAATGCCATTTTGAGTTTCGATGAATATTTATGTATTTTTATCATTATAGCAGGCACTCTTCCTATGGAAGAGCAGAACCTGCAGGCCTTAAAGGCATATTTTATCTTTTTTTTTGTAGGTGAAACAAAAACCTAGCATTAGTGCTTTAGAATATGAGTTAGAATGTGAGTTAGGGATAGAAACAACCACTGTAAAAATTTGGTAAAATCGATTCAAGTTTTGTTAAATATTTTTGTTTTTCCATTATCTTTTATTGATTCCATATTCAATACAATTTCATGATAAATCGAATCACATATATTACAGAATTCACGATTCAGCAAAACACAACAAAACAACAAAACACATACAAAATGTGAACGATAGTTATAATAAAATGTTTCCAGACTAAACCGTCTACAGTTGCTGCTTATTGAGAAAAATACAGCTATCTCCTTACACTGCAAATAGTCCGGTGTTAGATAGTGAACACCGAGCTGGTGTTAGATTTTCGGTGCTCATTTATGGTGTTAAATTAACACCTCCGGGTGTCATTTCCAAATTTTAAACTGTTTTTTGAAGAGTTTCTTAGTAACTGCACTTCTTGTTGATTTTTAATTTAAACAAGACGATCAAGAATTTTACATTAAAATACTAGATTTTTGAAAAAATGTGAAAATAAATTTACACCAAAGTAACACCAGCTGGTGTGGTCTCTTATTGAAGCTGGACGGGTGTTAAACCATTGATATTAACACCAACAAATATCAAATCAACACCATGTGGTGTCATTTTTGAATTAACACCAGTACAGTGTCAAAATAACACCAGGTACAGTGTCAAATTAACACCACGAAGTGTCAGGTGAACACTTTTCAACACCATCACAGTGCATTTTTAACACCTGTGGGTGTGGTCCTCTATTGAAGTTTGATCGGTGTTAGATTTAACACCTGTGATGTTAAATCTAACACCGATGTTTTTACAGTGTATATTTTAGGCTTTATCGTGAAAATTTATATGATAGGATGTTTTGTGGTACAACAGACCTACACAATACATTAAATGTCATATCTGACAATAAAAGAAATTGAAATCACTGTACCCAAAGGTAAACAGGACCTTTAATGAGACTACCCTGTGGAAAGAAAACAGAAATGATGATAATAATAATGATAATGATAAATTGATAAGGAGAATACTGATAACGAATAAATAAACAACAGCATTTGCTCGTGGAAGATTGTGCTCCATACATTTTTTTTTTCAAAATTAAAGGTTACAAGCCAGTCACAGTCATGACGTAAGACTTTCCTTTTCTCATTAGATTACTTAACCTACTTTCTGTAATGTTTAGCCTCCTTTGACTTAATTATCATGGATGTTGCATACTTTCAGCTTACGATTTTGATGGCAATCTATATGCAGATGACATCATAAACAGCCAAATTCTTTAAGAAAATGTTGATGACATGGGAGCGAGTATCTCCTCTCGACGAAAACGGTTGTCGACATTGCCATTTTGCGCTGGGCCGTCATAGATCGCTTTTCCTCCGTGAATACCTCCTGTATAACTTCAAATTGCCCTAAAACTAAAGAATCAGCCTGTCAGCGTATGACGACGGGCAAAATATTCGAATGTTATACCGCACTTGCACGACTAATTCTATTCTGTGCTTTCAGCATTCTATCCCGGGCGAGGTCTAAGTCTAAATTTCGAAAACGTTAGAATGGTAAATATTAATGGATATGATGATCAACTTTCTATATCTTTAGATGATCAAAATTAGAACACTATATTTCCCCTGCTACTGCAGTAACAGATATAACCACACCCACTTAATTGCATCTAGACAATTATTCTTGCGATTCACAGTTGTTGTTGGTTTTTTTTTTGTATCACCCTATACGTAGAGCTGATTATTTGCTTGCTACAGCTGTTATGGAAGAGTGGGATAATGGGGATTGGTGTAATACGGCCCCGCACCTAATCATTATCGATCGTAAATTTGATTAGGGATGTTTACCGCCTATGATAGCTCCTGTTGTTGTTGTTGGTTTTTTTTTTCAACAGAAATGATTGTATATCTTTTCTGATAACAACACATGCATTGTATATGTGTGTGTGTGTGCGCGCGCGCTCGTGTGTATTACCAGAATGTTTTAATCCCCATCCAAAGACTACTGTGAGAGGTAATGGGGAGAAATACCTGAATAGATTGATAAAAGAACTAAATTATTCAATCAAAGTAATTGTATAAATTATTTGAAAAAAGTGTATACGTTGTAATGATCTAAAATAGAGACAGACGAAAAAGCAGTAGTTCGTGTAAAATTCACAACAAACGCGGAGCCTTAGCACTCCGCAGTCATCAAATCAATGCCAGGACACATCATTCGAGATTTTTAATCAGGCTAAACACTCATGCAGCTATAACAGTCACGATGATCCAAGGTTTATTATTCCCCATTCAAACTGTGCTATGCTTGAAACATTCATTGGGACTGACCATGCAGTTTGTCCTTATATTTCAGACTGTCGCACGGTGGGGTGATTCAGAGAGGTTTTGGAAGCAGGATACAAATCTCGGATCCCGATGGTCAAAGTCAGCTGCAAGCTAACCAACAATGTGGAATATGGAAGGCTGGCGCGAGTCTTGTTACGATCAACACCGTGAAAGAAAGCGACTTTCTGTTTGCGTGGGTATTGTCTTCTTTCAGAGATCCCTCCGCGACCTGGATCGGCCTCTATAAGGTAGCCTTTATGTGGAAATGGTATAGCGGTGAGAATGTCACCTACGTCAATTGGGAAGACCCCCAGGCGGCGCTAGAGTTCAACGAACCGATGGGTGCCACTCTCTTCGAGGCTGATCCACCGCGCTATCCTGGGCAGAATTTCATCGATATTTCTCCACACTGGAAGATAGAAGAGCCTCATACCAGAAGGTCTTTCCTCTGCGAGTACAAGTTGCCGATCAACACTAATGCCACCGGCACCGGCACCGGCACCAGCCAAGGCGCATTACTGAGACAAGGATACTACCAGCAAGATCTGGCACCGCTGAACAGCTTCGCGGCTGGCACTCAGGGAATGGCAGGCTCACGTCTCCACGAAATCGTGCGAAACCAGCGTTACAGACGCCCTTCCGCTTACAGGCAGAGAAATTTCTTCGCCGCCCTTCCATAGGGTCGGTCTCCTTCCTACTTGCAGATCATCGCGAGTCATCTGAGAGAGTCGCTCTGTACTTCCGAATATCCCCTGCCAGAGACTGAATACTTTCATTTAACTTGCGTTCCGAATTCTTCAGACAACTTTCTCGCACTAGTTTCAATTATTTCACATTCCATCTCACCCGGGCTTCGATTCCAAAATCCCACCGACACTGTCCGAAAAGAAGGAAGTTATTCCGCTCTCGGACTTACGGTGACTTAGGAACTTGCCTCACTGGCTATATGTATAATGTAACTGCAAGGGCGAAGTTGATGGCTCTGCTGAGTCTGAACGTGAAAAGAACATTTCCCTTTGCGTAAAATTAGTTTGATTTACTTTTTGTATCTTACGTGTGTGGAATAAAGTGAGTTTTCTTTTGTTGAAACAAATTGTTTCTGACAATGCTTCTCTGTGGCTATGTTATATAATTATAGTTACACTCTGTACGGCTCAGTAAGATTAAAACTGCAATATTGCATTTGCATACGATTTCGTACATACTAACAACATTACAATTATTATCATTAATAATTACGAACACACACCCGTGATAGCCATGTATGTTATCTTATATACATACACATTTATATGTGAATATATCATATATGTGAATGCATGTTTATGTATTCAGATATGAGCATCAATATAATGTATTTGGAATACATACATACACATAAATTGTGCACATGTACGTATGTGCAGGGAGAGAGAGAGAGAGAGACAGAGATTTCAAACATGAAAAGTTGTCTTACGTTCGGCTGCTGTAAGATATATGTCATAGTTGACCTTCAAGAGAGGATCATATCAAAGACTGTTATCAAAGATTTACTGTGAAGACAAAAATAGATCGGACACAATAAAACAAATTATGGAATTGTATACTGTTTCATTTTAATGTCTTCCTGAGAAAGTGATATCGACCACAATAAACTGCATTAAGACAAATGAAATAATTATGTCATGAAGCGATTAATAATCTCATTCAACTTTAAAGGGACTGTACAGTTCTGGTTGAGGTGAGGATTTAGCTTTTAAGGTTTTGCGAGATATTCAGAAACCTCTCTATAAGATGTCTAAGAGCATGCAATTCTAAGGGGTATCAAAAGTTTATTTGATGAAAATTGGTTTTGAAATGGCTGAGATATCCAAAAACAAGGTGAAAGAAAGAGATCCAATAAAAAGCGTGGCATGTCGCCTTTTATTATTATCACTTTTTTGGATATCTCAGCCATTTGAAAACCAATTATCATCAAATAAACGTTGAATCCTTCTGAAAATTACATGCTCTTTCATATTTCATAAGAGGTTTGTCATTATCTCACTTAGAAATGTTATAAACCTGAATCCCCACCTCAACCAGTACTGTACAGTTCCTTTAACAGGTCACAAAACGCAGGGTAGCCTCGGGGTAGCCTCCGGTGAAGACTGTTCTCCGGAGAAGCACGTATAATCAGCTGATGTCCACAAGCTGAAACCTGCAGCAAACCAGAGCCGTTACCACAGAATGGTGGCCGTTATGACTCTGCTGCAGACGGAGAGAGGACGCCCTCGTCATTTTAAACGATACATCCCGCGTTCACATTGGTCCCCGCGACGCGGGGAAAGTCCCGAGCTGTGGGACTTTCTCCTCCAAAACCATAATGTGAACGCTCGCTGGGACTTGTCCCCTCGTCCCCGCGAATCAAGTCGGGTACGGGGACAAGATTTGGAGGGGAGAGTGACCTTGGGGCGCAATTGATAGGGTCCAGCTGTGGTCATCAAATGTGCGCATGCGCTATGCCTGGATTCAAGTGACAGAGCTCGCTCCAAGCCCCAAAGTGCCCCCACAGCTCGGGGACAGATGAGATACCAATGTGAACGGTCAGTCGTAAAAAAGATAAGATCTCTTGTGGCTGTCCCCGCGTCGCGGGGACCAATGTGAACGCAGGGACAGTTACGCCTTTCCTCAATTGTCGTGTCTCTTGCAGTTCCCGCTCAAGGAGTTAAGACATCCATTCAGCACATTAGTTTCACACACTGTTCATAATTGAAACCAATAATTATAGTGTAGGCCCTTTTAGCAGTCTAAACAGCTAACGACTTTCGGCAATATGCATTATGAAAGCTCACAACTTTCGGCAATATACATTATAACAGCTAACAACTTTCGGCAATAATTATTAAGTATACATCATAACAGTTACAACTTTCGGCAATATACATAACAACGGCTAACAACTTTCGGCAATATACATTATAACAGCTAACAACTTTATAGTCGAGCAAGAGCCCTCTTCGGCTACTTCAATCGATCTTACAAAAACACCCGAAAAAAAAAGGGGGGGGGGGTGTCTTGGATAACATGAGGCGGAAATGAATGACGTTTGTTTGATTGATGCAAAAACACAAACTACCAGCTGTGGTCAGAGTTTACGGTACTGTTCTTGTGTTGACCATAATTAAACAGATAAACTCAGAATCGGTCGATGGCCTGTTCAAAATATTAATTGTTGATTCGATTTGGTTCAGATCGATTTCAAAACATAATGACCAAGCGTTGGTTTGAAAATTACGAGAAGTCATGATACCTTGCTTTCTTTATTCCTGGTGGATGTTATAAGTTGGTATGCATGATTATGACGAGTATAAATAAGCAAGCTTGAATACGTAAGAGACTCCTTATAACAGCACTGGTTGTAAAATCTCGGTCTTTTCTTAGCAATCTACTAATAGAGGAAGAGTGAAGGGACTAAGAGTTCATAAACTTGAGCCTGGAGCTGCGTTTCGAGAAAAGAAACTTCTGTCTTTTAATAAATAGAAGTCACGCAACTGTGTAAAAAAATAAACAGTTTTCCAAGGGGCGTAAGAGTATCCTGTCAAGTTCAATTAGGTAAGAAAGCATGGTCAAAGAGGCATGCAGGGGTATAGGGAGGACGCATATATCAAGACATGTACCACGAATATTTATAGATCGATGAGTTGACATAGAGAGCTCTGGATAAGTGCCAGGAAAGAGGGCGGAGTCGGGGGATAATGAATAACTACCATATATAAATGAAACCGTGGAAATCTTGGTGAATTCATCTTCGATGTTCAGGCTGTCGCCTTCGAAGACTTTGGAATCATCCTTAAGGCCAGCACCGACTCCAACTCATTCCTGCTGTGGGTATTTGATCTACAACAGTTCAATTGATTCAATTCTTCCACAGGGTTTTTTTTGTCACTCGTTCGTGATGTATCTTCTCCTTCTTGGGGCTCTTTTGGCCCAGGCGATGGTATCGCACGCCACATGTGACATGTACTGGACACACTATGCTGGAAGCTGCTATAGGTAAGTGCTCATTACGCGTTTTTAATGCGCCGCTAAAACGTCAGAGGATAATTGTTTGTACCGTCTGATATTTTCCCCCAAATCCATATCATGTTCGCATGGCTTAATGAGGTGAACTGTGGATATACTGTCATTCTTGCGTACAAAATTTGCCAAGGCCCATGGCACGTACAATATTGTCATATAAAAGTGATACAAGTTAGTAGTTTGCGGAAAAGTTCGGTAACATAATGGGGGGGGGGGGAGAAATGGGCCTCTCAGTCGTTACAATGAAACGCTTCGAAATTTGTTGGGTGTTTTTTGCGACATGGAATATTGCATGGTTGACAGAAACTGAATATTATCTTCTTCTGGGTAAAGATCAATGTAGGATTCTTCGTATTCATGCCAAACTAAAAATCTCCACAATCATGTTTATAGACCTGTGAGATAGAGTTTAGGGTTATTCCTCAATTGAACTGGATTGAATTGAATTCACTTATACTTTATTTCCATCAAACAAAAAAGATAAACCAAACAAAGAAATATACATAATACAGAGTGTACATATAGGATTGCTCCTCGAGGAAAGACGAGCTGTCAGGTGCTGTAGATTATAAATACGATCGGCAATCCACTTGCCTTGGCTGGTACAGAGGACCACGTTCGGAACATAATGTCCAATTCTATGTGCTAAGTCTGCTGTGAAAGAGGGGATTTGTAAAATGCGTGATTCATCAAAAATACGGTATTACATCGTATTTGTCTTATCCAGTTGCCACAATATATCATTGTTATCAATGATTAAGAAAACAACAAATTCGAGAGCACTTGACACAAAATATTGTATCTTGATCATTCTCTATGCGGTTTCTGGTACTGGGATATAATTTCAATGTTGGTGTTGCTCTTCGCCCATCATACAATAATTCCATCTTTAGATGCTTCTCACTATTTTGCACCGGCTCTGCTGGCGTTCGCGGTGCTTCTCTACCATACCGCAGCACTTCATACGAACATTTTCTGGTCCTAGATTAAAATCCTATAGATAGAGAACGACCGTTATGAACGATTACAATGTTCACATTCTGTCGTGTTATAATCACGGACATATAGGTCCATGGTTATATCAATATCAACTATAACGTCGTGAATACTAAACGATAACCACCTAATCATTCGGCCATGGCATACAGACCTATAAAATTGTGGGGGCAGAGGTATAGTTCACGGTCGTCTTTATGGATATTGGTCGTAGATTGTCCTCGGAGGAAAATTAAAGGCACTCAATCGTGGCGAGTGGTTTGTGCGGCACGGAGACGAACGCAACACGCTGCCTCCCCCATTCTGTATCAAAATAATGTAGTGACCCCGAATGAGAATAGCGCTGGCTCAATGGGTCAGCGAACAACACGCTAGACTACAAGAGCTCTGTGCTACCATCTCCTAACCCAAAATGGCTGTCCGAGCGAGCCACGAGAGCTTCCGAATGGACGCACACTCTCAGTGCGCATGCGCATGAAGAAAGGCCAAAAGATCCACGCGTCTTCTGGCCTCTCTCCTCCAATCACCGCAGCTCGCGGTCACAATGTTTGTGTATGATGCGTAAACACACACGCACAAACACACATGTGTCTCAGTGGCAGCATTGTCCCACACGTTTATGGATATACAGCACCGAGTCTGGCATTGCGCAATTGCAATTTCAATTACGTACTATTAGGGATGACAATCGGCTGCCTTTAAGATTCAGTAGAATTTTCAGCTGAAGTAGTGAGTTTCCTGTGGATATTCACAACTATAATGATAGTTACACAGATATGAATTTTCGGGGTAGGCCTATTTTCCCTCTGTATTTTAGCGAAAGGCCACTGTTAGAGGCAGGGTGCCTGACACTGGACTAGAGCTTTCATAACTATGAAAGTACCCTAGAGGACAGTGTGAATACTCGCAACCGAAAACAAAACAACCCCCCCCCCCCCCAAAAAAAAAAAAAAAAAGGATAGAGGAGAAGCGCATGAAAAGCCAGTGTGAAACAATACAGACAAAGTCTACGCAGTTCCCGCCATGCATTCGAGGCTGATTAATTTTGAGTTAGGTCCTGAAGCTAAATTGTGCCAAAAAAAAAAAAAAAATCACTGATTTGGAACGATTTGCATGTCGATCCCCACACCTTAAAACTAATCAGTTTGTGTTTATCTTTCAGGATGATGCATGGTGGCACGATTCAGACAACCTCTACCGGCACTATACAAGTCACGGATTCTGGCGGTCTAAATCAGACAGGGGCCAACATACGCTGCCAGAATGAGAAGGCTGGAGCGAGTCTAGTCACGCTGAACTCTGAAGATGAAAATAACTTCTTGTATGGGTGGATACTATCTGGGACCGTTGACCCAGGACATGTCTGGCTTGGTCTTCACATTGATGCGAGTTCAATGACGTGGAGATGGTTCAGCGGTGAGAACGTCACACACACCAATTGGGAAGACCCTCAAGCGACCATTGGTCCGTTTCAGGAGCCCTTTGGCGCGGTTATATTCGAGGCTAGCATACAGAACCAGCCGCAGGGGCCAAATACCATCGACATTTCTTCCCAGTGGAGGATGGAAGAGGCTAGAACCTTCAGGTCCTTCGTTTGTGAGTACAGGCTGCCGACGGCCACGAATGCCACGACCAACAACCAAGGCGCAATGTTAAGAGAATACAATCAGCATCCTGAGCAAAGACCGCTGAATAACTTCGCAGCTGGGATTGCAGGACTAGCTGGCTCTCGCCTTCACGAGGTAGTTCGAAGCCAGCGTTATCGACGCCCACCCACAAATAGGCACGATCACTCATTTGCAGTTCTTCCTTAGGTCAGACCATGTCCGACTCCGTCCTACTCGAACACTCCTACACTTCACTCAGAAAGATGGACGACCCTCCTCCGCTATAGAGATGCTTTACATATAAAACGCGCCATTCTCTACTTCTCTGTCAAGAGTTGATGATCCTCTTTCATGGACAGTTTAAAAGGGATGGCATAGTTCTGGTTGAGATAGAGGGTCAGGTTTCAACTTTTTACGAGATAATTAGAAACCTTTTATATGGAATATAAAAACCCATACAATTCAGGAAAAATTTAAAGTTTATTTGAAAAAAAAAAAGGTTTTGAACTGACCAAAATATCCAAAAGCAAAAGAGGTCCTGATAAAAGGTTGTTCCCACCTTTTATTAGGACCAGTTTGTTTTACTTTTTTTTTTATATTTCAGCCATTTCAACACCGATTTTCATCTAACAAACTTTGAATTCATCTCAGAATTGTATACTCTTGAATATTTCATATAAATGGTTTCTAATCATCTCGTAAAAAGTTAATACCTGACTCCCCGTCTCTACCAAAACTATATCATCCCTTTAACTGTCATTAAGCTGGCCTCCGAAAATACAACGTTGATGGAATGACTTCAATATTATCTTCCAGCCTATACAGTCGAAATAATTATGTATATAGTAATGAACTTGCCTATTGTGAACGCATGTGCAAAGGAAACTGCTCTACTTTAATAGCCAAATAACAGTTTAAAGATGTCAGTTAAATTACTTTACCTACATACCCTTATATAAATATGTGGAATAAAGTGATTTTCTTTCGATGAAAGAAAATGTCGTCTTGTGTCTTAGTGTCCAATCTAACATTTTTAATTTCATTATCATGCTATATAGATTCGTAAAACTAAAGCAAACCACAATGGTCAATATACTCACTTATGGCCGATCCAAGATCTACAATTTGCACCCTTATGAAAACAAACAAGTAAATCATACATTATATTACTGGTCACTTTTACACCTTACACGGACAATTAGTACAAAATAATGTGTGTGGTTTTTTTCTTTAAATTTTCTTCCAATAAACATCAAAATAAATGGGATTCATCGGTTTAAGTGATTAATACTAACGGCTGATATGAAATCTATGGTATACCAAAGTAAAGCTAACCACCCAGAAAAGGATAAAAGAACCCGGTAATGCTTAATTTAACTGAAGAAATCCTCGGATTGCTTTCATTTTACATTTTACATTTGTTTATGAGACGTTAGAAAATATTTATTCAGAATAATGAATTATTATTTTTCAATGAATTTGCTTATTCGTTACTTTGATGTAAACACTGCATTTCAAGATTTCTGCATGCAAGAAGAGAGGTGATTTTTTTTAAGGAAACCAAACCCAAAGAGAAATGTGGATTGAGTGAAAGCAGCAACATCATAGTAGAACGTAATTATCAGTCAAAGTTTGAGGAAAATCAGAGATCGATGCAAAAGTTATGAATTTTTAAAGTTATATTGGTGTTGGAACCACTGGATAGGGATTCTACTTGAGGTTATGACATCATGTGTGGACAACAATGTAACGAAAATGATAGAAAATTCAACATGTTTTATACCAGCGTAATGAAAGAGCACTTGACTAACCGCTTTCAGAAAGCAGGGGGAATAATTACAACCCTTAACATAATATGTCAGTATTAAGTTGATGGAATGTGTAATTTCAGTGACAAATGAATTTTTGTAGAATTTTCTTTATATTGTCTTCATATTGTTGTCCACATATTATGACGCCATGAACTCTAGTATATAGTCTCCTTATCCAGTGATTACAACTTTAAAACTTTAAAAATTAATAAACTTTGCATCGATTATCCGAGTTTCCTCAAACTTTAACTTATGTAATCCTACTTATTGTTCTACAAATGTTATTGCTTTCACTCAATCCACATTGCTCTTTCGGTTTTGGTTTCCTTTAAAGGCAATTTTTTACCGGAAATCATCGCTTATCCTCTCTGGTTCTTTCAGGGCGAATCTGTTAGTTCACTGATGTTCAGAGAGGGAGGGGGAGAGAGGGGAGAGAGAGAGAGAGAGAGAGAGAGAGAGAGAGAGAGATGGAGGGAGAGAGGGAGGGTAGAGGGAGGGGGAAAGAGAAAGAGATGGAAAACGGAAAACAGGAAAGACAAATAGAGAAAGCGAGAAGGCATGTCGGTTTTTACAGAAGAAATAACATTCCGCGAATGAGACATTAAACTCGCGAGCATCAATGAATGTATGAACCTCTCACTTTTCCACCACTTATGGTTCCATTTCCATTCTAGGGTGTTTGTATTATATGCGTATAATTCATTCTATAAACAAGATGTATATACATTGCACTCCCGTAATAACAGATTAAGTCCTCGGAGCCAGTGGTTTTCTTTCGTTGTATTGAATTTTCGTCGAAAATGAAATTTTAAGCATATAAACTCTGAAATATAATCTATAGATGATAATTTTGGACATGAGTTTTTACTTCGTTGTAACGAGAATTTCGTTCGTTATAACTGTGTTTATTATAAGGGGCGTGCACTGTAGGCCTATACTGTATCATTGTATATATATATATATATATATATATATATATATATATATATAATATACATATAATATATATCTATATATATATATAATATATATATATACATAATATATATATATATATATATATAACACATATATTTATAATCATGCATTATATAAATATATATATAGTATATTATCTTATATGTTTTATATATATTCATTATACATACACACATTTTATATAACCAGTATAGTATATATGCAAAAAATAACACGCACAATCCTTGCCATCATTATATACTTTTTATATAAATCACACACCATGCATTCCGAAGATGACAAAAGCCATCAGTAGGCTAGGTCCTATACATATCACCATGTATTTTGCGA
Source organism: Diadema antillarum (assembly GCF_040938485.1). Taxonomy (NCBI): domain Eukaryota; kingdom Metazoa; phylum Echinodermata; class Echinoidea; order Diadematoida; family Diadematidae; genus Diadema; species Diadema antillarum. Next base: position 1,961,049 of record NW_027270963.1, on the reverse strand, counting down.
TTATGACATGCTACACAAATATAGGCCTATATGTAGGCCTATATAGGCCTAATTGACTTAAATATCAACCAATTCAGTTGTTGAATAACAATATACAACTTAAATGTCACTTAATGACATTACAACCAATCAAAAGTCGCGGCGGTTTTCTTACAGCCCATTACAATCCTGGGGATTACATAACCTAAACTCCAGGATATAAACCCCGTTTTCGCCTACATTCTCAGTCCATGAACAAATAGATACATGTATTAATATAATCTGCTGTATTGGTTTTTAAAAAAAAAAGTTTTTAATGATTAATGATGAGCTACATCACAGTTTAACACTGGATATCTTGTTAAGTCATAGCCTTTATTTCACCTTCTTTACTCTTGTCCTTGTAACCGCGTGTCCAAGTCCAAGTTCAATTTTTCCCCATTATTCAACCCCTTATTCTGTTTAAATACATTTTTTTAAACATCCGTCAGTGTGCTGCATCCCCCCCCCCCACAATTATCATTTCATCTCCGCATACTGTATGTATTGTACATAGTTTTCAGGCTGAAATTTTCAGTCTTGTGTACCTGGTGGCTCTTGATGCTGATTCTACTTTTTTTTTCTTCTTCTTTCTTTCTTTTCAGAAATAAAAGAGGAATGATGGCGGAATTGCGCCAGAACCTATTATCAAACAGTTTTGTATTTGTAAATAGGAGTTTCTGCAATTTACAAGCATTGCTTCTCAGCAGGTCTCCTATCTTTTCCACCTGATGTAAAAATATGTTTGGTCTCTTATCAGCTATCTGTCATGATTGTCAAATCATAATTTTTTTTTTTTGTCTTCGCCCAATATTACAATTTTTTAATTTGTTATTCTTGGTGGAATTGAACAAATAAATTGAAATTGAAATTGAAATTAAATTGAAAATTGTGAAGCTGGCTCTAACAAAGCAAATTCTTTGATGATTTCACTGGCAAACCAAAGAACCCATATTACATGGAGTGTTTTCGTGAGACAAGCACTCTAATAACAGGCCAATTAACTCGGTCTTGCAGACATAATATTATGTAGTCACTGATATTCGGTTTCACCTCTTTTTCCCCCCATTTCTTCAATTCGGTTTTTTTTTTTTTTTTTTTTTTTTTTTTTTTTTTTTTTTTTTTTTTAATAGTAGTGCATATCATACATTAAAAGATACGAACCACATACCCGCACCATTATTTTGCATTGCCAGCTCACGCTGTATGATTACACAGATGGCTCGCTGCTGTCTACCAAAAGCTATGTGTACGTAGTGTGTAGTTGCTTTGGCTTGTACCACCAACAATAATCAGCGAAGATGGAAGCGTGCAGTGACCTAGCAACAGCGGCAGCAAGTGGCGACGTAAATGTGAGGATATATTTGTTTTTCGTCAAGTCATTGATTTATAACCACTATTGTTCACCGAGGCACAGCATTCCGACATATTTTTGATATTTTAAGTGTTTCTACCAGATTTTGTGATATTCTATGACTTATTTACTATTAGACATGCTTTCACTGGAAAGGTCGTCCTGTATGTTAGTCCCGTGCCTTTTATTATTTGTTAGTGAGTCTGTTACTTTGGAAGGCCAATAGCATGCACGCACATATATTTGTACTACAATGTAGGTGTTACAAAAAAAAAAATTTCCCACTTTTGATCTTTAATAGTTCAAAAACTATATATCAGGTAACACTGACATTGATATAAGCAATAGCTGAATAGTGTACAATGTTGATGGCGGTAATTTAGAAATGATAAAATGAATTAGTTTCATTAAATTCATGATTTCGAGGACTACAGTTTCATATTTTGCTCTGTTTTCAACCCTCTGTAAAAAAATTTGATTTTGCACAGGGGTCAATTGGTGTGTATACTATGAGAGTGTGTGGTTAACACCCTGACAATGGTCCTGAACAATGGCCAAGATTGGAATGCTCTATTACATATTGAATGAGAAATTCCACTATCACAGCTAGTCTGTACTTTATATTCTGAAATCCAGTGCATGCATGTAGTGATGCACATGAAAACATGTGCTTATTTTTTCATGTGCATGCATTTTATCCTTTACCATGAATTCGGACTAGCAGTGCCCAGGGCAATCCATCATGAATTATTAATATTAATAAAGCATTCATGTGCCTTGGAACAAGAGTCCAGAAGCCTTGTCAGCAGAGTTCTGAAAAGGTGGTATTTGTGGTATTCATGTCTGTTGTTCAGGATCATTGTAAGCAGGCACACTCACATACACATCATTGGTTCTTGTGTGAAGTTCAATTTTGTACAGAGGGTTCAAATTTGATCAAAATCTGGAACTTAATAACTTACCAATTAATCATGGATTTAACAAAACTGATTCATGCTTTTATATTCAAATAACCTCCAACTAAATTGTACACTTTTCAGCTATTACTCATATCAATGACAGTGTTATCTGATGTATAGTTTCTGAAGTATTAAGGATAAAAAATTCGGAATTTTTTTTTTTAACACCTAGTACATTCATGTGGAAGGCTGAAGCTGTGCCTGTGAGCACGTGAATTCTATACTATGCACATATTAATTTCATCATCAAACCTCAGCTTGGCAGGGTGTGGATTGGGCTTTAGTTTAAAGGATATTCAGGAAACTAATAGTCGAGCACATAAAACTACAGTGGAATTCATCTCAAATATCTCCAACTATAAATTCACAACTTTAGAATGGTGGCTTGATTTTTTGTTGTTGCAACTTTTACTGTCAATATGTTACTGATGTAGCTGCTTTCACTCAATCCTCATTTACACTGTAATTGGGCTTTGGTTTCCTTGAACAAAAGAAAATGTATCTGCATCAAGATTCATGCCTGAAGGTGTATTTTCTCGAAACTTAGTGTGTGCGTGTACTACACATGTACTAAATAAAGATTCTCCAGAGAGAGTTTCGGCTCATGAGGTCAAAGGTCAAAGGTCAAGTGAAAATATTAACATTTCACTTTTTTCTCCATATCTCACAAATGGTTCAAGGTATCTTCATGGAACTTACTGTAAAACGAGGAATGTTCCCATGCATTTTAATTTCGCGAATATCGCGAGTGCCAAGATTCACGAAATTAAAATGCACGCGAAAGTTCTTGTCTACACTATATACATTGAATGCCAGTTGCAGTTCGCAAAAATTTCATGCCGCAAAAAAAGCCATCGGCTCCAATTCGCGAAAATTTCATGCCGCGAATATATCATGTTTTACAGTAGTACACTTGTACATATGCATGTACTGACTGGCAGTGATTATGTAGGGAATTTGGGGGTCATGTGTCAAGGGTCAGGGGTCAAAGGTCAAGGTCAACTCCTGCAATTTCACTATTTCCCTCATATTCATGCAATGCCTGCAGGATTTTTCTTGAAATTGAATACATACAACTGTATGTATTACCAAATAAAGCTTCTCATGGAAGTTTCTTGCCAAAAGGTCAAATGTCAAGTGAAAGTGCTAAATTTCACTTCACTTGAAAGTGACTTGAGATATCATTATGAAACTTAGTACATATCTATGCATGTCTGACAGTGGTTCTCTTGGCAATTTTAAGGTGATAGAGTCAAAGGTCGAGGGTCAAAGCCAGGTTAAAATGCTAAAATTTTACTATTTAATACTGAAATTACACTTTTTCTCCATGCCTTGAAAATTTCTTAATGCATAAACTTATCAAAGGGTCAAAAGTCAAGTAAAAATCCTCAAATCCCCAAATACCTGCACTCTTAAACAATATAGCCATTCTTCCAATTAAACCTAGTTCATGGAAAGTGAACATTCAACACAGTTGTGACAAACTTGTCATTTCAATATTCTGCCAATTATGTGAAACTGTCACCACACATTGCCAAGACATTGGACTATAGACCTATTAGGAGAACAATGCATTATGGCGGAGGCATACCATGGCGACATATCTAGTTTTAGATAAAATACCATGAGAAAGAACTATCAAAAATATATACTGATAACACTATGCGCTGGTTATCTTCTGGATCCCCGTTCAATCATCGACAGCAAGCCAGTGGATCTAGTGGTTCAGTGAATGAAACACTGGATTAATGTCATTTGTGAGATCTCTGTATTCCTAATACACATGTTATTAGTGGGGTGGCTTAGTGAAATTATCGTGACACAGCGGACAAAAGCATGATTTTTTCACCAAAGGTACTTCATGATGTACCTTCTCAAAAAATAGGGTGCTCCAAGAAAATTGATGCTGGGAAGGACGTCAGAGGTCAAAGGTCAATGACCTTTATTTGTGAAATAGGTTTTTTGGCTATTTCTCAGGTCAGGAATATCAAATCTGGATAAAACTTGGCGGGAAGAATATTGAGAACAAGTAAAATATTTTGATTGAATTTGGAGTGAATTTGGAGTGAATTTTCCAAAGGTCAAAGGTCAAAGGTCAATGAACTTTTTCTAAAAATCATGTTTTTGTTTATTTCTCCAGGTAGGAAGATTCAATTTTCACAAAATTTGATATGAACGTTGTATAGAAGGTACTAAGAGTATAAACCAGGGGTCAAATATAATTGTTGATTTGTGCATTGCCATGGCAACCCAAAACTAGGGTTTTTAATTGAAGTTAGTTACAGGAGGCTATTTTCCAGTTTGGAAGAGATTCCATTTGAATAGGTACAACTGATCGACGGGATGTATAGAGGTTTGAAATACTTTTCATTAGTGTTAAGTGGTATGTTGCCATGGCAACTACATATATAGATTTTGGTTAAACTTAAAGGAGACTTCAGAACTTATGAATTTGAAGAGATTTCCATCAGGGTTGGTATAATTGATCAACAAAAAAGTCGCCAAAGATTTGTCACCTTTATAGCATGTGGGTTGAGTGAATGCAGCAACAATAGTAGAACACATCAGTGGGAGTTTGAGGAAAATTGGACAATCCGTTCTAAAGTTATGAATTTTCGAAGTTTCTGCTCATGCAGTCGAGGCTGGATGAGAAGACTACTGTAGCTTGTAATGTCACATGTGTACAACGATATAAAGAATGAATACAGAAAATTCAACATAAATTATTTTCGATTACAAAAGGATACTCAACTTCTCTTTCAGAAGGCAGGGGGAATAATATTACCCTTGACATACGTCAGTAGCAAGTCAAAGAAACTATGTGAACTTTATTCAAAAAGTATGGTTTTGTGAAATTCTCATTTTATTTTCCTTAGAATGTGCGCATGTGACATCATACACTGTGGTAGTCTTTTCATCCCGCCGCGACTGTGCAGATACCTTAAAAAATCATAACTTTTGAACGGATTGTACGATTTTTTCCAAGCTTTCTGTGATGTGTCCTACTAATATTGTTGTATTCACTGAATCCATGTGTGCATGAAGGTGGACTTGTCCTTTAAGAACAGATTCTGAAAGAGCAGACTGTAAGCTTTAAAATGATGTATCACACAATTCAAAGGGATTCCCCTAACCTATCTAAATAATAATACCGGTACTGGAAAGAAAGCACACACTCTGGATAAGTATGAACTGAGAAAAGAGGCTGCATTGTCTATTTTAGCGTTTAATCTTTACCATGCTGTCTCATGTCAATATGTTCGTCTTTTCTTCCCCCCTCCAATTTTCATTTGAGTTTGTCATTATTAATTTTTGATGATAAGAACGATGCCACAAGGCATTGTTTCTTAAAAATGCTTCACCTGCTCCTTCAGGTCCAAAATCTACATCAATATATATAATTTTCCTGATCTCTTCAACATTTTCCAAAAATAAAGCATACACCTTTTATGCATTGAGTCCTCCTTTTTGTGGATAATTAAAGGCAAAACCCCAAAATTAGTGCTCGAAAATTATTCTTAAGTGTGAGTTACGGATAGAAAGAACCTCTGTAAAAATGAATCTGTATAATCAATGTTAAGTATTGTTAATAACACAAAATGTGAACAATATTTCTATGATAACATGTTTCCAGACTAAACCGTCCGCATTTATGCTTTAATGAGAAAAATACTGATATCTCTTTATATGTTTGCTTTGATTGCAAAAACTGTATATGGTAGGATGTCTTGTGATACAACAGGGGGGGGGGCATTTCATGAAGCAGTTTGGTCAAATATTTTTCTGACAAACTGTTACAAACTACAGAAATCCTTGCATCTGATTGGCAGAGAGCAAATTTGTCCGACAACTTGTCAGACGAAATGCTTCATGAAATGCCCCCAGACTACACATATTATGCATAAAATGTGATATCCTGAACATTTTTTTTCAAGTCACTCTCCCAAAAGTGTATATAGGACCTTTAAGTTTTTCTTGTGTTTGTTCCTGGCAGATTACTAGTACACAAATGCTCCAATCCATGATGACCTAACGGAAATTAAGGAAATTAAAATGAATATACTGAAAACCAAAACTACAGATACTAATAACTTACTTCATTCTTCTCTCCCCACCCCACCCCTTCTTTTTGGTTTCTTGATATACTAGTAGATCTAGCTAACTTTGATAATTGTCATTATGTAACATCATCTTCAATTGACAAGGCGATAAACCTTAACAATCATTTCATTATGCTGCTGGACTAATGGGGTTAGTTGAACTATATTGTTTTTAATGTACTATACTTTTTCCTCCTATCAATCACATGTATTTTGGGTGGAATGTATTTTGACATAAAGCATCATAGAATCAACCGCCTTTGGGGTCGGGAATTTTGTCATATTATATTGTGATTTAGATTCTGCTCTATGCCGATTTTGTTTTATTTCTATCAACTTTTTAAACTCCCCCATAGACTTTGTTCACCAGCCAACTACATCCCACCCTCTTTGGATAATGTGAACCAATCAAACATTGCTTTTACTCTTTAATAACATGTCTATACATAGCTATCAGACCAAAAATATTCAAACCGCTTTAAGTCTTTATGAGTGAAATTACAAATATCAATATATTTTTAAAAATATTCAAATTGTCTAAATTCAACTTCATCTATGAAAACAAACTTTTAACCTTTTTAAACATTTGAATAACCCCCATAAGAAATAAGAAACATATAGAGAGGGGAAGTGCGGACTATAAAAATTGCTTACGGGAACCAGGTAATCCCTGCGCTAAACCTATGGAATTCACACAATCTTGGAGGAAACAGGTTAAATTTGTTAGGAAATATGTAGGCCAATACCCAAAACCTTAAGATCTCAATGGAATATGCAGCTCTTCTACTGGTAAACTAGTAGTTCTGGGAGAAAAAATGAGCTGTGACATAGGCTGCGTTCATGCGAAACTAGAATTGCGTTTCTAAACACGTTTAGTCGCTAAACGTGTTTAGTTGCGTTGCGTTCATGCGATTTTTCGATTTAAACGCGTTTCAAAACGCCGATCTGAAACGCGGAAAAAAGGGAGTTTTGAATCATGATTCTGCCAGAATCACGATCGCAGAAACCGCATGAACGCAACCGTGATTTCAATCATGATTCTATGACGTCATTGTGCGCTGTGCGCATGCGTGTCTCATGGGGTATCCCACAGCTTCTTGTTCTGTTCGCGCGCTTGTGTACGTCTTATGAATCGTGTGTTTCGGTACCATACTTGCACTTGTTTGTTTACATCAATGCCAGTATCTAGCTGTTTAATATAATAATACATGTAATTACTCTCCGATTGAGTTGATAATAGTAATGGCTGCAGCGCTGTGTCTACCAAGGGAAACAATTGGAGAGACGAAGAATTAAGATTATTCCTCGATCTGTGGGCAGAGCCTGAATGCCACAGCTTATTGGAAAGTATTCACCGAAATAAAAACGTAAAAAGGCCTATAATGAACTGACTGATCAGTTGGCATAAGGAGGTCTGGCTCGAGTTGCAGAGACAAGGTCAAACTGCGCAGTGCGCTGCGCGATGGCAAAGGATGAGTAGAGCCAGAATCAGCGCTGCGAAAGCCCGCAGGAACGCTCTTCCGCTGAGACCGTGATTTGAAACGCCGTTTTGAATCATGATTCATGTTTGTGATTCTGGCTACGAAATTCGCATGAACGCGGCCTAAGTCCTACACCTGGCTAAGTCATTGCCCAAGATTTAAAGTATCTGAGCCAGAGTCACGTGTCACTCTTTGCCATTTCTCTACAGGAGGTAGACAGTACTAAAAAAAATTCTTTACCAGAAATTATATCAAATTATTTAATGAAAAGGTGCTTAAGAAAACTGGACTATTCCAACACACCTCCCTCAGGTCTGCAACACAGACTAACCACCTGTTACCATAGGAACACCAGTAAAAATGGTGTATTATTGTAAACATGCACATAATATGTCGAATTATGGGTCTGAATTTTAAGACTAGCAACCATTTACATTGCATTGCATTGTACAGAAACCTGGCGAATGCCCTGTGTATAGTCTTTGAATTCAGACATTATTGTTATGTACGAATTAAGGGCATTTTCTCATTTTTTCTGTTAGCGGATTTCTTGGAGCACCCCCTAATTTTGATCCTCATATATATACAAATGTCTGAGGAAAAAATGACACTTTTGTCCGGCGTGTCACGATTATCAGTATATTTGTCACTAAGCCACCCCACTATGTACAGTATACTTGTGCTTCTGCTTTCCTCTTCAGTTGGTGAAAAGACTTGTGCGAGATGGGGCAGACGTCAACCAGAAGTCGAGAGATGGCTTCACACCACTGTGCAATGCAGCCTTCTGGGGTTACAGCGACATTGCAGAATATCTCCTTAAGCATGGGTGGGTGCGCTCTCACAGCACAACTCCTTCCAAAAAAAACTTACCTTTAACCCCTTTTGTACGTTCCCAGATACTTAACCTTATCTTGCCAAGCTTTGTCATCCCTAGTCAGTAATCCATCTAGCCTTGACCTAGTGGTGAAGTTTAGCAAGCTCACTCAGGTGTAGCCCATGTCCAAGAAAGCCTTAGTGACACATCAAGGGATTAAGTAATCTCATTACTTTATCCCCCCAATCCCTTGATGTGTCACTATAAGGCTTTCCTGGACTTGGGCTTCACCCGAGTGAGCTTGCTTTTGATTCCTCGATTACTAGTTTCCAGACATCTGCACCCACTGGCTAAGAAAGCACTGTATCAAGTGTACTGTTAGGCGAACAAAGCACAATAAGGTTAATGCAAGGAGTTAAAACAGTGGGTGTGCAAATATTTAACCCCAATTCAGCATATTGTAAAGAATGGACTGTCAGACTTTCTCAAAATTGTCAAGTGGGTACAGCAAAATAGTACTGGTGGTCTTGATCAGATGACCATATCATTACTTGAGCCTCAATCCATTTTTTTTTTTTTTTGCGAGGTTTTGTTTTGTTGTTGTTGTGTTTCCTTCTTCTGTAAAGAAGGCACCGAAGTAAATGTGTTTGAGTTCTTAACCTGTCGAGGATGGTTTGATTTTGCTACAACATGCATTTCCCATAGCAATTGCCGGACTATACTCTGGACTCGTCCTCAATGGGTTAACGTATGTCTAATTTTCTTTTTCAATTTGTTTTTTTAACTTTAAGCCTTTGCATCAATAGATGTAAATTGTGTGAGTAGTAATGTCCTTTTACAGTCTGTCTGAATCATGCAGAAATTTGTAAATTTGTGGTTATGAGAGGCAAAATTAGTACAAGAACTCTGTTATATGTGACGTTATGGTAAACAACATGCCAATTTTAAAAGCCCTTTTCTGTTCATGTATTTGTTTTGATATCCTTTGATCTTCTGCAGAGCGGACGTGAATCTGAGTAATGGCGGAACCCTGTGGACCCCATGCCACTGCGCAGCTTTCCAAGGCCATGGAAAAGTACTGATGAAGCTCCTGGAGGCCAAGCCTAATTTAACACTCAAGGACAACAAGGGACGGTAAGATGATGTTCTAAAAACATTCTGTTGCGCGTCAATCAGCAGACAGCAAGAGATGATATAATGCCTACACAGAATATATACTATCTGAGCTTCATGTCCGCTTGTCTGCTAAACCTTCTGTCACTTTTGTCCATCCACAAATTCATGCTTCATTTCTGTAACTCAGAGACAGGTCAAAATTTCAATTAACCATGAAAGAATCAGCTGTCTTCTTCTCTTTGTATTTTGTGATGTCATGAAACACTTCATAAAGCATTTTTTTTTTTTTTTTTTTCACAAGATTTTAAAATTGTGTGCATAATACAGAGACTCAATGATTATGGACTGCGCATTCAGTAGCCTTTTTCTTCTTTTGTTTTCTAATGGATGTAGATGATGTATAAAGAGGCTGCCTAATGTTATCAATTATGAAGAATGTGTGCAGCCTGCCAAGAAGAACGTGACATTACTAATTATAGCTCGGACAGCTGCTGTATCCCTGTACTGCAACTGTTCAGGGGAGCTTCTTTCTATCAAGATAATTTAGTTCAGTCAAAGATCATGGGAATATCATTACAAGTGAAAGTCACAGTGAGCTTCACAGTGTCAATATCAATGTCTGTATGAAGTAACAAGGTATTCCCAAACCATCAGAAAACTGTATATAAAACACACACATACACACCACACACACTTTTTTTCCCCCAATAATCTTTGTTTATTGAAATTCAGGTCAATACTCTTATAATATTATGAGTTGGTGGTGCTGTACAAACTTAAAAAATCACACATTTTTATGCAAATAACAACAGTGTTATGCCCAGGAGGTACTACCTGTCTTGCATAAATACAGGTAATACTTTCATAGAAATTGAAATCAACTTAATATTTCAACACCTGGCATTCCAGTCATCAAAAATTGGTCATTGAAAAGAAAGAGAGAGAGAAAAAAACAACAACACCCAAACACAATTGTACAGTGAAACAGAATATCATCATCGAAACAGAAAGTTATCGTCTTGTAAATTGCCCAAAGAAATCCACTCTCCCTGCAGCTCTCCGCAGCTGCCCCTCCAGACCCTGTAATCTTTTTTTTTTTTTTTCAGTTCCCATCCCCTCTCTTCCCCTCCCCCTGCACCTGTCGACCTCCCCCTTCCGCTTTCTATACACAAACATCCAACACACACGCATACCCACACACACACACGAGCACATCTTGTACATACATTATCAAAACACATGTACTCATATCACACAAAACACACACACACATACACTACATGCAGAAAAAAAAAGAAACGCACACATGCGTGCGTGCAAATGCATCTTATGACATAAACTGGTATTCTGCTTCTGCCCACACATTAGCCCACTGCAGAGAGTGTAAAATTATGGATTTAGGCCCGTTGAAGAGGAGTGCATTGGAAAATGTAGGGAAAAAAAGAGAGGAGAGAATGCGAGAGAAGAAGAGAACGAGAGAGGAAAAAGAGATCGAAAGAAAGAGAGAGAAAATGAAAGGAAAGAGAGGGAGATACAGTTCCTTTCTTTAAACGGAATACAAATCAAATATCAAAATTCATTCTGTGAATCACATCATGATTCATTTTATCAGATTATGTAAAACTTTCCACTTTTGCAAATGTAAATGTAAACGTAACTTCCCAGCCCTTGTTGCTACACATGCACACACACACACACACACTCACACATACAGGCGAGGAGTATGTAAAATGCAAGCTGAGAGTTGCATTTTACCAAATCATATGCTCGTGTACTCATGGAATTGGGAACTTTCTTTACTAGTGCACTTACAATTTTTGTATGTTGTGTGGATTTATATCATCATTGAGTCAGTACAGTGTTCTGACATCATACAGGTGTAAATGCAGCAGAGATATTCAAAATTGGTGGGTCTGTGTGCAGTTTCAGTATATAACCATGGAGCTAGTACCTCCATGGTACCATCACTGATAACAGCAATGCATATGTAGGCCTACAGAAAATCTGCTTTATGAGGAAGTGTTAAAATTGGGGAAAGTTTCAGTTATTACACCGAGACATGGTGTGGTTATGACACATCCGTCATACTCCGTCACTTAAATTCCCGCAAGGCTCAACAGGCACATCGCGCTCTGAAAGTGACCTCTCACCCCAGTTGCACTTTTCCTTTTATGTCAGCAGAGAAAGCCAAACCAACCCAAACAAAACAAAACAAAACAAAACAAAACAAAGTGACACATAACATGACGGAGAGAGATAAAATATCCAAAATGAGAGTACCGATGCATCAGTGAGAGCATGCTAAGATTGTGGCTACAATAATGAAATGTACAATGGCCAAAAACTGAAGATTGACCAACCAGAAACCTTTGCATGTTCCATAGTATTTGTAGTTATTAGCTGTCAGGTTTTCTTTTCTTTGTATATTAATAGTAATGTGGAAGTAAGATGAAGGAAGTTGGTTATGAGACCAAAATTCATAGCAAATTCTGAAAATTAACAGTTATCCCTCATTTTCTGTGTCCCATAACTCTTTACACCTTTATAGCTGTGTTAGTAGCTCAAGTGCTTGTTGTCTGCAATATCTGAATCTAAGTTTGCTTCTCCACCCAGACCAATGATAGAAGATTTGTTGTGGATTTTCGAGAAGAGTGCTTACTTTGTTTAACATAAAGTTTGAAAATACCTTGCTCTGTAATGATAATTCTCCTCCCAATCTTTGCCATAAAGTTTCTGATGGACGCAGTGTCACCAGCACAAGGTCAATCTTTTTAAGAGTTTTTTATTTTTATCTTTTTTTTGGGGGGGGGGGGGTTAGAGTAGGTAGACAATAATTTGATAGCTGCTGGCATACTTGAGTCATACATTGGGGTGTCAAGGTTCATTTGAATCAATCAAATACACAATGGTGCATGAACACGCCCACTTAGAACACAATGGAGGGCTATATGTTGGACCGTGGTGGTGTGATATTCTATTATGCTTCAAGGCTGTTTGTGACAGTGTTCATAGGCAGCTTGCTATTTACATACAGTATACCTTCATATCCACATAATTCTTATGTAACTAAGGACTTCCTTTGTGCATAACCTAAAGTTAATCACAAAAAGTGCTTATAAATCTGTCTTGCTAGGGACACAACCCAATAAAGCTGTATTTATTGAATACCTTGTCATACCCCAATTGTGTGAAAGCCTTTGTTAGTTTATTATTGTTTGTTCTAGAAACTCTTTGTTTAAATGGGACAGTATTAGTTGGGATTAATTTCCTTGTGTACGTCTTGTTTGTGATGAGTTTGCGGAATGAGACTGCCGAACAGTCATCCCTGTTGTTAGATCTCAGTTAGAGCTTCTAGGAAATAATTAAGTTGCAATGACTGAATGACTAATTTCACAGGACGTCATCAGACTTTGCGTCTGCCCTGGAAGCGATATGGCCGTTCTTTGCCACAGAGGGATGCAAAAGGACACCAAAGGCAGAGCTTGTCCGACTGGATATTGTTAAAAAGGTATGCTGCCTAAAACTCCTGTGATGGTGTGTTAAGGGCTCATGCAGGCTAGTACATGTAGTAGACAATGAATTCTTGACCAATGGTGAGATTTACTGCGCCCTTTCTCAAAAAAAAAAAAAAAAGAGAGAAAAAAAAGAAGAAAGACTCTATTCTAAACATAGCAGTTGCAAGACTTCATTACTTGTACGGGTTGAAGTACAACCAGCAACAGAAGACCATTAAGATACTGCCAAAAAATGCTTACAGTATATAAGTTGTTGGATTAACAGAATGAAAAAAAAAAAAAAAAAATCTCATCGAACTATTAATGGGCATACTAATTTAATGCTGATTTGATATTGTAAGGATACAACTGAATAAGTGATATGTGCTTGAGGAAGTGTAACAGTATCAATTTTGTTTTTACTTGTATGAGAAAAATAACTTTTGACGTACAGTGTATTACAGTACGGTACATTGTTTTGTTTTCTTTCCTTATTTTTCTTTCTCCTCAGTAGTGTCCAGTTCATAGTTATTGTTTTGTTTGCAGTGAAAGTTAGATTTCATTTGTTTTGCTGGAATTCATATAAAGCATGCTATTCTGAAATATCAACATACAGTCAGTAAGAAGATCCTGCACCAGACTTTTCTTGGTCAGCAGTTTTAAAATCAATCTTTGAAATTATACGAATGGTTTCAAAGGTTACTGAACAATATTAAAGGACAAGTTCACCTCCATATACATGTGCAACAATATTAATAGGATACATAATAGTGAAAGTCTGAGGAAAATTGGACAATCTGTTCAAAAGTTCTGAATTTTGAAGCTTCAGTGCCACCATTACTGGATGAGAAGACTACTACAGCTTGTGATGTCACATGTGTAGAACGATATAAAGAAAATCTGACATATTTTCACCTTTCTTGCCTAATAAAAGAGCATTTGACTTGCCTCTTGCAGAGGGCAGGGAGAATCATTTATCCTTTAACATACACTGGTGACAAGCCGAGGGAATCTACTTTTTTTTATATTTTGTGAAATTCTCTTTATATTTTCCTTATCCCCTATCCTCCTATGCATGTGACATCATTAACTGTAGTAGTCTCCTCATCTAATTTAGAAGTGACTGCGTATAAACTTCAAAAATTCATAACTTTTGAATGGATTGTCTGATTTTCCTCCAACTTTCACTGATGTGTTGTATTGATATTGCTGCTTTCACTCAATTCACATGTATATGAAGGTGAACTTGTCCTTTGAGGAAAAATTGCCATTCTTCAAGTTAATTTCTGGAGGTTAAACATACCAAATTTTTGCCTTCTTGTCTCGTTATACTCTCATCCCATTGGGACTTGCTTCCCTTACAGGTGAAAGACTATGATCCAACTATACCTCGCTCAGACTATGCACATTTTTCCAGACCCGGCTCAGCATATGTGATGAAATCACAGCCAATGAGAGGAGGCACCGACTTGGATTATAAACGGGTGAGTTAGTATGCTAAAGCTATTAATGATTGCCCATGACAGTATCCCACAAAATGACAGGTGCGTCGTTTTAAATACAGGATGTAAGTAGTAGCAGTAATATCAATGATGACTATGGTGATGATGATGATGATGATAATAATAATAATAGTCATCATCATCATAATAATAATAACCAGAAAAGTACTCTGAGAGCACAGACCTCCGCCAAGCAGCTACTGTACGAGCTGAAATTTTAGCGTACAGATATTTTCACAAATTGCTACTTCAAGAACATTTTGTGTGTTGTTAATTTCGCGGTTGCAAGGGTCTAACTGAACTTAGTTATTCCAGCGTTGTTATTTTCGCGTGTTGTTATTTCGCGGTTCAAAGGCGATTTGCGAAACTCGCGAAAATGAAACCACTGCGAAAATTTCAGCTCGTACAGTACTTTCCACCGATGATCTTGCTCTTCCCAAAGAGATTTTTCTCCTTTCCACCACTGGGGAAAAGCTCTTTGGGCTCTTCCATAGAGATCAGTGATTTCCACACCCATAGATATATAAATGCTGGAAATCGCCGGATTTCCCAATATAGAAGCCTTTGTTACGTCATAAACCCTCAGCTGCACGGGGCGCCTTGCCCAGCCGCAGAATAGAAACTGGAGCACACACTTTAGTGAGCGTTTAAACACCTCAAAAATATGCAGCTTAAACTCCCAAGTTCATTGACCATACCTGTCAAAACTAAAGAATCCTTCATAAATTCTCCAAAAATTCTGGGATCACTACCAAAATTTAATTGTTTGTTACTTGTGTCATTCTCAACCTTTCGTGTAAGTTTCATCCAAATTCGTTAACTACTTTTTGAGTTATTTTGCATAGGGACAAACAAACAAACAAACACACAAACCAACGGTAACGAAAACATAACCTCCTCCCTTGGCTGAGGTAATAAAAGTGACAGTAGTAGTACAGTCCTGTAGTAGTAATACTAATAATAATCATCATCTTCATCATCATCATCATCATCATCGGTGTAATGTGTATATCTATGATAACAATGGTAACACTGATGATAGCAGTAAGTATTCTAATAATGATGGTAGTAATAATGATACAAAAGTAATGATAGGAATAGTGGTAGCAGTAACAGCAGTAGCAGCAGCATGTAGTGGTAATGGTCATTGTGGGTAAGATGTCATACCGAAATTGTGAGCTCTCAGCATAATTCGTTAACTTGAGACCTTCTGTGTAGCAGCCAAGATCCTTGTCCACTAGAATAAAGTACTCCCAGCGTTTATTGCTATCTCATAGACATTAAACAAAATCCTTAAAGATTGCATTTCTTATTTTCATTGGCATCCATGGAGAATAGATCTTGATTCGTTTCTGTCAAAGTCAACTTTTAAGTACTGAATGAATCCACAATACAACTTGTATGGTGACATCAATGGAATGTGGTATAGAATTCTAAGGTTTGAATCCCTGCAGCAACCCAACCATCTAACAAATGAATAAACAAACAAACAAACAAACAAATGTGGGACTGAAAGCCAGACAAAAGATGAAATTAAATATTTCTTGTGTGACTTGTTTTTCTCCAATATTGTATGTATACAGTGCACTCCTGTTACAACGAACACGGTTATAACGATAACGTTCGTTATAACGAAGTAAATCTTCTGGTCCCAAAATTGTCACCATTAAAGTCTATGGTACAAAATTTGCTTATAACGAACACGGTTATAGCGAAATTTGCGTTATTACGAAGTCTTTTCCGAGCGCCACAGACAAAGAAAAACAAAAGAAATGTGCTCTGTTATAACGAAATGCGAATTGCTTTCGAAAATACGTAGCGGAACAAGCATTTATAGCGTCTCTGCACGGATGAACGCTTCACACCACTGTGTGTTCGCTCCTTGTGTCACGCACAGTTTCTGAGGGGAACTTGTGTGATCATTGTAATACAGTTACCCCATCACATTTCACATAGCTTTCCAGTGTATGATGAGTGTTCAGCAAACAGAATATGATATATACATGTATATATGTGGTTTCCTTGTTTTCGTTTTATATTGTATTTGTTCGGTTATAACGAAATTTCGTTATAACGAAAGAAAACTGCCGGTCCCGAGCATTTCGTTATAACGGGAGTGCACTGTAATTTCAGATTACACTTAGATAATTTTCTTCATTTTTAAATTGAATTGATGTCACACTTTTATACCTGCCTTTGTTACTTTTACTCAAGCAGTTCACGTTGCTGTATACATGCCATGCTTCGTTTTTCCTGCTTGACGTTTTGTGATTATTCCGCTGACAGAAACTGGCGGAGAGTGGAGACGTTCTTTCCATCGAGGAGGAAGGACCACAGGATTCGTCTAGCAACTCATCCAATCCTTCCTTCAACATCTGGAGGAGATGATGCAGCATGTTTCTGTAGGCTCTTTGGGAACGTCATGAACTAATTCAAGAGTAATATGTGCACTTACCGCGATACATAACTCTGTAACTGGAATAGATATCCCGAAGGATTGGAACGTCATTGTTTCCATTGGCAACGCTGAGTCCGTAGCAGGCATTGCCAGTTAACCTGAAATGACTTCATGACATAGAGAATCTCAGCCTGCCGAAGTCTGGTAACATCACGAGCTTTTTAAGAGAGCTAGAGTAGCGAGAGGCCATTATGTATACGCTGTACTTAATCACACACATTTGTCTTTTTGTTTAGTCCATTTTTCCCCAATTATCCACAATATGGTAACATAAACAAATGTAGGATGATAAAGATCGTTTTGCATGATGTGAAAATGGCTAAATTTGCAGTCAGTATCACCTAAACTCAATATAATCATACCGAAATGGATAGGTATTGATAAAAGCAATCCATGTGCATGCTCCCATTGTTTTGTATACGTATGACATGATACGGCTGGCACAATGAACTGCACACCTCAGTTTGCTGTTTGATGAGTGCAATCCATCTATAGTCACTATTCCATGTTACATCGGTTGTGAATTTCCTGTTTTGATCTTTGACAGACTTTGTGCAGGTTAAAGAAAACAAAATTGTTCACACATAATGTGTTTTGGAGTGAAGTTAAAGGGGAAGAGGTTTTGATCTGTTACGTCCTCTGAACATGAAGTTTACTACATGTAGATATTGCATGTTACATACTAGTATACAAAACATTAATTGTAAAATCAAAGTAAATTGAAACTGACTTTTCACAGAGGGATGCAATTAAAGTTTTAGGATGAATTTAGCACAAGCAACATGTTGGTGAATGGTTGAAGCTTGCAAGACAGAGCTACTGTACCAGAGATGGCTTCTCTGCAGATTGTATTCATTATTAAGTCCTTTGTTCATAAGGAAAGCTAATTACCATGGTAAGTAAATTGTGACCCGCCACAACAAAAGGATCCAAAAGTCGCTGACGGCGGAACTGAGAAAATCATGTTTGAAGTCAGATCATCAAATCGGTCACAACCATCAAATTTTTGTTTTTGACATAATTTTGTAGTCTGATGTTTCATATATCATCTGCTGAAATTTTGAAGCTAAATGATCAGAGGAAAGGCAGGAAAATCATTGTTTTTCTGAGCCATGATTTTCCGACTTTTGATGGAACAGATACATATCCGAAGATTTGGATTTAGCGCCGCAGATAGACTACGCCCTTAGCAACGAGAATGTGATCTTATTGGTCAGCGCGTGGCATCCTGGTTACTGATTCTTCATGTGTAGACCGCTGGCACTGAGCTTGAATGAACATCGCGCAGGTTGCTAGGAGCATACCTCCTATTGTGAAGAGTTGAAAAATGTCTTACATTTCGTGTACCTCCCTATGAAGCTTGATCACGATTGCGTCGGAAGGAAAACTTTGAAGGTGGTTTTCTCAAAACGCTTATTTCTTAGACCACTCGACATGCTCTCATAAAATCATCGATACTTCCACAACCGAGTACTTATATGAGTCGTGTTATATATGAAACTAAAGCGGAAGAGTTTCGGAAAATCGACTCCCCCGACTTTCAGATCCTTTTGTTGTAGCAGGTCACAATTATTTGTGTGCAAGGAGTCTCCTGTAGTATAGAGTCAGACACTGCATTTAGCTCGCCAACCCAGTGGCTGTAAATTAGCAGGGAAAGCAATATCACTCGGAGTCAAGTGCAATTTGTCATAAAAAACTACAATTTCTCTTGATTGATATCTCTTCTTTTTTTTTGGTGAATTCTAAACTTTTAGTGGTGTCTTCTTCTCAAAGGGGGACTCAGTCTTTCAATGATTATGCAAACATAAATTATACATGTACATTATATTCAATCGTATTTTGATGAGGATGCTATGTACAATGAGAACACATATACCTTGAAAACTTTGATAATGTTACAAAAATGGTACTGAATAGCATTATGTAGCTGCCAAATCTGAAGCTACAGGTTGCCTACACTTTAGGCTACATGTACCATGTTAGCAGAATTAATACATGTACAATGCATTTTTTGTACTTTCAACTCATGAATAATTCAGTTTCTTCATTGAGGTTGTACTGTACATGAACGATTGTGGATTAACCTCCAAAGGACAGATTTGCTTTCTGATTTATTGCAGCTTTTTTTTGAGATTTCCTATGACTATGTCGTACAGGAAATACAGACAAAATCACCCTTGTGATGCTGTTTGTGTTGAATCTTTAACGATGAAGCACAAAATTTTGAAAAGTGAAGCAAAATAAAATATGAAAAACAGGACTGTGGGCCCATTGGGTTTTCTACTTTTTACCTGTGTAACCAACAATAGCCTCCAATGTTTCCAGCTTTCAGATGCTACAAAATAGATTGCCCTACATTGAAGTTGATGTATGGATATATCAATTTATCGACATAATTCGATGTATTTGATGTATCGAGTATGTACGCCCATGATTTTTATCATGGCTACTACTAAAACACTGATCAATTCAGTGCTAATTTACGTCGATGTAGGGCAATTTGTCAATCAATTGCAATGAAAACATCTCAATGGAAGAATTTCATGAATTTGAATAATTACGCAGTACCCGCTGCGTGCTTTAAGGATTAGAACCAACACTTGCTGTCAGGTGAAAGCTCGGTGGTCTAGTGGAGACGACGCCTGTCCGGTGATCAGGAGGTCGCAGGTTCGAATCATGCTTGAGTATGTACGCTAATGATTTTTATCATGGCTACTACATGTACTGTACTAAAACACTGATCAATTCAGTGCTTAATTACGTCGATGTAGGGCAATTTGTCGATCAGTTGCAAGTTTCGTCTGGTAGTCCATGTCCTTAGCCTAAAGAAGAGTTAAACTACATGTAACCCTCCGTCACAAAACCAACAAAAAATCACCGGACTAGATTTCCAGTTAAGGGCAGATCCTGAAGGAGCAGACTTATAGACTTTAAAATGATGTATGACTCCATTGAAATGGAGGCTTTGAAGTAAAGGGTCTACTCAAGCGCTTATCTTACCAGGCTGTGCAAGCTGTGAATGAATGGGACCAAAAGACAGGATGAAACCCACCATAGCAACAACAATAAAGGTATTATCAGATTAAGCTGAAATTGATCATGCTCTATGAACTCCTCCTGTCCATGACTGACACCAACTTTCAAAGTAGTGGCATTATCCTTTCAAAAGTTGTTAGAGTTGGTAGTGGATACTGTGTTAAAGGTTTTTAAATGAAATGGGGACTCTTGAAATAACTAATCACACTATTCTACAAAAAAGTGTTCCAGAAACACTGCTAAAAACAGTTTTGTAGTTATGATTCCAAACTTTAGAATGTAGAATTGCTTTTTGAGAAATTATGAAAAACTTTGGATTGACTAGGTTGACCCGATTCACCTATGCTGAGTCCTCACGTAAAATCAGGGTGTGCAACTTTTTGTGGTTTTGTGATGCACGGTTACAAATGTGCATTTAGTATTATGAGGGGAAAGCATTGCCAGCAGGTGAAGTTACCTCATGTGTAGCTGATATGTTATGTTACAGTACCATGTTGTTAAATTTGGGCAAGAAACATGATTGGATTTAACCAACTGTCAATCGTCCTAGGCAGGTTCTGAAGCTCTATGTCACTGGCTTATCAGAGGTTGACTATCTGTCGGGCAACATTTCCATATTTCTATCTCCAGAAACAACTGCATCCCATGAGAAATTGATTGTATAGCTTTCAGACCCAGAGGTCATTAGTTCTGTCGACACAGACCTGTGCATTACATCTCTTGGACAATCAAGCTCTCAAGTTTATATCATGTTCAGAAGTCATCAGTGATTCCATTCCCATGTTCAAGATTTGAATTTTTAAAACAGTGGTACAACTTTCATCAGAATCGGACATTTCATGAAATGTTAGTTTTTCATGCTTTCACAAAACACTAATATAACTGTAGTGGCAACCACGTAACGATAACATAATACAGTAACAATATCATCGTTGGCTGAGAACCAGAAGGCAGATGGGTACTGTTGCATTTTAGATTTGAGCGTAAATAAAAATGAAAAAATTTAAATGTCGTGAAATCAAACATTAATTTAATCAAGAGTGGGTAGATTTGTAAGCATTGTCCCAAATATCGGAAATAGTGCCCTTATGGCTTGGATTTTCGACATTTTACTGAAAATGAAAATGATTTAAATTTGAAACCATAATGTAGAGATCAAGCCCTAAATGGGATACTAACATTAAACCCAATACCACCAAAATTGCAATAACACCCTTTTTGTTCACAGCCAACAATATGCAAATTGGGTAATGATGTCATTGCCTCACAAGTCTCAGGGCTGATGTATACATACACTACTTCTTGGTTTACTGTATTGAAATCAATTATTATAACAATAATGAGCATTTCTCTTATCAAAGTTTTGTAGACACCATGCAATAGAGATGTTACAGGGAATGGGTTGTAATTGCCAAATTTTCAACGACATTTCTTTAAAAATCTTTGTTTATTTTGGTACAGAAAGTAAATGGGAAAGTTGTGAGTTGACATCATCACCTGTTAAACCACCTATTTCCTCACAGGTGGTTGTCACCAACAAATTAATGCATCACTTCTGTAAAAACATGTTAAACACTTTCTCTTTTTTCCAATGATTTCCCGTTTGCCACCGACAAATTTTGACAGTCCGTTTAGTCTGATTTTCCTATTATCTATGTAGAATTGCATTTCAAGACACAGCATGCTGATGGTCTAGGGAGTAAGGTCATGCTAGAGTAAATGTGTGTCACTGTGTGTGGTGTTTGTCTCTGTAAACATACTCCAACTGGTAACCAATGTTGCCCTACCTGTATTAAAGGGTACATTGTCGTTTTCTAATTCAGCAGACATTCAGACTGAAATTTTCTGTTCAAGTGATGCAAGTTCCCGTGCCTTGAGATTAGTTGATACCATGAACCCTACCCTCAAATCCACCCCTTGAACCCATTAATAAATGCACTGCTTCTTCACATCTGCATGTAAAATACATTTTGTACGTGACCCTGCATCACAAAACCAACAAAAGGTCCCCAGATATGGATTTTAGTTAAGAGGAGATTCTGAAAGTACAGACTTTAAGCTTTAACATAATGATATACACTGGTATCACTAGTCTCAAATGGACTCTCCTAACCTACCTATATATCGGAAGGAAAGCACACACTCTGGAAAAGCGTGTTCAATGTATAGAGAAAAGAGGCTCGGAAGTACTATACAGGGTGTATTCAAGTGCTTAATCTTACCGAGCTGTGCTCTGCACAATGGGACAAAAAACAGGATGTACAACTTCATAGCAAGAGCAATGAAGGGATAATAAGATTAAGCTAAAATTGACCATGCACCATTAACACATTCTATCAATGACTAATGCATTTTTGTACTAACTTTCAAAAGTTGTTAGTTGAAAGTGAAGAGTGTAAGGGATATTTAAGATAATGAAGAGGACTTCAAGACACACCTGATCACACTATTCTACAAAAAAGTGTTCAAGAAAAACTGCTAAAAACATCATATCCCGTTGGTTTTATGATCCCAAACTTTTGGATAAATTGGAATGCTCTTTCAATAATCTGAAAAAACTCAAGATTGACTAGGTTGACCCCTTTCACCCGTTTTGAGTCCTCGCGCAAGATCAGTGCGTGCAACTTCTTGTTGATTTTGTGATGCACAGTCAGATATATGTATCACTAAATTCAACGCATACCTTGAAAGAATACAATGTACTTAAACCTGTGGGTAGTCAGCCACACATGCAACGAATCCCAGCTCCCAACAAGCATTCAGTTGAAAAAAACGTAACAAAACGAGACAAACAAACAAACACACAGCATATTCACCTCCTCTCACTTCCACTTCAGTCTCAACGCTACATTTCATTGCCAACCACTCACACACCAACACATCCTTTCCCAGTAGCAAAAGAGGCCCAAGCTAGCAACCTCCCCTTATCAACTCTCCAGTCACATATCCACATCAGCTCTCAAACTGGAAGTGTGGGTCAGTTTGTCCAGTATGTACATAGCATGTAGTAAATGAAAATGCCTCGTGCCTCATTCAAGTTACCAGATACTTGATTTCAAGAGCCGGAGCATGATTGTGCGTCTATGAAACTAATGCTCAATCGCAAATACAATGTCTCTAAGCTCCTGTCAAGACATGCCCCACACAGCAGGCAGCAAGCTTTTGTGGGGCACCGCCATTGATCCCCCCCCCCCCCACCAAAACTACTGTATACGCCATATATTTCGAGTCTAAATTTTCGCGAATCGTGAATTCCAGACGATTTAGCGAGTGGTTAAATTCGCGATCGTGGAGTCCTGTACTGCACGGAGAAGTGTACACGCGTACGTATCATTCACATTGGGATCAGAGTCAATATTTTCGCATGTCTTTAATTTCCTGAATAGCACCCGACTCGCGAAATTCATGAAAATAAAAACCTCGCGAAATATTTGGCGTATACAGTATTTAGGCCAACGAGAACATTTAATTTATGTTCTTCAAATGCAGTTTCATACAGAAATGACTTGCATCCAAACATTTCATCCATACTAACTCTTGGACTTTTTGAAAAGAACAACGCCATTCTTGTCTGATCTTGCATTTTGCTGCAGTTTATTATCATCACATCAAATGCATGTTACAGGATCATGTCTTGTCTCAGTTGGGTTAATGTGCTGGCAAAGTCAAGCATAAACCAATCCTGTCTTTTTGCTAGAGAGTCCACAGATGTTACTAATTGCAGTGTATTCATTCAATCATTTTGGTACGATGATAATAGCAGTGGTAGAGCTCTTAGTAGATGCGCTGTGGGCGGCCCATGGTGCTCTTGATGTACAGGGAGCGTACGTTCTGCCAGTTCTTCTTCAGCAGGGAGACGAGGAAGTTGATCGCAAGGTTGATGTTGCTGACCAGGTCATCTTCCTCCATCTCAACGTGTCCCACTGCCACGGCCAGGCACAGAACCTAGAGAGGGTCCACAGTGAAACATGGATTACTCAAAGATATGTGCAGCTATTCTGTGACCATGAGTCAACATGCACAGTAACCCACCAGACATAATCTCACATAATTTGTTGAAGAACTGTAATGGGCTGCCACAAACACTGGACTTGTAAGAGATATGGCTTTGTTATGTCACTGATACTGGCTTGCTGGCAAAAATCAACCTTTTATCCACATTTCATTTGTTTAGTTCAATAAAACAGTCACATGTAAGACCTGTAGTTCTATGTAGAATACTATTACTGTCTGCACCACAAATAGTCTGATGCCCTTTTCACTTTGAGAACTTTATCAAAATTTTAATTTCACCGGTCCTTAACAGTATCTGTTCATGAGTCCACTTCTAATTCTAACCCTTGTGAAAATACAAGTGTCTGGAAATCTTGGCTTATATTATATCACTCAGTATAGGCACATGCACCAAAAAATGAAATATATCACCAAATCTGACAGTTGTACGTTGCCTATGTAACTCTTTATGTGCCACGTTCGCATGTCTGACTCAGTCTATGGCGTACCAACTTCGCATATTCTGCTCATACCCACAAATAAATTGCCAAATGACGCAGTGCAATGAAAGCGTTTCTCGAGATTCAATTCCTATCACATGTAGCTTGCATTTGTATGTGCTGATTGGCTATCAAGTGGTGTTCCCGACCGGATTTGCCAGTAAATTCTAAGTTTCAGGCACTGTTTTGTGTGCAAAAGTCATACCTTTACAATAATGTAGCTACTGGTTATTCAAAACAAGATCGGTCATTGATTTGTTATACAATTTACAACAAAGGGAAGCTTGTGGCATTTTCTCTACGCCTTTGCTCATTACATGACCAGGGTAACTGAAATCTATTGAATTTATGCAGAATGTTTCCCCAAAAGCATGACTACGTTGCTGTCTCAGAATAATGTGTCACACAGGGGGTTTACACCATGGCACATAAAGAGTTAAAGCACACATCATAAATGAAGTTCAGTAGCCCATCTATGTAAGGGCCAGATGCAGCACCTTATCCGAGGGATGCCAACCTTACAAATAGCACTGCAGTGTTCTGAGGGCTGACATGGCATTTTTTTTTTCTTCAATGCAATGAAATTATTTAAAAGAATCCATGAACTTGCAGCATTTTTGCAAAAAACAGCACAACTGCCAAAAAGTAATAGCTGACATCTCTGTTAACCAGCTGCACACTGAACACATAGATTCCAGTGATTGGAGCATGTAATGCCCGTGACCTTGTATATCATGGAATATTCTCAGATGGGGTCTTGCTTCTATCAACGCACCTTCTTCATCTGGAACTTGATGGTTGCCTTAACCTCTTCCACCTTGGCGACCATGGAGTCAGAGTGGGTGAGGAGTGTTGGGAATTTACCCGCCTTGTTCAGTCCTGGTCCAAGGATTCGGGGAATCTGCTTGATCAGGGAGTCCGAGGCCAGGAATGCATCATAGCGCTTGGCTGTTCAATGAAATGTACAGGGGAAAAAAAATAACATGTAGACGAATTGTAACAGAAAATGTGTTCTCAGAAAAAAGTGTTCAAGATAATGGAGTAACAATTACCCTTCAACTAATAGGAATTAAAAACCATGAACACAGAGCAATAGAAAGGATATTAGAAAGAATGATTTCTTTCTTTTTTTTTGTGCCAACAATTCATTATCCAAGCAACCAGTTTGCCAAAATTACCAGGAACATGGGAGTTGGGACAGCAATTCAGAATCCTATTTTCTGCTTATACAAAATATCTGCCTAGCTAATGGCCCATTCTGTAGTCGAGATAACACTTGCCATTACGATGGGTGTGTGATTCATCTACACTTATCTGTGCATTCTCAGTGTAATTCTAGAGCTAGCAGAGTTGTTAATCACCAACTGTATTTCAGGTAATACATGCAAAACATCATTGAATGCACAGCCAACAGCACTTGAGCATCATAAATTTTGCTATTCAAGTATCATATGCAATAACTGCACCACAAAAGCTACATGCCATTTTGTCCCATTATTGAAACTTTCATTGCAGGTCTGGGAACATACAGGGAAATTTTTACAAACTCCCCCAATTCATAATTTATAGCAATGGAGGTCTTGTAATCAAATAACAATCAGACAGTGAACCCTACTCTAGAACAGCCCAATGTGCTTTTCACTTTAAGAGTCTGTGCCATCGTGTTAACCCATCGAGGACGGTTTGATTTTGCTACAACACACATTTCCCAAAGATGCTTTCCTGAGTATACTCTGGACTCATCCTCAACAGGTTAAGAGGCAAAAACATAATCCCCTAGATTGCAATCTGTATCTCTGCCACAGGTTGTTGCAAGCTTCTCAAGCAGAAAATCATATGAAAACCTCAACTTTCTGGTCACACCAGTCATCTGATGGCCCACATCAACCCAAATTGACAGTGACTTCTCTTGACTCACCGAGCTTCTTGACGAGCTTCTTGTTCTTGTTGAGCTTCTTCAAGGCTTCGACGTCCATGCAGGGGATGCCGTTGGCCTTGGCCTCATCGATGTGCTGCTGATCTCCCAGGATGCACATGGAGAACTTGGGACGGGGAATGTGCTTCAGCCTAGCCACAGCAAAATCACACCAGACCAACATGTTATCACGGTTGTCTATCACCACTAGAAGTGAATTTCAAATTTCAAAATTCATGTTCATGAGTGTTTGGGGGGGGGGGGGGGTGGAGAGACATTGCTGTAACACAAGTCAAACATACAGAGAGGAATCTCAAAAGGAGGTCGGAAACAACAATACCCTCACACATAAAGATGATTTTGCAGGTCTCAACTCCATACATTTCCTTGTTTTTGCACCCTGACACAGTGAGAAACCTGATATTACCAGGTTTTAGAAATTAATGTCATGGTTTCTGGGTGCTCATCATAATGAGGTCCCTGGTATAGGTAATATTCATAGCAAGGTAGCACTGTTGTCCAGCTCTTTCTCTCATTTCCCCATTTCCACTGGTTTTTGCTCTTCATCCCCTGCATGTTTTAGACATATATTCTATTTCTGCCATGTTTTGCTTCAGTCCTCTCATGCTACAACATTGGATAATGTGGGAAAGGGATTTTTCACTGACAATACAGTTCCCAGTGACAGTGACATAGCTGACATTTAGGCAAAATTGAACTACTGCAATAAAGGTGACACAGACAATACTAACTGATAGCAATTTGGATAATCATGAGTCATCTTTACAAGACCTCAGTTGAAGACCTATGTATGTTGTAAAATCTTTTAATAAGCCATGTTCTCCTTTGACAAGTTGTTCTTATTTCAAATGAAGACCAGTGTGCATTCTCAGTGTAATTCTAGAGCTAAGCAGTTGTGTTCATCAAAATGAGAACTTCAGTTAATACATGCGATGACATCCTTGAATGCACAAAGGTTCAGATTATATCAGAATACTATTTTCCTATGAACAACTGGTGAAGTGATATGGCAGTGCTTATGAAAGAAAAACGACTTCTCTCTTGATCATCCACTGCAATGCCAGTGTCAAAGATTATACAGCTGTACACATAACAAACAAACTACCTCACATGTTTATAGCGGCTTAAAGCCTTCCCATTTGATTTAAGACCCTGGGTAGAGGTCCGTTGGCTGGCAACACCTCACATCAGCATGAGGAACACAAAGAGGATAAAAGAATGACAAGACATGAAATGAAAACAAAGATCAAAGGGGGGGGGGGATACAAAACAGAGCAACTATAGGAGAAAGATAGAAGCACACAGGTGTGGAAAGCATGACATGGGCTGCCAAGCCAACTCCCTGGCTAGCAGAACTAGCCAGGTTCAGGAGTGACAATTGGTCCTCTGTTCCTACTTGACGGTTCCGGAGAAACGCTTATCCTTCTGGGGGTCATAGTTCTTGAGGTTGACCTGCAGCTCCACCGTCTCCACAAACTTCCTCTTCTTCTCCTGAGAGCCCTTCTGGACCTCCTGCACAGCCTCGTAGAGCAAATCTCTAGTAACCTTACTGCAGAAGATACATAAATTGACCAATAAAATTCACATTAGTTCATGATTCTTATTCATTATGTGGCAAACAAAATTTAAACTGTGGAATCTTATAAAAATTTGTAATCAATTGAAAGTCCCCCAAAATCATTCAATTGAAACTTTGCTAGGTTAAGCCTACCAGTATTCGGTCACCCACAAGAATTCAGTCACTTACCACTAATCGAGAGCCAGTAAGTTCTACTGTCACAACACATGCAAATCACATCATTTCATATACTGGCACTGTCGTTCACAACAGGAAAGTCCCTTAGTCACCTCCAAAAATCCATCCAAAATCCGAAATTTTGCAGTCAACAAGAGACCCGCGGGTCACGCGCTCACCTGAGTATCGCAATTTCACCTTCCACGCATTCTTGCACACTCTTACATGAGAACATTGGAAACTTAGGTCTGCATATGGATCCCCCCTCAACTCGGGGGGGGGGGGGGGGGGGGGCAGGCAGCCCTGGATTTGCAATGAACAAACTTGGAACTAAAGTCATCAATGTACAAACTCATGGTATTAACTTTGCTTTATCATTTCTGGTTCTACAGCAGAAGATTTTAAATATTCCTTAATGTGCGGGGGGGGGGGGGGGGGGGGGGGGGGGTGGGACCCCTAGGGGCCTCTCAAGAGGGACATGGTGCCCATTTGAAGGAATTGAGATTCTATCCCCATAGGGATGTTACCTCCTAAGTTTGGTCAAAATTCATCGTGAGGTTTTTCAAGAAGAAGATGATCATGTACAATTCAGGCTCCATTACAACTGTAGGACTTCTCCCCATCCCTCTCCTGGGTCCCAAGGGGGGGGGGGGGGGGGCACCCCTGATTCCGCCAACCCCATGAACAAACTTGAAACTACAGTCATCAATGTACTAACTCATAGTATCATCTAAGCCCTATCACTTCTGGTTCTAGAGAAGATTTTTAAAGGTTCCTTAATTTTAGAGGGTTTGGGCCCCCTGGGGACCCCCCAGGTGGGCCATGGTGCCCATTTGAACAAATTGAGATACTACCCCCCTAGGGATGCTACCTACCAAGTTTGGTTAAAATCAGACATGGCGATCTCAAAGTGAAGATGAAATTGTACAATTTAGGCCCCATTAGGACCCCTCCCCGGCCCCCTCCCCTGGGTCCCACGGGGGGGCACCCCTGATTCCCCCATGAACAAACTTGAAACTACAGTCATCAATGTACTTACTCATAGTATCAATTAAGCCCTATCACTTCTGGTTCTAGAGAAGAAGTTTTTTAAAGATTCCTTAATTTTAGTGTGTTTGGGCCCCCCCCCCCCTGGGGCCCCCCAGGTGGGCCATGGTGCCCATTTGAACAAATTGAGATCCTATCCCCCTAGGGATGCTACCTGCCAAGTTTGGTGAAAATCGGTCATGGGGTTCTCAAGAAGAAGATGAAAATGTAAAAAGTTTACGCACGACGGACGACGCACGAAGAGCGATCGCAATAGCTCACTTGAGCCTTTGGCTCAGGTGAGCTAAAAATGCACAATCAGCGCAACTTTTCCAAAGCGCATGCAAATTAAGCCCTGTTTTTATAGTAAAGGTCGCTGAAAAAGCACTAAAAATAAAAAAATATGCCGTTCTCATGCAAGACTTTTTGCTTATTGCAAGCTAAGAGTGTGATTTTATCCGCAAAAACGCCAACGAAAAACAAAATTTCCGCACATGTTGATGCAGTGACTCAACATAACACGTAGAAGAATTCGTTCGACTGCCGCGCATGCGCGATTTGCTACTACGCTCACTCGTGTTAGCATGACATCATTTTTCATTTGTAAACTGGAGCTACACCGAAGCTGCACCATCATTGGCTCTTTACCCCGTCATTTACATATTTTCCCACAACGTTATAACATGTGTGCGACGATTTCCAGCGCGATCGAACGAACAGTTTGATACTAAACTCAGCATTTTTACATCAAGTTTTCGACTTTTGGCAACAGATTTTCCTCCTTCGGTGTAACCATGTATTCAGCGAAGCTATCGTTGTGTTAGAGATTTGATAAGTCATATTTTTACATGATTTTAACGTATGAATTTGTGAAGTAGTCCGATGTGTTCTTTCCTGTGTGTGTATCAATACATGCGATTTGTATGGTAGCGACATGTACGGGTGTGGAGCGTCACACATAAGAAGCTCAACACCACAATGCAAATTGGTTGCCATATTGTGTGGTTTGTGTAGCGTTACCTGTACTCGGGAGCTCTTCAGCCAAGCTCGCCGCCATGACCGCTACATAACACGACAGCAAGCACGCATGTTGAGTGCAATGCATTGTGTACCCCACACCGATCCACGGAGTAGTGAATCTCGCAAACCACGCTGTGCGGTGAAGCGGACGGCAGGGCGATCAGCCAATCAGTGGCCCGGCTATCTGTTCACGGCTTTCTATGGGGACTTTTCTACGTGCATAAAAGGGTTGAATGCAAGTGCCGACTTGCAAGAATTTGGTCACCAATGGGTACCTCTACGTCCCTGATGCAATTTTGCACCAAAAAGGTATAGTGCAGTACATTTTTCAGTGGCCTTGAGTGCACATTGACTTTGTTTGAATGCGCATTGACTTTGTTTGAATGCGCATTTCACCAGACCGAATTCTGATCGCAGTGACCGTAGAGTCTACTCTGGAAAGTTTTCAAGCCAATATATATATGGAGATTTTGTGAAATTTTCTGTTTTCAATGAAATAAAAATAGCGACTAAAGAAATTTGATATATTTAACATACATTGCTGTAGATATGATTTATGTCAATGTAGGCATAGGCACTATACTGTAACTGTATTATTCTAATTATAAAAAATATTGCAGAAAAGTTTAAATGACCGAATACTGGGGGTTTTACCCTATTTATTTCAAATCCACATAGCAACAAAGACAACTAGAAATGTCGCTACAGCGACTGGTTATATCCCCGTCAAACAACATTTCATAAGCTTTGGTCAAAACAACATTTGATAAGCTTTGGTCAAAAAACTGAGGAAGAAGTTAAATCCGCAAGATCTTTCCTTGATCTTCTGCCATTAATATGCCGTTATCATGGCAACGTACTTTCGGGTACTGTCGAAAAATGCGTCTTGCACATCTACAACCAAAGGCACACGTCTGTACCAAGTTTCATGGAAATTGGGCAAAAACTGAGGAAGTAGTTTGCAACACAAAATTTTCCATCATTTTGGCTCATAATATGTGAGCTGTTACCATGGCAACATACTTTTTGTTACTGTCAAGAAATGTGTCATGCTGACCTATATCCTAAGACAAACATTCAATATGAATTCCATGAGAATTGGAAGAACACTGATGAAGCAGTTTTGCCATGAAGCATTTTGCCCTATATTTTACCAATAACATGCCGTTACCATGGCAACGCACTTTTTGCCACTACGGAAATATGTGTCTTGCACATTAACATATTCAGATGAACATCTGTACCTAATTTCATAAAAATTGATAAAAAACTGTGGGAGGAGTTCGCGACGCAAGATTTGTACCCATTTTTGCCCATAATATGCCGTTACCATGGCAACGTACTTTTGGGTACTGTCAAAAAATATGTCTTGCACATCTACAACCCAAGGCACACATCTGTGCCAAGTTTAATGGGAATCGGTTGAAAACTGAGGAAGTAGTTCGCGACGCAAGATTTGTACCCATTTTTGCCCATAATATGCCGTTACCATGGCAACGTACTTTTGGGTACTGTCAAAAAATACGTCTTGCACATCTACAACCCAAGGCACACATCTGTGCCAAGTTTTATGGGAATCGGTTGAAAACTGAGGAAGTAGTTCGCGACGCAAGATTTGCAACGGACCGACCGCCCGACCGACCGCCCGACCGCCCGACCGCCCGCCCGACCGACCGTCCGCTGATTCCTATATACCCCCTTCAAACTTCGTTTGGCGGGGGTATAATGAGAATGGAGTGGGAAAAAATTAAGAAAATAAAGTTGTCTAGAAGTAGAACTAGATGTGATTGACATGAGGAGGTAATTGCCATAGAGCCTTAGAGGTCTACTTCATCATGATCGCTAAGCGGTCGTTCCGTTGCGTGCTGATGTAGCCACACACAGCAGGTTCCTAATACGCGATACAATCTCCATGTGTATGGATACACATGTATAGTGAAGTGCCCGCACCTCGTCAGGGGC
This sequence comes from Diadema antillarum, assembly GCF_040938485.1. NCBI lineage: Eukaryota > Metazoa > Echinodermata > Echinoidea > Diadematoida > Diadematidae > Diadema > Diadema antillarum. The sequence continues at coordinate 1,928,545 of NW_027270963.1, read as the reverse complement.
CTGAATACCGTCACCCCCGCTTAAAATTGTTCTAAGCACACTAAACAAAAATTTATGACCGGGAATGTGTTCAGTACGCTTGAAACTTGGCAGGGCCACCACAACCAAGCAAATTGTGGTGAAATCCGAACAGTTTTTCGCGAAAATCTGAAATTTTAATCGGAATGTTTTAGAATGCTATCACCACTGTCCCCGCACGCATCTTTTACGTGTATGTCTATATGGGAACATCACGGTCACCCGCACACGTCTTTTACGTGCTAAGTCTATGGGAACACTGGTGACGAGTTGAGGGGCCCCTTCCTTAGCGCACAACTATTCGGCATCGTTCGCATTTGGCGACGATAGCTGCAAATTTTCGATATCGATCAGTGAACATGTGATTCCATTGGAATTTTCAGCATTTTTCCTGTATGTGAAGGGGATTTCACAGAATTTCAGTGACGAAATGTGATTCAAATATGAACAAAAATTAACTATGACGAGGTGCGGATCACCTAAGCATACACAACAAGCGTCTGTAGCTGTATCCCCAACACGGGCCATACAAATACAATGTATACTTGGGTGATCCGCACCTCGTCATAGTTAATGTTTGCCCATAATTGAATCACATTTCGCCACTGAAATTCTTTGAAATCCAACTCACATACAGGAAAAATGCTGAAAATTCCAATGGAATCACAAGTTCACTGATCGATATTGAAAATTTGCAGCTATCGTCGTCAAAGGCGAACAATGCGAAAAAGTTGCGCGCTAAGGAAGGGGCCCGCAACTCGTCACCCGCTCTCCCATCACATTGGCCATAGACTTAGCATGTAAAAGATGTGTGCGGGTGACCGTGATGTTCCCATAGACATACACGTAAAAGATGCGTGCAGGTGACATATAACACGTATTCCTATAGCCCTATTAAATTTCAGATTTTCGCGAAAAACTGTTCGGTTTTCACCACAACTTGCTTGGTAGTGGTAGTCCTGCCAAGTTTCAAGCGTACAGAACACAGTCCCGGGCATACATTTTTGTTCAGTGCGCTCAAAACGATTTTAAGCGGGATGACGGTATTCGGGCCCCTGACGAGGTGCGGGCACCTGGCTGTACAATTTTATACAACAAATGTGCACACTCGTTACTCGGGTGGTGTGTGGCTGCGCTAGATGCTGCCGCTGGCTGGATGGCAGAGACACAAGCATGTGCACAACACACACGGCTTTCAAGTTGCAAAATTTGTTAATTTAATTTTCAGGACTTTGGCAGCTACTTTTGCTCCTAGTACAGAATTCAGAGGAAAAAAAAAAGGCAATTGTGCACTTTACGGCCCTATATTATCGGTACCTCATTCGCCGTGTGCCAAGGTGATATCCCATAAACCATTCCGCACTGAGCAGCTGGCGAGCTTCTCTTGCTGTATGGAACGCCATTTGACAAGTGATAAGGTCAGTAAAAGCCCGCCTCACTCACGGCGCTTCTGCGGAGCTAGCTGATCACCCAAACCAACCACGCGGGCGAGGCTTGCGCTTGTGTGTGTGTGTGTGTGTGTGTCCATGTAGTGGCTGCCCGTAAATCGGTAGCTATACACACTTCGCACGGCGTCTGGTAGACTGTGTAGACAAAATAAACACTAACAGACTGACGAATCGAGATAAGATTTTGTGTTTTTTTATTATTATTTTACAGAATAATTCCGCCAAGGCCGCAGCGGACATACGCCCTCGGCAATAGGTTTAATTAGTGATGCCCTGCTTAATATATCACGCAAAATTCATTCATTTAAAATCATGATTGAAGCACGGAAGTTTACCACTCGTTGCGTTCCAGTTGTGTGCCAATCAATGCACAACTCGCGCTCGATCACGCCGCGCCGCACAGGCAGGGAAGGGCGTTAGAGCAACCATGTGGCGTACCGTAAGAGCTTTCATCACGCACATGCACGTTGACACATTCACACCACTGATTCACACACACTGGGTGATTTCAAGTTCGGTGCTAGTGTTAGTGCTAGTGCTAGCCCACGAATAATAGCGTTAAATCGAGCTCCAACACCGACGGTCAGATTAACGAGGCGATACCGATCAAAATTATCGATCACCAGCACTAGGTGTTGGAATCACAGCACCGCGAGCTCCGCGGTACTTGCGCGACGAAAAAAGTTATTGCGCGTGATTACAGTAAAATATTAAAAGATGTAGCCAAAATTGCGTAGTTTTAGAGACATAGTGAGGAAGTCATATTAAAATGCCACAAATCTCATCCACTCCCCAAAATACAACTATCTTAATTTTGCTCCCAGGCTCAGATTTATGAAGCCATGTCGAGAGTGTTCGTGTACGTTTCGTGGGCGACCACTGTATTAGTAGGGTGTCTGTAGCATTTTTGCAACTTTTGAAATTCTATAAAAGGTGGATTATAAACTATTTCATATGAAAGAAAAATATGTCATTAGCATATATTTCAAATTTCATGGCAAAATAATTATTCTATCTCGAGAAATTCAACTTTCAAATCACTGCAATATTACAACATTTTTTTGACGAGCACGCACGAAAATGTGTCCAAATCATGTTTGCAAACAAGGCCGGTAAGTAGCATTCGCGTGCAGATCGCCAGCGACCGGTTAATGAGCGTACAGCGGATTGCTAAAACGCGTAACCAGCGCAGAAGCCACTCCCCCTCGTGTCGTCATAATACATGTTGTGCGTACGTATACAGCGCTCTGAATGAATACGTAGCGCATGCATTCCGGCCCAGCCAACATCGGCGGACGAGCTAGCGAGCGTGCATTTTTGAGTGTATTATTGTACTACCTACACACTGTACACACACGCTATATGCGCTACACTACGTACGTGTGTACACACGTACACAGCTGGCTACTGAATGCGACGACTACATAACACGTCGATGCTGTCGAGATCTATGGCAGTTCATGTGAAAATGTTATATGGCTATTAAGCCATGAGTGCCACTTTACCACCATTCGTGGCTGAAGAGTATAGCTTCCAAAATCGTTGATTGCCCTTTTTTGTCGATTGGAAGTTCAGTCGTAAAAATCGGTATTTGTACCTACCTTCCACCGCGGTACCGCTTCACAATTGACTTGCCTGATATGGTGCGTTGTGTAGCCTAGGCCTATCTGTTGTGCTGCATAAGATCGCGAGAGAGACTGTAACTCGTGCATCGTTAGTGCACTTTTCTATTGAAGTATTAAAAAAATAAATATGACTCTACATGGTCATTCGTTTGGATTGCTAACTCATACATTGTAGGCCTGTTATGATCATTATCAATCCAGTAATAGTACATGTACTTTGACTACGTTGAAACTGATGCGCCAGGTGGTTTACGAGCGTGTTACATACATGCACATTGTGGATGCTGGGCAATCGTAACCCCATAGAACTCAGTGCTGTAGAACTATCGCAAGCGAAGCGACGTGACAGCTAGCTAGCTAGCTTGCTCAGTCTGTTTTCAGTGGCACGGGTGTGCGCGCGCGCACGTACTCGTAAGTAGACACACACACAGCGATCTAGCGAACTACATGTACAGTGTATGTAGCTACTCATACGTAGCTACCTTGCGACGGTAGACACACTGCTGACCTACACGTGTAGGTCCGTGAGATACACACACACACACACACACACACACACACAGCGCGCGAGCTAGCTGCATGCGCGCCATGTGGCGGCGAATGCATGTAGATTTACATATGTATGAGCGTATTTGCTCGGACGTTACTATGGTTGTTGCGTACGAAGCCACGCCTAACACGTTCGCTGAGATCAAAAAGTTATTGCAAGGGGTATCTTCTAGGCAATATCCCCGGTCCAAGACGTGGAGCTAGCGAAAAACCGACCTCACCATCGGATTCAGCACATCCTAAACTACTCGCATGCCACACGCTGGTACAAGTAGCGAAGCAGACGCCAAGATATCGAGATAGGTGTGATTCTAACGACATTTACACCAATTTATCGTCGGAGTCATGTACCAGCGCTTTGATAGATTATGGAGCAAAACTTCCTCTTTCATATGATACCAAATTTGTTAGGATTCGATAGCGGCATGGACCGGGGATTTTGCAATAAATGCGATTTTTTAGCACAAAACGCGGGGTCAAAACAGCGTAGGGGCGCGACCCCAGTGGGTGATTTCAAGTTCGGTGCTAGCGTTAGTGCTAGTGCTATCTCAGCACTAACACCGGCGATAAAACCGAACTTGAAATCACGTCGGTGTTGGGAGTTGACCTCAAAATTATGACGTATTTCCGGTAGTTGGTGCTGGGCTCGGTGTTGAATGTCGTCTGCTGAACCGAGCTCCGCCGTTTGTGTTAGCGATTTACGTGCTTTTTCGCCGTTGACTAACACTAGCCCCTAGGGATTATCATTTTCGTCATTTCAAGTTCGGTGCTGGTGTTAGCGTTGCCGTACGAGACTCTTATGTACGTCCATAAGTAGTTGCACGTTTTACGTGCAAAGTCTATGCTAATGCAGTGGTCGCCCACGTAACGTACACGAACACTCTCGACATGGCTTTCTAAATCCGAGCCTGGGAGCAAATTTAAGCTAGTTGTATTTAGGGGAGTGGATAAAATTTGTGGAATTTTAATCTGTCTTCCTCACTATGTCTCTAAAACTGAGCAATTTTGTCTAACTGTTACATCTTTTAATATTTTACTGTAATCACGCGCAATCACTTTTTTCGTCGCGCAATTACCGCGGAGCTCGCGGTGCTGTGATTCCAACACCTAGTGCTGGTGATCGATAATTTTGATCGGTATCGCCTCGTTAATCTGACCGTCGGTGTTGGAGCTCGATTTAACGCTGTTATTCGGGGGCTAGCACTAGCACTAGCACTAGCACCGAACTTGAAATCACCCATTGTGTTCTATGGGGCTTGCGTGTTGTAAGATAGGGGCGCGTTTTGTCCGAAGGTTGGCAGTGCGCGATCAGACACCCTAGTATTAGCATAGACTTTGCATGTAAAACGTGCATCTATTATGGACGTGAATAAGAGTCTCGCACGGCAACGCTAACACCAGCACCGAACTTGAAATGACGAAAATGTTGATCCCTAGGGGCTAGTGGTAGTCAATGGCGAAAAAGCACGTAAATCGCTAACACAAACGGCGGAGCTCGGTTCAGCAGACGACATTCAACACCGAGCCAAACACCAGCAACCGGAAATACGTCATAATTTTGAGGTCAACTCCCAACACCGACGTGATTTCAAGTTCGGTTTTATCGCCGGTGCTAGTGCTATCTCAGCACTTAGTTAGCACCGAACTTGAAATCACCCACTGCATGCATCCCAACACGAAATCTCACACACATGTACAATGTACACAGTACAGTGCCGGAAGACCCGCTGATTGCGCTGTCGAACCGCGGTACCTGATAGGAACTCAAATTCGCACGCACTGCTCGATTAGGGTAAAATCTTGCACCGATAATATAGGGCCATAAAGTGCACAATTGCCAAAAAAAAAAATAGGCGTTCGGTAATACAATAGCAATACACTCTCGCTCTCATACGACCGCAGTTCTAACTACAATTATTGTAATATTACGTTATTTTATACATACGCGTACCGGTCGCGTGTGTGTCTTGTGACCACGTAGGCTCTATTTAGAATGTATGGGAAATGGTCACGGGGCGTAACATACGAAACCCACGGTTAAACTACGTTAATCACCCCTTTCGTATTCATTTTTGGACATACACCAAATTATATATTAAGCATATCATCAAGCAATGTCATAATTAGTTTTTGAATAAAAAATGTTCCCTATCTGACTCGATGAGGACAGATTTTTAAGGTGTCACTCTGTACCTCATCTTTCCTGCACGGCTGCAACAACTCAAAAGAAAGATACAAGGCTGAGAGGGCGCACTATAATGGCGCGCGGACTGTAGAGTACTATAGTATTCGACAAGCTAAATTTTACCGTTGCCCATGAGTATTTTACTAAGTGCGCTTGCGCTTCTATACAACGTAGTTTGATTTGGACCTACTGCACATGGACTAATCGCTCGTTATTAAAAACACCTGTTTCTGTCGAATGCGTCACAAAAACTTTTAACATGCTTTAAATTCCTGCTTTGATCTCGTCATGCTAGCCAGCCTGGATAAAACAAAACGGCGCTTTTAGAAATCTAGCAATTCAAGTCAATTCAATTTATTTACTCCTGATGCTAAATAGATAGATAGATAAATACATAAATCGATAAATAAATAAATAAATAAATAGATATAAAAAAACTGATAAAATACACACTCTCTCTCTTATTCCCCTTTGAACCATATTCATTTTGATAGTTTTAAACTCTGTATGACCCTCTAGTTACGAAAAAAAGCAGACCAAAACCTATAAGAGATAGCATGTTGGCTTAAAAAAAATATACTTTGTTTTTACCCAATGTGTAACTATGCATTCCTTTCTACAGTCGTGTGTTCAAATAATGTCACATGCCTGTATCTCTCAATAATTCAATCTATTCTGATGAATAACTTGTGTAACACATTTTTATATGAAGATTGTAATTCCGTGAATATATTACATGTATTTCTCCATCTATAAATATTGCAGATCTGGTGAAGAAAAAAGATTGGAAAAACACAGCAAGACTTCACGCAGCACATATGTCTACGAAATATAAGAAATGGAATGAAATATCTGGATGGACAAAAAAGAGGTGGCTTAAATTGCTGCACAGGTTAGGGAAAATTAGATGGCAACACCCAAATTTCAAAAATGCATAATTTTGACAGAATTGCGCAATTTTCTTCAAACCTTACTGAACTGTTCTTTTCATATACTGCATTCACTCAACTAACATGTTTAGTTGGGAGAGCACCCCTTACAGAAGCTGTAATAGGTCTCACCATTTCTAACTTACGCTTGTCTGCCGAGTAATTATGTAAATGCCTATATCCAGCCGAGGGACAAAGATCAACAGATTTCATTTAGAACAATGCACAAAATAATATATCCACCTTGAGAATAAGATTTTTGCTCTATCGAGTATATTCATTCTAAAGTGAATAGAGGGGGATGTATACTTCTCTACGTGTAGGTCAGTGGTGGTGGTGGTGGGAGGAGGTATTATGTTTATACATGGTATTTAATAGGTAGAATACGTACGAAGATGTGCCACCTAACTAGGGCTGTTAATCGAAGAAATAAACACAAAATCTACACGCTAAGTGGCCGACTGCTCATAACAGAGGTTTGATGTCAGGTTTCCATCAACTCAACGTGCAAGTGTCTCCTGTCATGGTGGGCAAGCTGTGGTTAGGCCTATTCATAAAATAAGGTAGGCCTATTCCATAAAGGCTAAAGCCCCGATATGGAATAACTCACCGTTTGCCAAAATATTAGCCACATATAGGCCTAGGCCTGTATTAGGCCCTACCCTGATGGGACCCAGGGTGTACCTAGTGTGCCATCTTGGGTCACATGTAAATCTTGGGTGCTAAATCCTCGGGGCCCCGTATATGCATACCCCCAGAGATGCCAAGTTCAAAAAAAAAATTATGAGTGAGACTTTCATGACTGGGCGTCTCGGCGCTCGCACGCATGCGCGCGCGAGGGAGCGAAGCGACCGAGCAGGGGGAAGGGTGGATTCCCCCCTCCAGCGGTTATAGGGACCTTTTTCAATTTTTCAGCTCTTAATGGTGCGATCTGGTGCATACTTGAGTTTTTTCTTTTTTTCTTTTTTTAAAATTATTTTGAAAGACGAAAGGGAAATATACCTTCATTGCAACTATCACTTCAATCCTTTGAGCTATGTCCCGATGCGTGAGAAAAATGGGTACCATGCGTGACTGATCGTGAGACGGACCCTAAATTCGTGAGTCTCACCGTGAATGCGTGAGACTTGGTAGCTCTGAAAGTTGAATAATTTTGATTTTGGTTCAATTTTTTTTTCTTTTTTTTTTTTTTTTTTTTTTTTTGGGGGGGGGGCATTTTTTTTTCAAGTTGCTCATCCTCGTGTCTGTATCATGTAGGCCTGTAATTAGGCCTAACCTTAAAGGGGAAGGCTAGTAACTGATCAGTGGGAATCAGTGGAAATGCTGGGAGATGATTGTTCCAATCCTTATGGGATTCATTGAAGAGTTCATTGTATATATCTATTGTTGTGTGAAAATGATTTGCTTCAGAACGGTCTCATATTCTTACGAAAGTAATGTGCAGATTAATGCTCCGTCACTGACCAGGGACGCTAACCTGGAAGCATTAAACTGCACATTACTTGAATATGAGACCATTCTGAAGCAAATCATTTTCACACAACAATAGATATACAATGAACTCTTGAATGAATCCCATAAGGATTGGAACAATCATCTCCCAGCATTTCCACTGATTCCCACTGATCAGTTACTAGCCTTCCCCTTTAACCGCTCTTCTTTTAAAAACGACAGCGAAAAGTTACCTCCCTCGGAAAGGGGCTGGTCATTATGCAATGACATCAACAATCCTACAAAGGGACATTATGATCGGTTTGATGACACATGAATCTATATTGTCTTCTAGTTGTGTTGGGCAGCTTCAGTTTGGCGCGCACACAGGCTAGTTGAAATATTTTTGGGCGGCGGCATCAAACATGGAATCAAAGGTTGTGACTCCATCTCTTGAACCTCTTTGATCTGACATCCAGTGGCGTAGAGGGAAAACGGCGCCCGGGGCAAGCGCGAAAATTGCGCCCCTATATTTCTGAAAAAAGTGTTCAACCCCAACCCCATCCCGGTAGGGACTTAAAGAAAAGTCTACATGATATGCCTTTTCAAGGACTTAAAAGGGGTCTTTTGAGGGTGATTTAAATGTAATAAAGTTAGATAAATTATGGCGAGCGAGCGCAGCGAGCGAGTCGAAAATTTTTGTATTTAAGCTTACAAAACATGGAATTCTTGTCATTTTTTGCTTATTAAATTTTACAATTCTAATCAAGAAAATTAATGGTGACGGCCTTATAGATAATGATTTATACCAACAAACTGAGGACTTGAAAAAATACTCCAAATTAGTACGCACGAGTGAGCCGAAATTTGTATATTTCCGCGCCATCATAACGTTTTGTTCTCATCTCTTTTTTTTTTTTTTTTGATAATTTTAGCGAGCGAGCGCAGCGAGCGAGCCGAAAATTTCTGTATTTTAGCTTACAAAACATGGAATTGTTGTCATTTTTTGCTTATTAAATTTTACAATTCTAATAAAGACATAGTGACGGCCTTATAGATGGGGATGATTTAAATGTATTAAATTTAGATATATTTTGGCGAGCGAGCGCAGCGAGCGATCCGAAAATTTTTGTTTATATTTCCGCGTCATCATCATGTTTTGTTCTTATCTTTTTTGTGTGTGATAAATTTTGGCGAGCGAGCGCAGCGAGCAGGCCGAAAATTTTTGTTTTTCAGCTTACAAAACATGGAATTCTTGTCATATTTTGCTTATTAAATCTTACAATTCTAATCAAGAAAATTAATTGTGACGGCCTATATAGATAACGATCTATACCAACAAACTGAGGACTTGAAAAAAAAATACTCTAAATTAGTACGCGCGAGTGAGCCGAAATTTGTATATTTCCGCGTCATCATTATACGTTTTGTTCTTATCTTGTTTGATTTGGTTTTTTGCGCCCCCCCCCCCCCGTATGTTCGACACCTTTGGCGCCCTCGTTTGATCCAATGGGCGATCGCTTCATAACGAAAGAAATATAATTGCAGCCGCTGCTCTGTGTAACATTTTGCCTTCTAACGATGGCATGTGTGAACACAATATACATTGTCATTTTGTCCGCGTCATCATCACGTTTTGTTCTTATCTTCTTTTTTCTCTTTATATGAATTTTGGCGAGCGAGCGCAACGAGCGAGCCGAAATTTCAGCTTACAAAACATGGAATTCTTGTCATTTTTTGCTTATTAAATCTTACAATTCTAATCAAGAAAATTAATGGTGACGGCCTTATAGATAACGATCTATACCAACAAACTGTGTGAACACAATAAACATTGTCATTTTTTGTTTTCATCTTGTTTGATTTGGTTTTCTCCCCCCCCCCCCCACCCCCACCCCCATTCTCCCTCCTTCCCGGTTCGGGCGAGTTTTTTTTTTTTTCTTCTTCTTCTTCTTCGTCTTCTTCTTCTTCTTTTTTTTTTCCCCTTCTTTTTTTCTTTTTCTTCTTCGTTTTTTTTTCGTTTTTTTTCTTTTTTTCGTTTTCGGCGCCCCAAAGAGTGGCGCCCGGGGCACGTGCCCCCCTTGCCACCCCCCCCCCCCCCTAGATACGCCACTGCTGACATCTGGTGGGCGTTTCATCAACGAGTTCGTCGGAGTTTTCACCGACGAATTTGCTATCAGCCAATCAGACGCAAGGATTTACACTGACAACTGTCAAAAGCTAATGAAATCCTTGGTCTGATTGGCTGATAGCAAATTTGTCGGTGAAAACTCCGACGAACTCGTTGATGAAACGCCCCCCAGATCATACCTGCATGTTTACAATAACTGCATATAAGCAGTCCAAGAAAAAACAGATCTTTGGTTGTTATTATTATCATTATCATGATGATTATTATTATTTTCTGTGTATTTATCTACATGTATTTATTTGACAATTCAACATCAAAATACAGTTGTCAGTGGTCAACTCTTTCCTCCCTTTAAATCAGCTTCTAGACATTGTTAAATTTGTTCAGGAGAAGCAATGAAAACACATCACTGATTCAACAAAGAAACCATGATAATCGAGATTGTAGCATCCTAAGATCCTGTAGGATCTTATTGAAGTTTTATACGCACGTGCGCAGTTAATCGGTCAAATGTCAAACGTACGATGCGTGCGATGAAACGGTGTGCATGCAAGCTTCGTGCATTGAGAGCTGGTCATGCACAGGTGCCAGACTCGATATCGAGCGCAGACCACACAAATTTGAACGTGTGGTGCCTGGTCATTAATACACTATTGCAGTACACCCATGCTGACGGATATGATGCTGTATATGAAGTGCACACAATCTGTAGGTGTACTGTAGCAGCAGTGTATTCTACGCAAACTAAGTTCTCTTGGAGAGAGTCAGAGCAGAGCTAGAGGCAGTCGGAACCATCTACAACGTTGGAAAGGTCGTGGTTGTTGTTATTGGTCTACATATTTTGAGAGTCTTAGGAACGCAGATTTCGGCTACTCTGATGATTTCGGGAAAAGAAGTCATGGAATCGGCATCGGCCCCGCCTGTTGAGACAGTTTCACACGCCATTCATGCCCTCTACCACAATCCAGATGCAGCAGAAAAAGAAAGAGCATCTCTTTGGCTGCAAGAATTTCAAAGATCGGTAACGAGGCACTGAAATTATAAGCCTGATAAGTTAAAACTTTGTAGTATTTGCTCATAAGGGTCTGTAACAATGTTAGACTCGTCTACACTGTAATTTACTTCTACAGAAAGTCGAATCTCCATCTATACCGTTGGGCGTTAGGGCCTAAACCATGCAAACTGTTACATAGAAATCAGATAATCACTGCACTGAGAACACTGAGCTGATTGATAAATATTACAATAGAATGTGAATTAGAGCTATTACCTAGAAGAACTAATTTACAAAATTTTGGCTCACACGTGAGTCACAGGCAGAATAGGCAGTCAGCACTGGTCAATCAGTGCAGTGTCTTTGCATGGACGATTTTACATAAATTTGTATTCTAAATTCTAATGCTCAGTGACACCACTGACACCAAGCCAGCTCCCTGATAAATATAAGAATTAGTTTCATCATGTTCATATCCATGTTGACAAGCAAGCCGCCCATAATTCGACCATAACGCTGTCAAAAATTCGACCGCCCGCTACATAAACCTACGCCTTTTGCGTGTGGTCAAATTTTGGCCCGGGAGGTCGAACCTTGGACAATTTGCTTTACATGTTGATGTATCTCGATTTTGTAATATATATATGCGAAACCAAATTGCACCAAACTCACAGGAAATGCTTCATTGCTTATTTCCAATCACTTGACTCATGTAAATGTTCAATTTGAACCAAGTCGGTTGCAGGTAAGCATTGATAATGATATTGACATTGACCTTTATGTTGCACAATAACAAAACAACTCACTCTGCATGAGCAATTCCTATGTTAAGTTTATTTTATATGTAATGCTGCCTGCACAATCTGAAACCGAAGTTAGCCATCTCGATCCACCAGTTCTAGCTAATAATATGTGACACATCTTTTAACTTTTGGGTCAAGACAAGTTTAAGTAACTGGGAGCTAAAAATCAATGTAAATTTACAGTGATACAATTAGTCTTACAGTACAATGTCAATAGTATTGCAATACAGTGTAGATGTAAATGTTTCTGTTGCACCCTGAAGAACATACCAGGCTACCAATTACTTTTAGACTCTCTTCACCAGTGAACTGACTGAAACTTTATTTCCCTTTACCTATATAATAATACTTGCACTCAAAGGTCAATATGTTTTATATTCATTGGTGTGTCGTCTTTTCTCAAAAGCTCTACTCATGGGAGATCTCAGACCAGTTACTCCAAATGAAGCAGGATGTAGAGACGTGCTACTTTGCTGCCCAGACAATGAGAACCAAGGTACAGGTGTAGATATAATAACAACATAACTGTAAAAGTGGAAATTTATACAAATTTGCATTAATTTTTCATGCTCGGTGGGGTAAAGTGAATTTCTTTGGTTTTTGAGTGCATGGAATCAGAATGTGAATGAGTATTACATTAGCAAGCAATAATCTTGGCATGCCTTCATTTTCACACCAGTTTCATGTCACGCAAAATGTGCAAAAATTTCCACTTTTACAGTGCCTGCGAACTATTCCTTCATTGGAGGGGAATATTCCTTTTTTTCAAGGAGAAGAAGTTTTGTTCAACCTTATGTTCCAATTTTGTGTGAACACTTGCCAATAGAGATGTACACTGTGGGAGATTGGTGAAATTCCCGTTTTTAGCAATTTGATTGTATCTATTACATTTCATGGATGGTAAATATGCAATTACACTACTGTTTACAGACTCATTGACCAAGACAATATGTAGGGTGATAATTCAAAAGGTAGTCGGATGGTAAAAACAATACCTATAAAATCTATCAGAAATTGTTCAACATCTTTAACATTGGCAGGCGCTGATCGATTCAAGTTAAAATCTGTGGTGTTTTGACGTCCTGAGATGGAGTTCTGCGTATTATTTTTGAAGATATTTGTGAATCATAAGTGATTTCCATCCCAAGAGCAATAATTCCTTATAATGCTGTCTCTGTTTCTGAAGGCTGTCAAGTTTCAGTGCTGAGCAGTGTACAATTGTACATTGTCATTAGGCTACACTGTGTTTATTATGTGCTTATCACTCGCTTGTCGAAGTTAAATTCTGTTTGCAAGATGTGTATACACTGTATACTGAAGAGATTAGATGTGTTTCATCTCCCTCCCTTTCCCATTTAAGATTCAGTATGCTTTCCACGAGCTGCCAGTGGAGTCTCACAACATGTTGCGTGACTCCCTCATCAACCACCTGCAGACCATGAGCGACCCCAAGTTCCACGTCATCACCACACAGCTCTGCCTCGCCCTGGCCGACTTGGCCCTGCAGATGACACAGTGGAAGAACTCTGCGGCTTTTCTCATACACAGGTACACAGCATTCATGTGGGCTTCACCTTTCCCCATCTCCACCCCCAAAATAGAAGTATTAAGCCATTAGTGGTCAACTGCTGGTCTTTTATGGTCATCTGTCTCTGTGTGACAGTCTGATTGTCCATTGCATTTTATTAATGATACTTATGCACACTGAGTCGTGTAGGCAGCATAATGCATGAGCAAAAAAAAATGTCTACAGTGTGTAGACAGAATGTGTTCTGTTATTGAAAAGACTCATTTCGCATGATACATGTATGCTCCAAGGTCATACTGCTAATTTATTGTACCAGGTAGTGATTATTTGGAAAAAGTTGTTGGACATGGGGTCAAAGGTCTGTCCAATGATATGAAACTTTCATCTTACATCTTGCATTGTCAAGATGTACTACGCCATACCTACTGGGAAAAGAAAGTGATGTAGTGGAGACATACCAGTTGCAATAGCAGTATTTCCAGTTTATCTTAATATTTTTTTTTTTGTCACTGCTCTTATACAATTTAAATCTTATTCATACAGTTCACTCTGGAAGTCACAGAGCAGCATTTGTATCCATTATGAGGGTCCCTGCAGTCATGGAAAATCTTTAAAAAGTCATGAATTTTGTCCCTGAGAAAGTCATGGATGAAGGACAGAATAACAAGTTTTGAAAATGGTTTTGCTGAAATTTTGTACCCATTTTTTATTTTACAGATCATTCTTTAGGAGTTTCAAATTTCATGAAATTGGCATATGTTATGTTTGACTGCTGTACTCCCAAGTTTATATTGTGTTGCTGAAAAATTGTCGAAATATTTTGAATTCCACTGCCTGATTGCAGAATCATGGACAAGTCATGGAACTTATTATTGCACGCACGTATATGTGTAGCTGGTGCAGGAACCCTGATTTGTCCATGTTGGCAGTTGACCAAACTGTGTTATGCTTTAAAAAGAAAAAAAAATATCTGCCTTCCCCCTGTAAGTCTTAAAGCATCATGAGAGACATTCCACACTGCCACTTCTTGTCGCCTCATTCTTGTGACCTGTCTCGGAATGATGTGGTTAAACAAACACTACCACATGTGCAACAGCAATGGCATGTTATTCTTCTGGAGTTGCGCCAAGTGTTTCCTTGCATTCTGCCCTGCCTGTCACATAGATAAGGACACTTTGAGGCTTCTCCCTATTTAAATAGATTCTTTCAAGCAGCATGTAACCCTTTTCCTTGTAATTTAGTCAGACTTATGTAAGTCTTTTTTTTTTTCTGGGAATATGAAGTCTTGATGGGCCAAGGGGCTCTCGTATTCTGAAAACATGATGTGTGTGTTAAGAAAAGGGAAATGTCAGATTTTGTTGTTGTGTTACAAAAATTTTATGTACTATGTGATAACTAGGGCTCAAATGCTACCAAATGCTACCAATGAACGATTAGAGCGGTATTAAGCATAGCTATCAACTTTTGAGTGCACATGCCGAAGGTCAAATTCAAGGTCAAATGCTAGAAATTTCACTATTTTCCCGATATCTATGGGATGCCTAAAGGTATCTTCTTGAAACTTTGAGTGTATACATGAAATACCAAATGAAGATTCTTGA
Source organism: Diadema antillarum (assembly GCF_040938485.1). NCBI lineage: Eukaryota > Metazoa > Echinodermata > Echinoidea > Diadematoida > Diadematidae > Diadema > Diadema antillarum. The sequence continues at coordinate 1,913,303 of NW_027270963.1, read as the reverse complement.
GACAGAGTTTTGAGTCATAAGGTCAAAGTTCGAGCTTCAAAGGTTAGTGAAAATGTTGAAGTTTAATTCTTTTTTCTCCATATCTCGGAAATGGTTCAGGGTATCTAGGTGTAATTATTATGCATTATGATGGAGTCAGACCAGTTGCCATTTGCGACATTTCTAGTTCACTTATAACATAATTGCAAAGATTTTTTTGTTTTTCGACAGTGAAGATTTTCCACTTGTTGTAAGGTAATTAGGGTGCATTGCACATACATTTTACATATTAGTTCCTGTGACTCTGGCAGTGGTTTCATATATTCAATATGCTAATACATTTGTATGGAGGATGTGCATTTTACCACACAGTGATTGGATGAAGTTTGGAGTGATTTGAGGATGGGGTTGAGCTTTGTGTCCAGGGATGAAAAGAGATAACCTCAGATACTTTTCAACTGAATAAAATGATCTGCATCATTCCACAGGTTTTATAGCAGCAATGCCACCCACATCCCTCTCCTCATTGAGCTGCTGACGATCCTTCCAGAGGAAGTTGATAGCCACTCCTTGAGGCTAGGCCTGAACAGGAGAGAGGAATTCAGGACAGAGCTGGGGGAAACGGCAGCCACAGTCATCGAACTGCTGGTGAGTGCCACAGACGGATGATGTTGAAACAACAGCATCAACGGCAACTGTCAAGTTGGAGCAACATGAATAGAATGGAAGTTTTCATAGTTGGCTATATTTCCCTGCATCGTAATGTAACTGCAGAAAAAGTGGCTGGAGTAGTAGTAGCGGTAGGCATATCAAAATGTTGGAAGGAGCAAAAGCACATTGAGTTGATGTCATAAAACACGATATGGCACTCGTGTTATCTCTCCCAGCACAATGTAATAATCTGTTTTTAATGTGGCAGTGTTACCTAGATGTTGTGAGGCCGGTTCTTTGATGAAATTGTCTCTTTAGCCTGGAAAAAAAATTATGCTTTGCCAGTATCTTTAGTGACATATATGTGCAATTGTTTGTTTTCTATCTACCTGGATATTTCTGTTGTTAGTATCCTAGATACTAATGATGGCAACTTTGAATGTTGTAAGAGTTTCTCCATACAGAAATGTGCCTCTCATATATATTTTCTCTTATGTTTTGCCAGCAATCTCTTTGCTCCTGCAGTGTATTTCTTAACCCATTACATATCATTTTTTCCCATTTATATTCACTATTTAAACAGACTGCGTGTTCAGAGAACTACTTGAATGACCAGAGGTTATTAGGCAAGATCTTCAAGTGCCTAGCCAGCTGGTTCTACAGTCGGGTGTGTCCGAGTGAAGAAGTTTCACAGAGCAAGATCATCGCTCTTATGTTTGAACTCCTGGTAAATAGAATCAATTGATATTATCTTCTATGTTGTTTTTTTTCCCTCTCTTTTCTTTTGAGGGAGGGCACAACGTATTCCACTCTTTCCCTCGTCCGTATTCTTTTGGAAAACTAAAAATGTTGAGTCATTTGATTTTTTATTCTTTAAAGAACAAGACCAGATTGCTCTTCGTTTTCTTCATTATCAAATACACCAAAAACAATGTGCTGGTCTTCATATTCACTTGAGGCCAAGCAATCATATTTGGTATATGTACATGAATAATGTACAAAGTGTTTGTTTTTCCCATCAAATGTTGGCCGTGATGATAGAATGAGAGTCATATGAAAGCATATGTAACATTTAATGATTTGAGAGGCAGATAGTCCCTTTCTCATTGTATCTCTACTCTGAAAGATATGTTAAACATTCACACAGAAACACTTGAAAATGGACAGAGATATTGCAAAATAATACTGTAAAGCAAAATATTTTTGTGGCATGAATTTTTCACGAATTGTCATTGGTGCTCAATGTATATAGTGTAGACAAGAACTTTTAGCGTGCACTTTTACATTGTAGTGAGCAAACCTTCGCTTTTGCAGAGTTCACAAAATGATAAATTTTAGCAAAATTTTTATTTTCAGATTTAGAGAAAGTAGGGATTTGTAGTTGAACAAATGTACACCTGCACTTCAGAATTGAACAAGTTGGAGTCTAAGAAAGTTGTACCTGATAAACAGACAGGACTGACATAGATTCTTTTGCGAGTTGTCAGTGCAGAGACAGGATTCACATTTGTAAGGTTGAAATATGTGAACATATGCAGTGAGATAGCGGCTATCACATGATACAGTTTCTGTATTTTCCTGACTGTGTTTTCTTCGTGGGCTCCGCTCTCCGTGGCAGAAAAAGCCTGACACGCCGTCCATGTTGCATGAGGCTGCAGGAGACTGCCTGTGTGCTGCCCTCTATAGTATGGAGGACGTAGAGGAGCATCTCGCGCTAGCCAAGGTCCTCTACCAGGGCATCATCCTGCTCCCGGAGGCGTATGCCATGGCTGTTGCAGAGGAGGACGTTGACAAGTGAGGACCCTGCAAGTTTAATATTCTCCCCCAAGTTTTGGAACATGTCTTGGATAATTTGGAAGCACAGCAAAGAATAGTTTTGTCTGCCCCCTCCCAAATAATGATTAAATGGATGAAATATGTGAGGCCTTTAAACATGGTAACACCCGGAGTAATATCTAGAATTGTGTACAGTTTAAGAGATATTTATCAAAAGATATTGCTGAATTGATAATTATCCATTTCAGTTTACCAATCATGTGAAATAAAAAGATAAGAAGACAATAGATTTATACAATGTATATTCATCAAATTTAGAACCAAAGTTGCATGTTAGTTTTTTGAGATCATCCATGATTACTCAACCTAACCTATTTACATTAAATCTTGTCAAGGGAATATCTGCACAAAATTCTCGAACATACTGGTTTGGTAATGGATATGTCTTGTGAACAGTTTTCATTCTTTTCATTGTTGAAGATGTAAAGCCTGCTCATTGTTTTATGTTGTGTAGTAAAATCAAGATTGGCAGGAACCTGTTGTGATAAATCTGGAATGGCTTTTAGAAAAGAGAAGATATGTTTGAGTCACAGTTTTCTCTAAGGTTTTTTTTTTTTTTTTTTTCATAGCCATGCAGTTGTCCAGGCTCTTTATTATGTTGTTGGGGCAGAGCATTACAGACAGTTGGTTTTCCTTTTGTGGCAAAGTTGGCAAGTGCCCAAAACGTTTCCTCGACAAGTGCCCATGTTAGAGTCTTGCCCAGACAGCTCAGTCTGATTTCTTCTGGACAAACCAGACACTTCGAACGTGTCTCACCCAGGGGAGGGGACACATGTCTTTCAGAGAGACACAAATACATACATTATGACGAGCTTGTTGTATGACCAGATGTCTCTAATGTGTGTGGACAGAGATTATCATGTGGCCTGTTCAACAGACACTGTCATGTGCATAAGAAATTGTTACAATTAGGTGCTTCTGTCTTATTGATTGTGAAACATCTGATGTCTTACTGTGTCCCTCTGGGAATGAAACTCTGTGGAGGACATGTGGATTCAGGGGAATTATGCTTATATACTGCTGCCGCTCCTCTCAATTCCTCTAGACCACAATTCTTGCCTGATTTGTTCTTGATTGCTGTAGAGATCATTTGAAAGTCTTTTTTGTTTTTGCTGTGTGACAGCACCTTCAATGTTCTGATTTTTTTTTAAAGACCCTAGACAGACAAAACCCCAAATGTGTAATCTTTTCTTTCTGATAAAGTTTTATGCACTGAACAATTCAGTTTGTGCATGTGGGAACATTTGCATTGCAAATGAATGCAATGATCTAGTTTGTATGATCCCTCATTGCCTCTAGACATATACTTGTCACAGTCAAAAAAGGGGGGACTTGCATCATAGGAAACCATGTAGGCTGTTGCAGGTGCTGTGAAAGATTTGATGTGAGAATTAGAGATGTTTTTTGCAGTTTCTGACAGAGAGTGTGTCTCTTTTATTTCCATTCTTCTCCCTGAAGGTGCATCAACTACTGTCGGGTCTTCACAGAGCTTGCTGAAGCCTTCATGGAAATGATGGTAGAAACACCAAATCAGGTAAACTTTCCTTGAGAAGTCCAACCCCCTTTAACATGCACACATAAAAAAAGGTAAAAAAAAAGAAAGAAAGAAAAGACCAGACAAATAAGAGGCAAATGCAAGACATCCAAAATATAGGGTCTAGTGAGTCTTGCTCATGCACATGCCTCAAGTAGGGCCGGTGCAGCCGTGGGGGCCGTGGTGGCTCGGGCCCCTACACTTTTTGTGCACCATACAAAGGAATACATAAGGTGTCATCACTTTGGGCCCCCACACTTTTTTCAACCCGGAAGTACGTAAGTGACACTAAAATAGAAATAGATAGAGATCCTGAAGTATGGCGGCGGTAAGGTTATGTGTTTTCTCTGAAGACCTTTTTTTTATAACACCCGGAAATGGGAGGGGAGAGAATGAGCTGAGGACCTTTTTTTTTTTTTTTTTTTTTTTGCTTGTCAGCTGAAGAAACCCGGAAGTGGACGGGGAGAGATGAGCTGAGCTGAGGACCTTTTTTTTTTTTTTTTTTTTGCTTGTTAGCTCATGAAACCCGGAAGTGGGCCCCCACACTTTTGAAAACACTGCGCCAGCCCTGTCAAGATAGTACATTGTAATAAGAGTGTATCGCAGGGAAGCTTACAAGAGTGAAATGTCAAAGAACATGAAAGTTGATCACTGTGTTGTCACTCAAGACAATTAATGCTTCCCCCTCCCATTGTACTGTAAATTGAGGAATGTTCGCATGCATTTTAATTTCGCGAGAGGCAACATTCGCAAAATTAAAATGCACACAAAAGTTCTTGCCTACACAATATGAGTGGGATGCCAGTGGCAATTCACGAAAATGTCATGTTGCGAGAAAGGCTGTCGGCTGCAATTCGCGAAATTTTCATGCTGCGAATATATCATGTATTACAGTAGCTGTTTTTTCTGTGAACTGTAAAGGGGTCAGTTGCCTGTACTTGCCAAAAACAGTTTGTCACTAGGGCAGCAATTTTGATCTCACATCTTGATGTTAGCTGAACAACATTGTATGACTTTTACAATGTTCAGTGTCCATGTACATCTGAATTCATTTATTCGTTTCATTTTTTTTTTTTTTTGGTGAAATCATTATTTCATTTTATTCTCCTTTTTTTTTGTGGGGGGGGGGGTATCCCATCCATTGTGCACACACTCTTCTGGTGTGTTTATGTTTGAACATTCTGACTGTGCATGGCCTAAGCCATTTATTTTTTTCTCCTTTTTCAAATCATTGTTTCTTTTATACAGAGAAAACAAAGTCAAAGGCAAAATAGCATATCTCATGCTGTTGATATTGATATTGGGTTGCTAATGGATGGAATACAGACTTTTATCACAAGTGGCATGTATTCACCTTCTTATCACCTTAAATCCCATGAGATTGTTCCATAGTGGATGAAATAAATCAAGTTCCACTGATTTTTATGCCTCTGCCACGAAGTGTTGCCAGAGGCATTATATTTTCGGGTTGTCCGTCTGTCCATCCGTCCGTCCTTCTGTCCGTCCGTCCTTCCGTCCGTCCGTCCGTCCGTAATCAATTTTGTGGACATTGTATCTAAAAAACTGCTGAAGGTATCCAAATGAAACTTGGCATGTATTTGTATGAGTGGACGAAGTTGTGCCTATCAACTTTTGGGCGCACATGCTCAAGGTCAAAGGTCAAAAGGTCAAGGTCAAATGCTCAAAATTTCCTTATTTCCCCTATATCTATGCAATGCCTTGAGGTATTTTCTTGAAACTTGGTGTATACATGCACTACCAAATAAAGATTACCCAGAGAGAGCTTTGGGTCATGAGGTCAAAGATCAAAGGTCAAGTGAAAATGTTAAAATTTCACTTTTTTCTCCATATCTCACAAATATTTCAAGGTATCTTCATGGAACTTAGTATATGCATGTACTGACTGGCAGTGAGCATGTAGGGAATTTAGGGGTCATGGGTCAAAGGTCAACTCATCAAAATGTCATTATTTCTCACTTATCTATGCAATGCATGCAGGATTTTTTCTTGAAACTTAGTGTATGCATATATTACCCAATACATATTCTCTTTGAAGTTTCTTGCCTAAATGTCAAAGGTCAAGTGAAAGTGCTAAATTTCACTTCTTCTTTAAACTTATAAAAGGGTCAAAAGTTGGATACAAATCTTCAAATCCCCAAATACCTGCACTCTGAGACAGTATAGCCATTCATCCAATAAACCTAGTTCAAGGATAGTGAACACTCAATGCATTTGTGACAAACCTGTCATTTTAATATTTTGCCAGTTATGTGAAGCTGTCATCACACATTGTCAAGACATTGTGCTATATACCTATTCGGAAAACCGTGCATTATGGCGGAGGCATACCAGTCGCCATGGCGACATTTCTAGTTCTATATAGTATCTCAAGAAAGCTATGCCCTTCCCCACCCCAAAAGAAAACAGAGCTCATGTATTCTCTCATTCTGTCATTATGTAATATAGGAATAAATGCTCTGACAGTAGAATGTTTGTGTTCCATCTTTGACCGTTTTAGGGTTTTGGAGACCTGCGGACGCTGGACGCGGTGCTGACCTGCGTGGGGCATCCACAGAGCGAGGTGGCTGAGATCACGTTCAACTTCTGGTATCGCCTCTCTGAGATCATCTACAAGAGGAACAACCGGGACCTGACAGAAGTATATCGACCTTACATCGAGAGACTCATCCACTCCCTGAGTGTGCACTGTCAAATTGACACTGAGCATGTGAGCATGATTTCTTTGATCTTTATTCCTCGTGTGACAAACACAAGTAGGTGGAGCTAGGTCAAACTTGCCATCAACAATTTTCTTCTTTTTCTATAGGGAGGGTTTTATGCTGCTAGAACAATCACAGCTAGGGACGTCAGGAATTTAGTGGGAGATCCTACACTGAGTTGATCTTCTTTTCACTGGATGTGAAATGAAGTCAACACAGTTAAATTGATTAGATTTGATTTCAATGTTTCAAATACAAAACATTTTTGTCAGAAAATGATATGCAAATGATGCACAGGTAAGAGGGTGTATTTTAGTGGTGATGCAGCAATGGTTTTTGAAGTGGTGTAACATGCACGTGCACAAAGTGCAGCTGAGTGCATGTTGCATGACATTGTGAATACCCAAGAGTGAGCTGCATCTCCACTTACATCAAAAACTTAAACTTCTGCATGATATGTTGAATAAAATGGACCTAATATGAACATGGTGCTCATGCTTAGCCCAGGAATGTTTTGCTCATAATGTGTTGATGCACTGTAACTAGAGTAGTTGAATTTTGACGTGTGATTGCGTGAATAAAAAGGAATTAAAGAAGGAACACTTTCAAAAGTTGTTCCTTGGTGTTGGTGTTTGAGAATCTGCCTTTAGAACCTCTTAAATTTGATTGTGCAAACTTTGATGGAACTGGATAATAGTAGTGCCAGTGTGTCGCAGTCCCTGGAATGTGGTACATTCATTTGAATTTACCCTACATTGTGAATTTCAGGAAGGTGTACCAGATGAGAGCGATGACTTCGGTGACTTCAGAATAAGAGTGTCAGAGCTGATCAAAGATGTCATCTTCATCGTAGGTTCGTCAACATGTTTTGCACAGGTGAGAAAAGAAGTAGTGAAGAAGGAGAAATAAAAAAAGAAATAATGAATATGAGAGGAGACTGAAAGAGGTTAAAATTTTGCTTTGCAGGTCTTGCTATTCATTTCCTGCACACAAGAATAACATACTTTTGTAGGAAGGAAAAAAATGAAACAACAATTCAAAAACATTTATGATGTCAGTACTGTTGTATGAGGCATTTTCAATGTTCTGTTAATGATGGAAGGTGATGTCATGGTTTGATGGTGGATTGTGTACTTTCAGTGAGAAAACATGAGGTTCAAGCCCCATCAAGGCTCTTGGTGTTCTGAACCAAGGCATGCTATATCATTAAAGCCCCTGTCCACCCAGGTGTGTCTACCAAGTCATATACAAGAGTACTGTATACGCTGTTATTTTCACATACAGATGTTTTCGCGAATGAGGAGGTCATAGACGTTTTCGCGAGATGTTGTTTTGGCGAACCGACACCGACGCTACCATAATTGCGCTATCACCCTAGCGCATGGATACATTTTCGCATGTTGTTAAATTCGCAATCCAACTGAGATTTGCGAAATTCACGAAAGTTAAACCCTCACGAAAATAACAGCTTATACAGTATCCAGTAGGAGGCCGAGTGTAATTGTGCTTGGTTCTATATGGCATGCTCAACAAAGTGGCATCCTGTCTTGGAATGATGCTTTAGCAAGTGGAGTGTGTGCACTGAAGGTGTGGTTTGGTTTCATTGATGGGGAATTGGTTGTAAAACATTTTAATACAGACCCTTATGTGGTGGAAAATCACAGTTAAAAGAAACAGAAAAAAGGATGGATTTTGTGGCTGGAGTTTTTTCAGTATAATTATGTAGTCTATCTTTCACATGTTCAAAATAGATGATGCCTAGGTTGTGTAATGACACCCAGTATAGTAATACCTGAAACTGTCCTGCAATTAAGTTTCCACCCTGGACCAGTGGATTTTTAAGCCTCCGCCAGCGAAGTGGGCGGAGGCATTATGTTTTCGGTCGTCCGTCCATCCGTCCGTCCGTCCCGTTTTGTTTTTGCGATATCTGAAGAACCGTGTGGTGGTTTTACATCAAACTTTGGTATGAGGGTATATCCTGGGGGGATGATACATTGTTTGGATTTTAGGGTCACGGGGTCAAAGGTCACAGGTTATTTTGTGAAAAAAAAGTTGAAAATTCATGTTTTTCTCCATATCTCGCAAATGGTTCAAGGTATCTTCATGGAACTTAGTATATATGCTTGTTCCAATGGGCAGTGATTATCTAGGGAAGTTGGGGGGTCATGGGTCAAAGGTCATGGGGTCAAAGGTCAAGGTCAACTTCTCAAAATATCACTACTTTCCTTATATTTATGCAATGCCTGAAGGTTTTTTTTTTTAAACTTGATGTATACATGTATTACCCGATATATATTCTGTGGGAAGTTTCTTGCCAAAAGGTCAAAGGTCAAAAGGTCAAGTGAAAGTGCTGAATTGCACTTTTTCCTCCATATCTCAAAAGTAACTCAAGGTATCATCATGAAACTTACATATTTACGCATGTTCAACCTAACAGTGATTCTCTTTGGAACTGTGAGGTCAAAGGTCAAAGGCCAGGTTTAGATAATGCTATTTTCCCATTTGATACTGAAATTATACTTTTTCTCAATACCTTGAAAATTACTCAATGCGTAAACTTATAAAAGGGTCAAAAGTCAAGTAAAATCATCAGTTCCCCAAATACCTGCACTCTGACATTTTAATCATTCATCCAATTGAACCTAGTTCTAGGAAAGTAAACATTCAGCACATTTGTGTCAAACCTGTCATTTTAATATTTTGCCAATTGTGTGAAACTGTCATCACACATTGTCAAGACATTGTACTATAGACCTATTAGGAGAACCATGCATTATGGCAGAGGCATATCAGCCGCCGTAGCGATATATCTAGTTTTATTACGCCTCTGCCAACGAAGCGGCCGGAGGCATTATGTTTTTGGGTCGTCCGTCCATCTGTCCGTACGTCCATCCGTCCGTCCGTCCCGTTTTGTTTTTGTCGATATCTCAAGAACCGTGTGGTGGTTTTACATCAAACTTGGTATGAGGGTATATCCTGGGGGGATAATACTTTATTTGGATTAAGGGTCACGGGGTCAAAGGTCAAAAGTCACAGGTTATTTTGTGAAAAAAAAGGTTGAAATTTCATGTTTTTCTCCATATCTCGCAAATGGTTCAAGGTATCTTCATGGAACTTAGTATATATGCATGTACCGATGGGCAGTGATTATCTAGGGAAGTTGGGGGTCATGGGTCAAAGGTCAGGGGTCGAAGGTCAAGGTCAACTCCTCAAAATATCACTACTTTCCTTATATTTATGCAATGCCTGAAGGATTTTTTTTTTTCAACTTGATGTATGCATGTATTACCCAATATATATTCTGTGGGAAGTTTCTTGCCAAAAGGTCAAAGGTCAAAAGGTCAAAGGTCAAGTGAATGTGCTAAATTGCACTTTTTCCTCCATATCTCGAAAGTAACTCAAGGTATCATCATGAAACTTACATATTTATGCATATTCTACCTAACAGTGATTCTCTTTGGAACTGTGAGGTCAAAGGTCAAAGGCCAGGTTTAGATAATACCATTTTACCATTTGATACTGAAATTATACTTTTTCTCAATACCTTGAAAATTACTCAATGCGTAAACTTATAAAAGGGTCAAAAGTCAAGTAAATATCATCAGTTCCCCAAATACCTGCACTCTGACGTTTTAATCATTCATCCAATTGAACCTAGTTCTAGGAAAGTGAACATTCAGCACATTTGTGGCAAACCTGTCATTTTGATGTTTTGCCAATTGTGTGAAACTGTCATCACACATTGTCAAGACATTGTACTATAGACCTATTAGGAGAACCATGCATTATGGCGGAGGCATACCAGTCGCCGTAGCGACATTTGTAGTTTTCTATGATTCCGTGAGTCGCAGCATTCATAAACATAATGTCTGATCGCCCAAGTTATTTGTGTTTATTTTGTAGTTTTTTTTTTGTTTGTTTGGTTGTAGTGCAGTAGCATCTGCACTGTGAATATTCATTGACATTGCAAAATATCTTGTGTCTGTGGCATCAAATTTTCATGCCATCTTCCTTGCACACAGATGTTCCATAATCTCGCCAGTCAGCAAGGTGCATCATGGGAAGTCACGGAAGCAGCTCTCTTCATCATGAGCTCTGTTGCTAAGAATGTACTTCCGTAAGTGTCAGATGTCACTGTATGCAGTGGTAAAGTGAAGTAAATTGTATGTGTTTGTGTGTCTCACTGGGATAGAACCTTGGCTTAATGGAGGATGCCCAAAATTGAATTTGTGGTTTGATCTCAAAAAATAAAAAAAGATGTTGGATAAAAAGTCATATCTGTTAAGTAGAAGAGAATTTTTAGCGTGAAAAGATCACAAAAAGAGTTGTGAGATGCTAGTGTATGAATTTCAATGTCAGCTCTTGGCACTTAGTCACCTGGCTAGCAATAGTTTGGATCCTGATAAAGTGAGATTCTTACAATAAATAAAGGCAGCTGCACACAAATGGATGAATTTGGAAAAAAAAAATGTTTAGAGCAGTGCTTTCTAACTCTTACAAATCAAATTCAAAATCAATACATGTGGGTTCAATACATTATTTATGCTTTCATACAATCAAATATTCAGAATAACTTTTTAACACTAATGATTAATCATACTATGTCCTCAAGTGCCGAGTACATGCTTAATCTTGATGGACATTGTGGCATGAATATAAAGTAAATATGTGATTGCGTAGCACCTGTGTAGCGGTGAACAATAAGCTCAGCTCATCCCTGGTACAAATCAAGGTTAGAATTATCAGCTGAAAGAACCATGTCACCCCATGGAGACAAAGTATCCCTTGAATAAAAATCTAGCTTGCATTAAGATAACAGTCAAAGGGTAGAGGGGAAAACCAATTACATTGTACATTGTGATGCTCTGTAGAGCCAACAAAAATTAGATTGTGTTGGTTATAATAAGTGAGAGCCATTTAAATGATTGTAATACATGTGTACAGTCATTTATGCAGTGTTCTTCTTATGTGAACATACCTGTGCATGGAATAGTCCACAAAGTGCAAGGACAAACTCTTCCAATCATTTTGTTATGTCCATGTGCCTTATACGTACATTGTATTTCAGTACACTGCACTGAGAGTTGATGCATTTCTCATTTAGATTTTATGCAGTTAATATAATAAGTAACGTTTCTGATGTACAGTCACAAGACTGGTTCAGATTTGTAAACTTTACAGAACTTAATGTACTGTGTGACTCTTGATTATTCTTTTAATAATAAAGAGGGCTAGGTGTGTCTTAATGGGCCAGTTTATTCAATACTAGTACATATGCGCGCCTGAGTTGTGTTTATAAAATTTCATATTGAGAAGAATGATGGGTACATGAATCAAGTGTTGAAAAGGATAGATGTGACATCTTCTTATAATGTTTAATGTTGTGTTCCTAAATGGTGATCTATCATTTGGTTTACTCCAACTTCGTGTAATAGCCATTTTGTCTCAACCCACATGTTCTAATCCTGTTTTGTCTCCGACTGGTTCATCTAATGACCATTTTATAGTCCAATTGTCACTTAGCCTCTTGCCAGTTGGTCTACTTCCAGATGGGCTATGCCCAATTTGTCTAATACCCACAGTTTATTAGACAAAATGGAAAAAAAGAATCCAAGGATTCAAATTGCAATTAGACCATCTGGTCATTAGACGAAATGATAATTAGCCAAACTGCTGAGGATTAGACCAAATGGGCATTAGACAGAATTGATTGTAGATCAAACAAGTTTGGCCGTAGTGGTGTTAGACAAACTGGGAAGTAGACCAGCTGATATTAGACCAAGTGGCAATAAACCTTCCTAAACTATCCTCTGATTCCAGGGATGAAAGCAGGGTGGTTCCCCAGGTGATGCAAGCCATCATCAACCTGCCAGAGGACACGCACAAAGCCGTGAGATACACCAGCACCAGGATGTTGGGAGAACTCGCCGAGTGGATTGAGAAACATGCCGAGTACTTGGGTGAGTTGCCTCCATGCAGTCAAATATGTGACTGCGTGGCTCAAAATCCAGAAAAGATAAGGCCAAAATGAATTTTCACTTTTCTACATACGTACATTGTACTTTAAAAGAGTAAGCTCTATGCTTTGAATTTATATGTAACTTGTTACAATTTGGCCATCCTAGCCCATTCGAAAAGTAATTGAAATAACAGAGAGAGAGAGAGTTAGGAGGTGCAGTTTTATAGAAAGGGAGGAAAGAGTATTAACCCGTTGAGGACGAGTTCCTTGTATACTCGGGCTTGTGTCTATGGGAAATGAGTGTTGTGGTAAAATCAGCCTGTCCTCAACAGGTTAAAGATAAGGGTTACTCATGCATGCTGTGCAGAAGTATCCATGAAATCACAGTGAGAGCAGCACCTTTTCTGAAAAAAAAAAATATGTTCAAGAAAATACTGCTAGTATCCATTTTTTATTTTGTTTGAAGCTGCCCCATTTTGACATGAGGGAGAGAAAAAATGACTCTCCCAGGTGAGCCGAACTTTAAAAATTTGAGTCAGTCAACCCAAATGACCATTTTGTTCCATTACAGAGAATCCTAATCTGTGACTTTTGGTTGGTTTTGAGCCGGGCAGTCACATATGAATCATCCATCACAGACTCCCCTCTCCTACCCCCCCCCCCCCCCCCCCCCCCCCCCTTTCCCTCAAGAATTCAGTGGACACACACAAAAAACAACAACAGCAAACCAAACAAGTGGGCACTATGTCTGTTTCCAACATGTGAAGCCCTCAGTTTGGTTCCCTGATGGATGTGTTGATGACAGATATCATGCCTGCATGGGAGGTGCATTTCCTTTTCCCGTAGAATAAAATGTTTCACACCTGAGTGATATACAGTAAATGAAGATCCTGTAGTAAATGTCTTGATTCAGCGAAATTAAAAAAGTGAAATTCATCTTACCCGGCAAAGCACAATAAATTACTCGCGCCAAAATATCAACTTTTACAGTAGAATGAATCAGCAGAGGCTGGAATGAAGCGAGAGGCAGATTCTAAGGGAACAGCATAATATCTAGCCCCTTTCATAGAATTATGGTCTGCTTCATATTGCCATCAACCTCTGAAGGAAACAGATTTACGGAGAAATTCAACACATCACCAGATGAGTACAAAAAGAATAGCGGGTGCGTTTCAGCGCTCTCCCAAAGCGAAGCAAACCGTACCGTACAAGAGGAGTGCTGAAAGGCCCCTAAAGTGTACCGTACGGAAGAGAACCAAGCCAAAAGTAGTGGGTCACTTTCCGATGTGCTCCAAAAGAATACCAAAAGCATACTAGAAATTGCCAGGTGAAGAATGCATGTAACATGCACATACATCATAATGCAAAGAGTTCATTCTCTCTGTTTGGGACATTTGCAAACAAAAGTTACATATCTGCAAATGCCAGGTGAATAGCGCAATCATGATCAAGGGGACAATAGCAGATTTGCTCATTGCAGCCTCTGTGATGTTCATTCAAGCACAGCGCCAGCAGTCTATGCACGACCACTCAGTAACCAGGATGCCACGCACTGGCAAAGAAGATCGCTCCCTCATTGCTAAGGGCGGAGTCTCCCTGCAGTCTAAATCCAAATTTTCAGACGCATTTCTGTTCCATTAAAAGTTAGAAAATCATAGCCCAGAAAAACACTAATTTCTTGCCTTTCCTTTGATCATTTCCCTGAGAAATTTCAACACATGGTAGATGAAACATTAGACCACAAAATTATGCCCAAGCAGAAAGTCGCTAGCTTTAAACCCAGTTTGATGATCTGACTTCAAACTCGATTTTCTGAGCTCAGCCGCCGGCGACTCTCAGAACCTTTTGTCGTGGCGGGTCACATATATAAAAATGTAATACATACAAAGTTATAAAGAAAGACTGTTGCACACATTGCCAGAGTTTGTATTATGATCCATTTTGTTTTGTTTTCAAATGCAAATCTTGTTTCGTTTTTTCTGTCTGTGCAGACCCCATCCTGACTTTTCTCATGGCTGGACTTCGGGATGCAGACCTGGCCTCTGTCTCTGCCCAGGCAATACAAAACATATGCTCAGAGTGTCGGGAGCACCTGCAGGGGCATCTGGAGTGCTTGCTAAACATTGCCCAGGCTGTGGATGCCTTTAACTTGTCCGGGGAAGCTGCAATAGGGATCATCAAGGGTAAGTCTGAATGTTGATATTAAATGATCTGAAATCTATACTGATCAGTGATTAGTAATGATGTGATGACTTGACTAATACAGTGAGGGTCAACATTGTCATATTGCCTATGGTCATGTCAGGTAATTCATGTCTAGAATTGGAGTGGCTGCCGATAATTGAGCTAGAATGAAATGATGTGTATTTATGAAGACAATCGAATATAACAAATATTGCCTTGTCTATCGTTGAGATATAACACTTGATAGTCCCTTGGTGCTGTGTGTTTCAAGAAAATATAATCTCTTGAGGAAATAAAACTCCCGTGGGTTTGACAAGTATTGCGCTTTTGAAAAGGCAATGTCTGCATACTGTTACATTTTGATTTGATATTTGATATTTATTTATTTCTGCAATTTCATGACAAATGTGATCTACAAATACATTTTTCTTTTGTACAAATCATAGGATTTTTGAAGAATAATTGATAAACTTGATGACTACAAAATACTGATGATTGTTTGATACAAATTACAAGGTACATTAATAATAAAGAAAAATAATTTAAAGGTACAATCTAAGGGGAACAATTGCAGAAAAAGCTGTATCTTGTAAGCATACGCTTGAGAACGGAAACAGCCCAGTTGACAAATGTAGATAATGTTTATCCAGGGTGAGTAGTGGGATGGGAACATGGGAATGGGGGGGGGGGGGGGGGGGAGGGATGCGAAGTGGATTGTATGTGCAGAGTGGTGAGTGCATGAAAGTGGTGAGGCCTTCAGTGTGTTTTGGAGATTTGAAAATTATTTAATGATTATACAACAAAAATACATGTTGCTGTGGTGTGAGATGTTTCATAAACTGTCAAGAGATTCTCATCATCACATTGTGTTTTTGCTGCATTGATTTGAAAGACAAAAGTTCCCTCTCCCCCCTGTACATTGCAAAGAAAAAAGTGATAAAACAAAAACCGGTCATGAAAGTGAGGCTAATTGTGTCAAGTATGCACCTATAGGGGTAACAGGTTGGGAGCGGGACATGAGGAATGAAATTAAATTTGTATTGTCTCCTTTGTATGCATAACTAAACTTTCACCAAACTTTGCAGGAATAATTCTAGAGGGAGCTGATTTTTTTTTTTTTTCCAGGGGGGAAAATGGATTAGGTGGCCTCAAATGGGGCTTGAGGGACGGGCAAAAGAAAAGGCCCTAGAAAAGTGTTTAAATTTCAAAGATTATCTATTCCAGATCCAGAAGAAGAACTGGTAGTAGATGCTTTTAGGAGACAAGGAACACACAAAGTTGTTCATACCAGTGGCAGTGGTGACCAGAGTAGGCACCTTGAAGAGTAACAGGGTAGGGTAGAATCCAGGGATTAAACCTAATATTTTCCATTTTCTCCCTTAATATGCAAAATTACAGTCTCACCAAATCTTGGAGTATTCATTCTTTGGAAGAGGAGATACAAAGTTATCTTTGAATGATTCATTGGGCCTAGGGAGCAGGGCAAAAAGGCATAAAGTGTATCTTAGTCCAAGATCTTTTCTAAAACCAGAAGTACCCAGTGCAACCAGATAATATCAGATGTACAAGTACGTAGGTAGGCACTCCGAGAGATAAGAATACAAGATGTTCATGATAGTGGTGTCCCAATTTGGCACTGGAAGGAGATTGTCATGTTCAAATGGTGCTCAGAGGCTAAAATTGTTACTTATCTTCTCACTCATGTTTTTGTTTTGTTCTGTTTGTTTTTTATTATGCCTCTGCCACGAAGTGGTGCCGGAGGCATTATGTTTTCAGGTTGTCCGTCCGTCCTTCCGTCTGTCCGTAATGAATTTTGTGGACAGCGTAACTAAAAAACCTTTTGAGATATCCTTATGAAACTTGGCATGTATGTGTGTTAGGGGGTGAAGTTGTGCCTATCCACTTTTGGGTGCACATGCTCAAGGTCAAAGGTCAAAAGGTCGAGGTCAAATACATAAAATTTCACTATTTCCACCATATCTACTGTATGCAATGCCTGAAAATATTTTCTTGAAACTTAGTGTATACATGTATTACCCAATTAAGATTCTCTGGTGAAAGTTTGGGGTCATGAGGTCAAAAGGTCAAGTAAAAATATTAAAATTTCACTTTTTTCTCTGTACCTTGGAAATTGTTCAAGGTATCTTCATGGAACATAGTATACTGTATACAGTCAAACCTGTCCATAGCGGCCACCCAAGGGAGACGGAAAAAGTGGCCGTTACAGACAGGTGGCCGCTATAGACAGGTAATCCAACTTTGTGTGCATTGCTTACAGGTACATGTATCATCGTATCTTTACATAAACAGGGGAGTGTTTCATGAAGCTGTTCGTAAAGTTATGAGCGACTTACGAGCGACTGGTGATCAGTTCTTGTGCTGAATTATGGACATTCTGATAAGTATAGCACATCAGAACTGATCACCAGTCGCTCGTAAGTTGTTCGTAACTTTACGAAAAGCTTTATGAAACACCCCCCAGGTATGTGTGTACATATGCACACCCACCATGTGTTTCATGCATTTAACCATGCCGGTGTATGTGAAATTGTTGCACAGTAGACCTATAGTATGTGTATTGTCGTGAAGAAAACTTAACACTAGTGAATTATTATGACTGAATGAAGGATGAATGCAGCGATGGTGATCACTGAACGTTGCCCGCATGGCTACAAAGCAGAACAACACGCTGAATTATCAGCTCGGCTACGGCTCCATTGGGTTTTTGGCCACTATAGACAGGTTCAAGTCTACCACGGGAAACAAAATTTGTGGCTGCTGGCCGCGTTAGAGAGGTGGCCACTATACACAGGGTCTTTAACAGGGTCTCTTGGGGGGGGGGGGGGATTTTTCAGTGGCCGCTGTCGGCAGGTGGTCGCTATAGACAGGTGGCCGCTAAGGCAGGTTTAACTGTACATGTACTGACTGGCAGTGATTATATAGAGAATTTAGGGTTCATGGGGTCAAAGGTCAGGGGTCAAAGGTCAAGGGCAACACTTTTACTATTTCCCTCATATTTATGCAATGCCAGCAGAATTGTTTTTTTTACACTTGGTATATGCATGTGTAACCTAATAGAGATTCTCTGGAAACTTTCTTCTTTTTTTTTTTTTCTTTTTTTTTGCCTCAAAGGTCAAAGGTCAAGGGAATGTGCTGAATTAATTTTTTCCTCCATATCTCTCAAGTGGCTCAAGTTATCTTGAAACTTACTACTGTAAAAGTGGTTTCTTTCGCGGTGGTTTTATTTTTGCGCTTTTCGCGCTTTGAGGTTGAACCGCGAATTCAACATCACGTGAAAATGTTTTGAACTCGCCGCTTGTTGCAACGCTATTGCGTACGTATGCACACACGATTCCGCGCATTGAGTGTATTGATGGTCAACACACACAGCGATACCGCGCAATGTAGGTACAAGCATGTTATAAAGTACTCGAGAGACGGGATTTCGGGTAAGCCTGCCTTTAATTCTAATATCTGTTTAATTAATAAAAGAATAATTGGATTATAGTTTGGGTTTTCATGTGCAAAATAAAACAGTTTTTGCCGACTGTGAATTCACAGATTTTGCCGATTGCGAATTTAAACACACGCGAAAAAGTCGGCACCAATGATCGCGAAAGTATCTGTACGCAAAAGAAACCACTTTTACAGTACATATTTATGCATGTTCCGCCTGACAGTGATTATCCTATGAATTTTAGGGTCAAAGGCCAGATGGAAATGGTAACAATGTACTTTTCAATACAGAAATTGCACTTTTTCTCCATACCTTGAAAATTGCTCAATGCATAAACTTATGAATGGGTTAAAGTCAAGTTAAAGTCCTTAAATCCCCAAATACATGCTCTCCTATTCATCCAATTAAACCTAGTTCAAGGAAGGTGAACATTCAAGACATTTGTGACAAACTTGTCATTTTGATATTTTGCCAATCTAGTGAAAATGATCTCACACATTGTCCACATGTACTATAGACCTACATTTGTATCAGGAGAATCATGCATTATGGCGGAGGCATACCAGTCGCCATAGCGACATTTCTAGTTTTACTGGCAGGGTAACAACAACACTAACATAAGATACACAGGGTGATAAAAATAGTTGACAGTTTCTACTTTGAACGTGCTAGTGTTGAACTATATAACAAATTTCTTTGCTGCTAAAAAGAAACAACAAAAAGTGATTTCCATCCATAACTTCAGCCAGGAATGCTCAGTGGTAATAGTCCAGTGTTTATAGTCAGTAAACATGGTAGAAAAAAAGGCAATTATTGGCTTGATCATGATGATGGTAGTACGTAGGTATGCACATACATGTATTGTCCTTTTCCAGCCTACTTGTGGTGAGTAATGTCCAGTGGTGACATTATTTATATTCAAAGAAGATAAGAAACAAATGAAATACTAAGTTGCCTAAAATGATGGGAATGAGGGGTCACAGGTTAAAGTCAAAGGACATCTAGAATTCACCTTGAAGGTCAAAATGCCATTTCTGACCTTTAGTTTCATTATGTACATGTGTCCAACAATAATTTTATTGTCACTGTAAGAGATGAATGTATCCTGGGAAAAAAAAAAAATGTTTCCATTGCAAAAAGACTCAAGGGACAATCTTTGGTCAGTGGCCAAGATTAGTAAGCTTTATCACAGTGTAAACTACAGAGAAGCACCCTGAGAGCGCAGACCTCTGCAAAGCAGTACATTTCCACCACTGATTTTGTTCTTCCACACAGATCAGTGATTTCCACTCATATACAGTGTATGCGTGCTGAAAGTTGCCCAATTTCCCTTTTGTTATGTCATCAACTTCCAGCTGCGTGGCGCACCTCACCTTAGCACAAACTAGAGCATGCACTTCATGGGTGTATGAACACCTAAGAAAATGCACTGCTTGAACTCTCAAGTTCTTGGCCCTTCCAGCCAAAATATCGGAGATCCTTCACAAAATTCTAAAAAATTGCAGGATCACTACCAAAATTTAATCATCTGTGTCTTGTGTCATTCCCAACATTTTCTGTAAGTAAAATAAGTTTCATCCAAATCCATTCATAACTTTTTGAGTTATTTTGCACATGGACAAACAAACAAATTCTGAAGAAAACATAACCTCCTCCCTTGGCAGAGGTAATAAAGGACCATGTGTTTGTATGGCACAAGTGATAGCGTGAGAAGCTGAGATACAGTGTATCACAGTCAAATGCCCGGCACTGAAATTGCTACAGTTTTGAGCTGATATCCTTATACATGTATACTGTATGCTGTACAATATACAATATACTGTAAGTGAAGAATTATAGTACTTTGAAAATTGCTTGTGTGGCCCCTGAGGAGGTGGTTACAGTTTGGATATTACATACCACGTACAGTTATATCCTGGTTAAAGTCAAAATGTAGTTCTCAGAAGAGCTCAATATTCATCTTCCACCATTTGAGATTTGCTTGCATTACCATGGTACATCGATCAAAAAGGTCTATCAAGAAATTTGTCTGGCTGACATGATTTTCCACGATAATGAAGCTATTTTAGATTATTTTTAGGTCCAGAGTGTAAAATTATTTGATTGTATGCATACAACTTTTATTCCTGCAGCACCCTTCCTCTTCAGTTGTGGGTTGGTAGAATATCATGTGATGATTGATTGATTGTGCCCTTGTTTTTTTCCAACAAGCTGCATGCATTCCCCTTTTAGCATGAAAGATTGTTGGATGCTTCTGTGGCCCAATATGTAGATTATCGAGAATCAATTATAACAATACAATTACATATCAACTATGATCGGGTGTGCTCGGAGACTGTAGTACTTTCGGCGATCGTGTTTAGTTGATACTGTATTTCACATTTCTTTGGTTACCCCACTTAAATTGTGTTATCGTACGTTTGAGAGCAAAGATTGACAGCTCTGCAGGCATACATTATGAGAACCACATGGGCATGTACCCCAAAACCAGAGACATGTGTGCCATGAAGCTTTTGCTAATAGGTTACTGGCAATCAATGCATAGTGTATATTAGACAGAAACTGTCACATGCATTTTACTTTTGTGAATACTGGCTCTGTGCAAAATTTGCAGTTTGCCTTTAAGTCTGCAGTCAATATGTATCTTGCAGCTCGTTTGAGGCTCATCCTTCCAGGGTCTGTGTATGTTCCCACACACTTTCTAGTATATTGTTGATGAAAACAAGGTAAGAATGATGAGTCTTGCAGTAAGCTCTGAAGGAGGAATGAAATTACAGGTAATTCACTTCCTTCTTCAAATTCATTATCTCTGACTTCTCACTGTACCATTGTAATCTTAACGGATACTTCAAGTAATTACTGCAGATGAAAAGCTACTTGAAGTTTTGCAAACTTTTTTTTTTTTTAATTTAACCACAAGATGGTGTTAGACTTTTATTTTGTTGCAAACTTTGTATTAATATTTCTAACATGAACCCCAGAAGTTTTCCAGAGAATGTGTCACCGTGATCTAGGTGAATAGAATAGGTTGGAGTGACGTGCATTTCCCACATCCAGATTTGAACGTAATCTGTTGTGTCAGTTCAGCACTGACATGTTACCTTTGTACAGTGTACTGTGTGATCAGCATTGTGTTCTGGTAAGAGTGAAGTTTGCGAAATGGCAGGGTATTGGGGTATTACGCTTGATGCGCCAGCATTTGTCTGTAAGCCAGTGCGGATGCCATTTCAGTGTGGGTAACTCAGGAACTCTAGAGACCTGTCAAGGGCTTATGGAAATGTGCATCCTCATTACATATTCTTAGCCTCAGTGATTGAAGGGGATCTGTCCCATGCTTGTTCACTATAAGCTTTTGATGTCTTGTTTGAGGTGTATGATATTCTGAATGCCCTCAGAAGCATGTTTGGCCCATTTATATTACTGATTCTACCACTTCTTCTAATGCCATTTGCTCATGAAAAATATTGTTGTGCTGTCGTGTTTGAGAGCACTAAGTCTGCCCACGCATTGGTCTAGATGATATTTTCCAGAGTGATGCACATTGTAACTGAAACTTGAGAATGACATAACCAAGAAAGTTTGAGGGTTTTTTTGTTTTCTTTTGTTTTCTTTTTCTTTTTCTTTTTTCTTTTTATGCCTCCGTCACGAAGTGGTGCCAGAGGCATTATTTTTTCGGGTTGTCCGTCCGTCCGTCCGTCCGTCCGTCCGCATTCGTTTACGCGATAACTTGAGTAATATCGACTGGAATTTTACCAAACTTGGTCCAAGTATAAAGTATGATGGGGCAATTACTTGATTAGATTTTGGGTGAAATCCGCTGAAGGTCAAAGGTTAAAGTTCAAAGTCAAATCATAAAATTGTATTTGTTTACGCAATAACTCAAGACTGGATCGAGTAAATTTCACCAACTTTGACCGAGGATGATGTATGAAAGACAATTACTTGATTAGTTTTTTGGGGAAATCAGACAGAGGTCAAAGGTCAAAGATCAAGGTCAAATCCTAAAATTTATCTGTTTATGTGATAACTCAAAACTGGATGAAGCAGCTTTCACCAAACTTGGTCCAAGGATGATGTATGATGGGGCAATTAGTTGAGGAGATTTCAGTGACATCGCCAAGAGGTCAAAGTCAAATGCTAAAAATGTTGCTATTACCCCCATATCTATGCAATTCCAGAAGGTATTTTCTTGAAACTTAGTGCAGACATGTACTACTGCATAAAGATTCTCCAGAGAGAGTTTCATGTCATAAGGTCAAAGGTCAAAAGGTCAAAGGTTAGGTGAAAATGTTACAATTTCACTTTTCTCACAAATGGTTCAATGTATTTTCATGGAACTTGGTACATACGCATGTACTGACTGGCAGGGATTATCTAGGGAACTTAGGGGTCATGGAGAATGGGGTCTCTAAGAAATTTCCAGCCAGAAGGTCAAAGGTTAAGGGTCAAAGGCGAGGTTTAAATGCACAAAAAAAAAGAATCAATTTTGTACTGTAATTACACTCTTTCTTCATACCTTGAGATTTACTCAATGCATTTCCAAACTTATAAAAGGGTCGGTCAAAAGTCAAGTAAAAATCCTCAATTCCCCAAATATGTGTATCTGCCCTCTTAGACAATTATATGTGTAGCAAACCCAGTTCAAGGAAAATGAACATTGAAGATATTTCTGACAAACCTGTCATTCTAATATTTTACCAGTTACAAGGCTTGTATGTGAAACTGTCATCACACATTGTGAAGACATTGTACCAGACACCTATTGGGAGAATCATGCATTATGGTGGAGGAATCAGTCGCCATAGCGACATTTCTAGTTGGTGTATGTACAGTAACATGATATGTACTCACACATGCAGTGATTACGTTTGTAGGTATAGAGATTAAAAGTTGATTTGTCATTGGTCAAGGGTAGCTTGTGAGAATATGTTTTTAACCCAAGTACTCTAGCTTTTAATATGCATGTTTGCATTGGTGATTACAATATTTGTGATAAGTACTACCTGGTACTACATTTATTTCCAAAGTCAATTCTGCCACAAATTTTGCAGTTAGTTTTATATGAAACAATTAAACATTCTGGATGGTTCTATATAAAAAAAAAAAATCTTTTAGTCAGGATACCTTTGACAAATAGAGTAGGCATGAGAGTAGGTGGTAGTCAAAATCATGATAGTATTAGCTGGTTTATAAACTAGCAGCATGTCGCTACATCATGCTCAAATTCTTGTGCAACATCCTCAAATGCCAGCAACATGTTGTGCAACATTCTCAAAAATTTGAAACAAGCTCAAAGTAAAATGTATTCACACAGGTCTGTGAAAAACATGTGCAAAAGATAAGAATTAGAAACATCAAAATATCTGGTAACTGAGATATTTGTGTGCAATGTGGCCGCTATAGACAGGTTTGACGGTAGTGGCAATATGTTGTCACCTTCTGTCTGCCAGTTGACAAGCTAGTGGTGTTGGCACATTATTTGGAAATATGGTTAGCATCCCCATTGAGGTGATTCAGTGCATTGCCAAACTAATATAGCCCTCCAGTTGAGAGCCAAAAGGGGATGCCTGGTGCACTACATGTTGTACATTATTAATGCTTTATGTGTGGTTCCTAGCTGGCAATGCGTGATTTCAAGTTCAGTACCAGTACTGTTAGTGCTCTCTCAACACTAGCTCTGGCAATAAAACTGAACTTGAAACCAGTCGCTGTTAGCAGATTGACCTCAAAACTGTAATGTATTTCCGGTGGTGTTGGGCCCAGTGTTGAATATCACTACTGGGTTTTTGTGTTGGTGGTTTACATGTGTGTTTTTTTTTTCCTATTGGCTAACACTAGCCTCTTGGAATTATCGTGTTTGTTATTTCAAGTTAGGTGTTGGTATTAGTGTTGCTATCTGCGAGACCCACATTCACAGCCAAGGATGCACTTATTGTACAATAAATGTAAGTGCATAGTCTACAATTGTATGTAAATGCCATGGTTACCCGTGGAAATACATAAACACTCACGACATAGCTTCATTAATCTGAGCCTGGAAGCAAAGTGAAGATCATAGTATTTTGGAGAACAGATGGAATTGTGGAATTAAAATCCATCTTCCCCATTATGTATCTAAAACTTAGCTGTTGTAACTACTTAGTTTTATAAATATTTAACTTGAAGCAAGCAGCATTACCTTTTTCCTCACACAATTCCAGTGTGATCCTGCAGATTTTGCAATGGTGTGAAGATAACACTAGTGTTTGAGATTGATAGTTGTGATCGGTATCAATTGCTTTAACCTGACCAATTGTGTTAGAGCTCGATTTAAGACAGTTGTTTGGGAGATTGCACTGACATCAGTACTGGCACCGAACTTGAAATCACCCCATGTGTTGAATATCAAGCAATGCATGGCATCTTCTATTTTTAGCTCACCTGAGCCAAAGGCTGGAGTGAGCTATTATGACCATTCATCATATGGTGTGCATCGGGTGTCATGTGTCCTGCACAAATTTACAAATTAGCACCATGCTTCACTTACAATGTATGGGCTCCCTTGGGGCCTCCAAATTTAAAGGAGTCTTAAAAATCATTTTTGTTAGAACCAGAAGTAATATCTCGAGCTATTAGAGATGGTGCTATGGGTAAGAACATGTACAACATACATTGGTGACTGTAGTTTCAAGTTTGTTATACCCCCCATCTCACTAGATGGCGATTCTGCTACGATCATCAAAAATGGACAAAGCGCGGCGGATCGTGGCTTGATCGCTTTAAATCTTATCCATCGTATCTTGAGCGGTTCAGAAGCGCAGAGGGTCGCCACCATCGCCATGGTCGGCAACCTCGCTACGGAAGTTTTGAACATGTCCAAAACTTCCGTAGCGAGGTCGCCGTGGTTTTAGAGCGTATCACAATCGCCTCACAAGCGCATTAAAAGCATCACATTCGTAACTCTGAAGGGGTAGCAACGCGTAAAGCATAACTTAAGTGCATTGAAAGCGGCCCCCATCGCCCATGGAAATTACCACTTTTACAGTATTACGTAACAGGAACAAACCATGAATGATAGAAAGCGATCCACAGATCAGGAAGGTGGACATGGAGAAAAACGTATGAAATTTATTTTCCACGTACACTCAGTACGAATCTACTCTGTTTATTAAATTGTTTGTTTGTCATTAACCATTGCAAGTCATTGAAAGTAAATCAAGTTTTAATCTTTTCAAATGTATCTTCAGAACATTGTCTCATTGTAGGATACAATTTGTAGTTTGCTCGTAAGCCAGTTCTTTAATATTATGTACGCATTACCCTTTAAATTTATTGGATGACTTATACGTAATAGTGCAATTTCACATCAGGTTCTAACTGGTATGTTCTAGAATGCTAAGATGTAAGGGTAAAACCATATTCTGCATATCCATGTTGATTTGACACTGACATCTGCCTGATTAAATTCAATCATGAAACCCATTCTAGTGTATACCCCGATCGCTTGAGATCGTAGCATGAGCCCGGCGTAAACGTATCACTGTTGTAGCGAGGTCTTGATAAGCATACGAATATCGCAACACAGTCGGTTCGATCGCAGAAGCAGTGCATCTCGTCAGCCTGGAAATGCGGCAACAACGTGGCCAGAGACTCCAACCCAAAGTGGAGATTCTCCCGCCTGAAACCCCTAGCAAACGGGACACTCCAACTTGATGTGTGCGAAGCGCGAAGTTCCTATGGTTCTACATGCTTTCTGGTGCTATATACAAGGCTCATTTTTTCAACATATGATAGAAATATGTATATAAGAAATCCTTTCCAACGGGAGACAAAGAGCCAGGGCGGGAGAAATTAAATCTCAAGCGGGAGAACGGGAGATTTTGCAAAAATGGGTTTTCCGCAGACCAGGAGAGTTGGAGTCTCTGCGTGGCAGAATCATATTATCATCGTGGCGCTATTGCCTACAGCGCAGGTTGAGCGTGGGGAAACCGTAGTGTAATCGCCTCGGAGGCCAAAAATGGAGACGGACGGCGATCGCACCACAATTTGTTAAATCGTCACAGGTTGCCATGCTCGCCTTCCTAGTGAGATGGGGGCCTTACAGGTGGATTTAGGGGTGCTCCTGTTAGGGCCTTGTGAAGGTACGGATGTAGGACCCATGTTTCTCATTTTTATCTTCTTTTTGAAAATGCGTGGACAAATTTTTGTAATGTGGCAGGTACAATGTACAAACGGTTGTACATGTAAAAATGCCAATGTGATATACAAGATGTACAGTTGTATGTACAAATGGGCACCATGCCCCCAAAGCTCCTCAGGTTGCTATGTTCTTCTTAGTTATGCAGGAATATGTTTAAGGTGAACTCGCAATACTTTTCTCGGTTAAGGTGAGCACTTGTTAGAATTGTAAAAGAGTACCAATTCCACGAACTAATACACATATAAGCCAAACTTTCACCTCATCTTGAACCTGCAATTTCTTGAAAAGGACATCATACTCTAGATTTAAATTGATGTATATGTGGGAGTGGGAAAATCTCTCCATTTTCTCTGGATCATTCACTACACTCAAAATATTACAGGGGATGATTTCCAAAAGTGCTGTAGTCCCTTTGATCACTTCAGCAGGCTACAATACTACAAGTTTTGTAGTCTACATAAAAAATTTATATGCTGCTGCCCACACTACTTACAACCTAATTGCTCTGTAAAGTCATGAAAACAGTGGTACATAATTCCTGCAGCAATTTTACAAAAGGAAGTATTTCTGTCCTTTTTTTGATGGGTGGTAATCCTTACAGCTTTTACAGTAATGGACTTTGATGGTGGCGAATTACCGGCATGTAGGATGAAACAGATGTCAAGAAAACACTGGAGTGGTGATCGTATTGTAACCTCAAGTCCATGTAATAAAGTTAGCTCTCTGGAATATCTTTTAGCGTTCAGATTTTTTGAGCAAGAAAACTAGAAAGATGTGCCAACACTTGACATAATTTCAGTAAATCTGGTAGTCCAGTGTACTTATTATACTGTGTAAGTTGTCATGTGGCATGACTGGCCATTTGTCAGGGTTTAAATACTGGGGGGTGTTTCATAAAGCTGTTCGTAAAGTTACGAACAACTTACGAGCGACTGGTGATCAGTTCTGATGTGCTATACTTATCAGAATATCCATAATTCAGCACAAGAACTGATCACCAGTCGCTCATAAGTCGTTCGTAACTTTACGAACAGCTTTATGAAACACCCCCCTGGTATTGTGTCTTCACGATCTGCGGCAGAGATGATAAATGACCTGTGAAAATACTACAGCAACATACAGGTGTCATCATTTGGTTTATATTTCTCAGTTCATGATAAGATGGAACTGTTCCTTGTGAAAATGGCGAAGATAGTTCCCTGTAGCCTTTGTGTGTCGTCTCGTGTTGTTCCTCAAGTTTTAAACTGTGAGGGAGATAACTGGTATCACAGTTTGGTTGTGGTACCATTTGCACTCTCAACATATAAATGCTTAATTGTACAGGTCTATTTTTGTAAGCTGGATTGTAGGCAGAGCTGCCTCTTTCACCCTGAGAGAATGAGCAGTTGTGGAGTTGGGGTCAATGTGAAGAGGGGGAATTGTTTGCTAATGAAGATGCTAATAGTTGTCTTCCTCTATTTGAATGTAGTCCATAGTCAAGGTAAATTTCCGAGGCTATGCTTTAGTTTTGGCCAGAACAGCCTACACTGTAACTGCAGGATGCGTTGGTTGGTGACCAAACCATGAACTCTTGTAAATGTCAGAGGAGCACATAAAGATGACTTTGGGAAAGGATGTACTCAGCATGCACAGTACATTTGCACAGGATCTCAGGTCTAGACTATGATGATGTGATGTCATACACATATGCTAGCAGTATCTCAATTTTATTTTTTAGATCAGGAAAAAAAGTAGCCCAAATTATCATTATTTGAAAGATCACCTACCAGTCAAGGTTTCTGCAAGGTTAAAGGGATCGTACAGTTTTGGTTGAGACCTAATTTCATGTTTCTAACATTTTTTGGTGAGATAATGAGAAACCTCTTATGAAATATGAAAGAGCATACACGTAATTCTATGAGGAATTCAACGTTTATTTAATGGAAATTGGTTTTGAAATGGCTGAGAAATCCAAAAAAAGAACGATTCTAATTAAAAGTGTGGGACCCACACTTTAGTACGATCACTTTGTTTTACTTTGTTTTTGGATGTTTCAGTAATTCCAAACCGGATTTTCATCAAATAAACTTTGAATTCCTCTTAAAATGGTATGCTCTGTACTATATCAATACGTGTTTTCTTGGTATCTTGGTATACCGATGTGTTGGCTCAGTAAGTAGAGCGGCTGCCTCACAATCGGGAGGTCGTGGGTTTGAACCCCGGCCGCGTCATACCAAAAGACGTTAAAAGATGGGAGTTGCTGCTACCTTGTTTGCCGTTCAACAGTTGTAAAGGTACAATGTAAGAGCAACGTCGATCTGGTGCTGCTCAGTGGCTGCCGGGCCCACGATCAATTGGGCAAAAAGAATTTCCATTTTCGGACAATAAAATTGGAGTTTATATCCAAAACAATTATTATTATTATTATCTCGCAAAAAGTTAAAAGCCCAATTCTCATCTCCACCAATACTGTACCATCCCTGTAACCCGTTGAGGATGAGTCCCGAGTGTGCTCAGGCAGGTGTGTATGGGAATTGCCTGATGTAGCAAAATCAGCCCATCCTTAACGGGTTAAGAGTTGTACTGTCACAGCAGAAATCTGGGAATATGTGTATCGACCATTTGGTTTAATTAGAGGAGGCTTTTTAGGGAGAATTTGCTCTTTGATATCCTTCACATATAGTATATTCAGAGTAGAAGTGTGTCTTCTTTCACAGTTCACATGTTTGCTTCATCTAATGGAAGTGTGGTTTCTACATTAACAGTTGATATTTTGTTTCCATAAATTTGAATTTCAGCATGCTTAGTGTGTGCAATTTCCAGATTTATAGCAAAAGTGTGTTTTGTTTGCACCCAGAATATGCTCGTCTTATTGTGTCATACATTGTACATGTCGTATACACTCTTATCTGTAGAGACTGGCAGCCCAGTAAATGCCATTTGGTCCATTTCTGCCATGATACAGCATGCTGTTTTACATTTTGTTGAGAAGACTTTTCAAACTATATTAAAGTTTGTTTCATTCAATAGTTCTTATGTGCACTTGTACATATGTACATGTATGCATCTGCCATCCTGTATTGTGAGTGCTGCCATGGGAGCTTAATATCATGAATTAGCAGTATTGAGTCTTGATGTTGTGGGGGTTGGATTTTGTCTGACAAAGCACCATCCAGATGTTTGGATCAGGCCAGACCACATACATGTATGACCAGAACTTGTGCAGTGTCCAGTGTGTACTGGTAATGCTGAACAGCTGCATATTGATATACATGTAGATCGGTTTTGAAATATTCTAGAAATGAACTGTATGGCCATACTTCATATAGGTTTGGTCAATATTTCAAAACCTACAGTGAGTTAGACAGTCTACAGCAGTTTCACTTCTTCACGTACAATGAAAAACTTCTTCTTTCCTCAGTACAGGTATACAAATGTACATACACCCAGTATTAAGATGAGAAAAACTAATTCACATGTTTGGAAAAACGTTATGGTGGCAGTAATTGAATGCTTTCTTTTACTAGTGTTAAAGAGCAGCATGGTAACAAACACAATGTGCTGTCATGTTGATTGTTCAAATGCAGGTCTCCAATTTGAAATATAAAAAATAAAAACATTTCAATCACAACACTGTTTAAAACCAGCTGGATAAGAAAATTGAGAATTCAGTGTGTAAATCGTGACTGGTGATGATGCCAGCAGTGGAGTCTGATGGGTGCAGAGAATTTATGTATATACATTGAAGGTAACAGTATTTCTTTCTTTCTGTGTTGTCTTTCTGTGGCAGGTACTGCACTAGTCTTGGCTAAGATGCCATTGGACAAAGTACAGGAAGGTCTCAAAAGATTGGTCTTAGTGCAAGTCACTCCGTTGTCTGAGGTAAGCACATCTATTGTACCAGGTACTCTACGGCATTGAAGAGGGGCATTAAATGTCATGACAGGAGATCGGTATGTGTTGTTTCATGATTGGCAGATTGCAAAGACAGTAATTTGGAGGGGAGGGGAATATAGATAGAATGAGAAATAAAACAACAACAACAACAACAACAACAACAACAACAACAACAAACAACATAACAATACAGTATACTGTAAAACCATGCATATTCGTGGTATGAAACTATCGTGAATTGGAGCCTTTTTCACAACATGAAACTTCACAAATTTTCAACCATGAAAGAATTGTGGGTATACCACTTGTATTAGATTATTTGGACAAAAACTTCTGGATGACTTTTGTTCTCACGAATCACAGCTCCTCCCAAAATTCGCAGAAGTTTCATGCACACAGAAATCCCTGATTTTACCGTATATGCATCTTGATTTTGAAGACCATGATTCACTAGTCAGATGGTGGCATGAAAAATAGTGTTTGGTTTTCATGGCAGAAGAGATCATACCTGTCAAGAGAAATGATCTTATAGTTACAAATCATGATGTAATTGGACAGGAGTATTGGCCAAAGCATTTTAAAAGCATGTTGAGACCCTTATACTTTAATAAAGTGGCATGCACTACTTTGCAATGTACCTTTGTTGTTGTATTGAAGGTCCTGTTTACCTTTGGGAACAGTGATTTAAAAAATGTTCAGGATATCACATTTGATGTATATGTGTAAGTCTATTGTATCACAAAACATCCTACCATATATTTTTTTTTTGCAGTAAAGCCTAAAATAAAGGAGATATCACTATTTTTCTCATTAAATAATAACTGTAGACGGTTTAGTCTAGAAACATTTTATTTTTATAACTATTGTTCACATTTTTTGTATTTAACAATACTTTTAACATTAATTATATGGATTCAAATTTTAACAGTGGTTGTTAATGCACTGATGCTGGGTTTCTGTTTCATCTGTGTATGGTAAATTATGCCTGTAACTATGAGGTGCAAGTTTTGTTGGGAGTGGATACACCAGAAAGGAAAATTGGTAAATGTCTTTCTCAGGGACAGGGTAATGAACACAGCAGCCCTGTGAGGCATGAAAGTCTACATGCAAGCACTACTGAGACACTGGCCAGTCATCCCATTATGAAGGGTGGGTGTCTACTGTCATTGCCATGGCAACCTTTGCATTATACAATTTGCTGCAGACGTATTTTAAAGGGAGCGAATTGTTTTGATTGAGACCTAACTTCGGGTTTCTAATATTTTTTTTTGGTGAGATAATGAGAAACTTCCAAGAGGGATTCAACGTTTATTTGATGAAAATCAGTATTAAGATGGCTAAGATATCCAAAAAAGAGCATTCCCAATAAAAAAGCGGGTCCCACCTTTTAATAGGATCGCTTTGTTTTACTTTGTTTTTGGATGTCTCAGTGATTCCAAAACCGATTTTCATCAAATAAACTTTGAATTCCTCTTAAGGTGATATGATCCGTACTATTTCATAAGTGGTTTCTTGGTATCTCACCAAAAGTTAGAAGCCCAATTCTAATCTCCACCAATACTGTACAATCCCTTTAAGAGAGGAACGATGAAACAAAAAGAAAATTTATGGCAGAAAAGAGAGTAGAAGACTTATTTATGGTATATACATTTGAATTTTATAGGAAAGTGTGATTTCAGATGAAACTGCAATAATTTGTTTGAAATTAGAAATGATCATTTCTGTGTGTCTGTTTTTCATCACTGCTCTAGATTGTGAAGGGTGGAGCTGGCTTAAAGCAAGGCGCTTCCACAGACCCCACTGTGTGGCTGGACAGACTGGCAGCCATATTTAGGTAAGCCACTCCCGTCAATTGGCGGCAAGATACGGAGGTGCAGGCCATTACATAGATGTTTATGTTTTGACATTCAATATCACATACACCATTGCAGCATAATACATTGAACAGAAATTTACAACTAAAATGAAGACTATTGACGTATATAATTTTGGCATACATGTAGTTATCCAGCTTATAACAGTCTTCATTAGTGTCCTGTCCTGAGATATAAGAAAATGAAGAAATCAGATTGGTTTATATCCCACCTTCGAACAGAAAACAGAAAAACTAAAACAACAATGTTATCGAGTGATATTCAGTAGTAATCTGACCCTTGGAAGCTACACATAAAGCTTATTTGTATATGTAATAAGGCTCACTTTTGCATCTATGTAATGTGATTAATTATTGTATTGTATTGTTTTGTTTCGTTTGTACATTTACATCAAGGACACGCAATTCAGCCTTTGGGCTGCTGTGTACTTTCCTTTTTGTGAAATAAACCAATATCTATCTATCTATCTATCTATCTATCTACCTATCTTAAAACTTCAAGCATGAGCATGAGATGTTCATTGTTGCTCCCTCTCAGGCACACCAATCCCCAGGTGACCAATGGGCAAGTCCACCCCTGTCTGGTGGTGCTGCAGGAGATCTGGCCGGTGCTGTCAGAGACCTGCAGTAAGTACCAGGGGGACATCAGGGTCATCGAGAGGTACTGCCGCTGCCTTCGGTTTGCCATCCGCTGCATCGGCAAGGGTGCAGCTGCCCTGCTGACACCACTCGTGACACAGGTACCTCACGTCTGCTGTTGGAACTAAAGAGAACAGAGCTCCCTAATGCTTTGTTTCCACCACAGAGTACAATGCCCTATTTTGTGTTAGGTTATCCTAGATATGTTTTCAAACCTATATCCCTTATTGAAAGTGTTATGTGAAATTCATGAACATGGATGATAGAAAGAAAGTGGTTACATGTTGGTGTTTTTATTCTGCAGGAACTAGTATGCTTGAATATCTCTTTTTCTTTTTCTGTAGTTTTTGCCAACCGACCAAACATTGTAGGATAAAATATGAGACTTTATAGATTTTAAAGCATGTTTCAATTCCTTTGATGTAATGCTAGTGATACGCTAGTAAAAGGTATGGAGTTTTCTCTCCCCCCTCTTGCTTTGTCTATGCCAAAGGTATGACTTGGTCCAGGGCAAAGGGCATGAACAGGTACTATTAATCAATTGAACTAAAGATTATCATTCAAAGCATACCTCATTGGAGCTGTGTTGTATGTTGGATATGTGAGTGTACATTACTGGACAACCTCTCTATACCTGTGATGTTTACATTGTAGATCTCTACCATGATAGTGCTTAGTAAAGAATGATAATGGCTAGACCGTCTTAGAGAATAGTGATAATTTCACTGAAGGAAACCCTGGGTAAATTTGACCATATAATCATCCTCATAATCCTTGTCAACATCCTCTTACTCCTCTTCCTCCTCCTCCTCCTCCTCCTCCTCCTCCTCCTCCTCCTCCTCCTCCTCCTCTTCCTTCTCCTCCTCCTTCTACTCCTTCTCATCATCATCATCGTCGTCCTTCTCCTTTTCCTCTTCCTCCACCTCCTCTTTCTCCTCCTCCTCCTCCTCCTCCTCCTGCTCCTCCTCCTCCTCCTCATCATCATCATCATTAGCATCATTTTCATAGTCCTCATTGTGACTGATAGTATAATACTTTAATCTTGGCATCCTCACCACCATGCCCCACTCATGATTTGTCTTCTTGTCTCTTCCAGATTGTCGGCTTCTACCAGAGTCACACCCATTCTTGCTACCTGTATCT
Source organism: Diadema antillarum (assembly GCF_040938485.1). Lineage (NCBI taxonomy): Eukaryota > Metazoa > Echinodermata > Echinoidea > Diadematoida > Diadematidae > Diadema > Diadema antillarum. The sequence continues at coordinate 1,879,273 of NW_027270963.1, read as the reverse complement.
CGGTAGCATATTGGTAGATGAGTACGGCGCAGAACCAGGCTGCATCTCTGGCTTAATAGATATGCTTCAGGTGAGGATCCAGTGCCTCAATATGGGCACACACCATGTACTCTGCATGAAGACTGGAGAGCAGGTTTACAATTGCTGTCATAACATGGTGCATTGCTTTCTTCGGAGTGAATTCCTCTCTCACTCTCTCTCTCTCTCTCCCATATTTCTCTCCCTCTTTCCCTCTCTCTCCCCCTCTGTCTTTCTATCTCTTTTCTGGCTGTCTCCTCTCTTTCTCACTCTATTTTCCAATAATCGTATTGTAAAGCAAGACATTTTCATGTCAAGAAATTTTCACGAATTTGAGCCAACCGCCTCTTTCGCGGCATAAACTTTTCGCGAATTGCCACTGACATTCAGTGCATACAATGTACAGTGGAGGCAAGAATTTCACTTGCACTTTAATTTCGGTAATCTTGGCTCTCACTAAACTCTTGAAATTAAAATGCTTGCAAACATTTCTATTTTTACTGTAACTGTGTGACACTGTCTAGTGCAGAAAATTTTCAATATGTGTATGCTGCCCTCTCTATATCTATATGTTCCCAGTTTTGTGTGTTTGAAATAATTTGATGTTGTCTTAAACCAATTGAGGAAGTGATACCTAATCGCTATACATATGTTAAAGAATAATGTTTGAAGGTTTGGGTTTTTTCTGAGAATTAATTTGATGGTCTTCAGTCACATTTTTGTGTATTTTACCATTCTTGCAAGAAATGCAATTGCAAGTCATAACTTTGCTATACTTGGTGCAGTGTGCGTGTCTCTGTAGTGATATAGCTCTCATATGTAACTTTAAACAGAATTATGAAAATGATTCCCTTAAATCCTGACATTACAGTATTTCCTAGTATTTTCTCACAGACTTTGATTTTGTAAATGCATCTTTAGCAGCTTTGTGAGAATGGGCATTGATATCTACTGTTAATTGGATACTGTGTCCTGTGTTAACAATTTCAAAGCAAAATTTTGCACAATGTTTTCTTGACAAATATTCATGAGTTTAATTCCTTGTAAAGTTATGTACATTTTACATGGGGTCTTCAGAAAAAAAAGGTATGAATTGTTGAATGGTTGTGATAATTATTTGTGCATTAGAATGCAAAATATTTTCAATGCTTCTTTTCATTCTTGATAAAAGAATGCTTGCATTGTCAGTAAGGTGATCCATGCATGTAACTGTCTTTCCATACACGTAGACAAATAGGATGTTAAACACCAAGTGCTAACCATGACAAAAATAAACAGTGGACGTTGTGCAATGAAAAATGTTCATTACTCTGTCAACAATTTTGTGCTGAATACTAACCAAGGCACAACGTTTATACAGAGAGTTTGCATAATGATTTTGTTGTTGTTGCTGATTTTTCCCCTCACTTTGTGTCAGGCTTTCATTGGACCCACCTACACGATTCTTCAAGAGCCAAACGGCCTCAGAAATCACCCCGATACAGTTGATGATTTCTTCAGATTATGCACAAGGTAACTGTGAAGTGTACTGACATCAAGTGTGGAATCTTCTGATTTCCATGTAGAGATTGTGTCTCGAGGATGCCATAAATATTGCCGGTATTAGCAATTGCTACTCTTGAGAATCTGTTAATTTGCTTTAGCACCTCCTGAGGGTTATGCCAAAGATAACAAAAATTTGCAATGTACAATGTATTTTGTTCTTGTTTGTATAGCTTATTTTTATTTTCATTCTTATCTTTATTTTTGTTTATACATGAGGATGTATCAAAAAGCTGATTTGGTTCTATGTTGAAGTCATTGCATTTCTTAAAGCATTATTTGACATTTGACGATGAAACCAAAACCCAGCTTTAGAGCTTCAAGGTAGTTCTAAAATGTGAGTTAAGGATAGAAGCAACTAATGTAAAAAATGTTAATCAGTATAATCAATGCAAAGTACTGTATAAGCTGTTATTTTTGCGAGGGTTTAATTTTCGAGAATTTCGCAAATTACTGTTGGACCACAAATTTAACGACATGCGAAAATGTCGCCATGTTTGTTTACAATAGCCTCGGTATCAATTCGCAAAAACAACATCTCGCGAAAATGTCCATGACCTCCTCATTCATGAAAATGACAGTTTATACAGTGTTGTTAAAATGTGAGCAGTAGTTCTAATAAAAATGTTTTTAGAGTTAACCGTCTACAGTTATGGTTTATTGAGAAAAATAGTGATACCTCTTTATATTTTAGACTTTATGGTGGAAATTTTATATGGTACACTTGTAGGATGTTTTGTAATACAACTGACCTACACATCTGCATCAAATGTGAAAACTCTAACATTTTTTAGGTCACTGCTCCCAATGGTAAACAGAACCTTTAAGTGTAAACTTTGAGCCAAAAAATAGGACCGTATGCTGTCTGTGACATATCTAAACCAGGGTTCTGGAACGTAAAAAAGGGGAGGAAAGTGAACTGCCACCCTTGAAGTTTTCCCATAGAAACAGTTATTGCTCTAAAAATAGGATCAATACCAGGAAGCAATGATTACAGATTTTCAGCAAGAGTTTACAAGTGATGCTATTTTCGTCTGATGATTGAGTCTGCATGAAATGTTCACTAGTGAAATTGTACACTTCCTTTGATTTAAATAATGTGAGGCTAAATGAGTCCTAAAATAGTGTTTCAGTGAATGAAAAGAAATGTGCATCCAGTTTGTGCAATTAAAAACGGGGGAGACCAAAACCTATTTTATCACTACTCTTTTATCATTAAAAAAAAACAAAAACACACACACACACACAAAAAAGGCATATGCATCCAGTATTTTCAGATTGCATCACTGTGTGTATGTAGTTTCACCTGCCCAGCAGGTATAATACGCAGATGATTGTGAGATCATACAGGACCGGTTGTTTCTATTCTGTTTAATATGAATTGTACATGGCTGGTTTCGGGTCTTGCCTTCAGACTCCTTCAGCGCTGCCCCCTAGCCATCCTGCAGTCCGCTGCGGTCCAGTCCATCCTGCAGTGTGCCATAGCCGCCGTCACGCTGGATCACAGGGAAGCCAACTCCTCTGTCATGAAATTCTTCTCGGAGCTCGTCAGGAGTGGGGTGGAAAAGTGGGTGCGTACAGGAAACCTTTAGCAACCAGATAACGGTCATCAGTGTCTGTGTGTCCAGTAAAAAGTTGATGGGTGGTGGGGAATAAAGTTAAAGCCTTTTACTTAAAGGGAACCCAAACCTAAAGAGCAGTGTGGATTGAGTGAAAGCAGCAACATTAATAGAACACATCAGTGAAAGTTTGAGGGAAATGGGACAATCGATGCAAAAGTTATGAATTTTTAAAGTTTTGGTGTTGAAACCGCTGGATGAGGAAACTTCTAGAGGTTATTATGACGTATGTGTGGACAACAATATAAAGAAAATATAAGGAAAATTCCACAAAAATTAGCTTTTCTAGCATAATGAAAGAGCACTTGACTAACTGCTTTCAGAAAGCATGGGGAATAATTGCTACCCTTAACATATGTCAGTATAAAAAAATAAATAAAAAAAATCGCTTTTCTAGCATAATAAAAAAGCACTTGACTATTCACTGCTTTCTGAAAGCAGGGGGAATAATTGCTACCCTTAACATATGTCAGTATCAAGTTGATGGAAGGCATAATTTTCATGAAAAATGAATATTTGTGGAATTCCCTTTATATTTTCTTTATATTGTTGTCCACGCATATGTCACAACCTCTAGTAGTCTCCTCATCCAGCGGTTCCAACACCAAAAATTTAAAAATACATAACTTTTGCATCAATTGTCCGATTTTCTTCAAACTTTCACTGATGTGTTCTACTAAAGTTGCTGCTTTCACACAATCCACATTTCTCTTTGGGTTTGGGTTTCCTTTAATCTTTGCATCGTCTACCAGTGGCGTGAAAGACGTCAAGTGATTTCACAAATTTCAAGCTAGCATTACTTAACACCGACTTCTAGAGGTTGGTGGAGTGAAGTAGAGTGTAACTGGCAATAATATCTTTGACAGGATACCACACATACAGTGTCATGTATGCAATGTAGTATATTTTTTCTTTCATTTTTGTTGGTAGTGAGGTATACAGAGTAATTAATGTTTTATGCACACTCAAATTTGACATATCAATTAGTTATACCTCGCCTATCCCAGCTCTGAAAAGCAAAGCAACAACAACTCTGCTCCATTTGTACGCTTGCAGTCCCTTAGTCTGATAGAGTGTCTTCTATAGAACTTGTTTTCTGTTGCTGTGGACAGATCAGATGCTTGGGCATTCGTGTGAAAATATCTTGAGTATTAACAGTGTGATGTAATATGCAGTTGTAATTCAGGATGTGAAACGGCAGTTTCCCTCTTAATTTTCTCATCATCCGATTTCTCTCTCTTTGATAGTGCAACTTAATATATGGCTTCAAGTAGTTTGTTTCTGGCCCTGAAAGTTTTTTGTGCTTATAGTACTGATCCACCTCATTTTATCTCTTAATGTGAAACAGTTCCCTGTAGTATTCATGTCTGGGTTGCCAACATTTATACATCAAAATCAGGAAGACTTTAGAGAGCAGCAAGGGAGGTAACTTCGTAGTTAACATGCATCGTGATAGCCCCCCCCCCCCCCCCAAAAAAAAAAAAAAAAAAAAAATTCTGAATCCGGGAGGTATTTAAATACATTTATATCAGGACATGAAGAGACATCTTATTTCTCAGGGTGCCCCTCCAACCCCCACCCCACCCCTTCCTGCAAGAGTCAGCAGGGACGCAGCTCGTGTTCCTTGGTTTCTGACATTGCCTCCTCTATGTAACTGATCTGTACATGATTTGTTTCGCAGGAGGCAGAGGACTTTGAGAGGAGGAAAGCATTGGTGGTTGGCATTCTCCAGGAGTATGGCGAGGCGCTCCTGAAGGCCATCATGGAGGCGTGTGCCTTCTACCTGCCGGCGTACAGGATGCCCGACCACGGGGAGGTCATCTTCCATCTCATCCAGTTTGACCGAGAGGTGAGGAATCGGGGGCAGTAGAGATATTTTCAGTCATGCGATGTCAGGCACCGCGGATGGCATCCTTTTCTTCTTCTTTATTCTATGCTGTTTCAAGGGAAATTCCATTTCCAAGAACTCACCACATGTCTTGAGGGTGTGCGATGATTAGGAGGAAGCAGACTTGTAAATATGATGTCATCTTTTTTCAAAATTGTGCAGTTTCAGTCAGCACTACAATACTCCTTGCAGGCTTTAATATTCATCTCCAAGACAGTTTGTTTGATTTTGAATTATGGGCATTGAAGTCATGTCTCATATGTTATCTATAGATATCTTGAGGAGTGAATTCTGTAGGAATCCATGTCTGGAGGTGGCACAGCAGTATATATCTGTCAATGTCTCACATGTTTTAGTCTGTCAACTGCTCCTACTGTACATGCAAAATATTTTACAATCATATCAAATGTCAGATGATAGTGTGAGATTCTTTCTCTTATTGCATGTATCTAATTTGTTTTTGTTGTTCTGTTTATTTTATACATTTTGTTTTGGATTTGTGTGATGAAACTTTACATATATCTAGAAGTCACTTAGACAAATCAGTTCTTGATATCATTATTTTTTTTTTTTTTTTCAGAAGACTAGTAAAAGTTTTGCTTACAATATTTAAATGAAAGGGATATACATGTATTTAATCTCTTTCACATTAGTCAAATTGTGCGGCTTTGTAGTGTCCTTGAGCATTGTGTTCCAATTTTCTAATCCTGTATTCAGTAGTCACTTAGGACAAATCCGTGTTCTTCATATCAGTTGTGATATGATGTATACTTATCCGGAATTCTAGTGAAAACTTTGTTACCATAATGATAGGGATATATTTAATCTCTTTCATGCAGTCAGATTGAGCAGCTTTTGTGTAATCCCCTTGAGCAATGCGTTCCAAATTTCTCATCCTGTGGATCCTTTTCAGAGTATGTCTAAGTGGCTAGAAGGAGCCCTACAGTCCTTACCCCGCTGAAACAGCCGGACGGATAACAGCCACCCCCAAACAACTTAGTGAGTTCCACGAATCACTTACAAGGTAAGATTACCATCCTTTCATCCTCTTGATCATTCCCTCCTCCCCCAAACTTCAACCAATTGTTTTGTCATTGGCCAGAGGGAAATCCTTATTCCAAATACCATACAATTGGACATTCCACAACGATAACTTGAAAAATAGAGAAACAATCCAATGGAATTTCAAGGTATGAAACAATAACTTATTACCTACATAAAGAAAACTCCATCTGATTTGCTTCAGCGGTCAAAAAGAAATGAGGATCGAGCATGTCAGGAATCCCTTCCCCATGAATGGGGACCTCTGATTGTATTTTTTTTTCTACCCCCGCACACATAGTGTGAAGAGGGTATATAGGAATCACCGTCATGTTGGGCGGGCGGTCGGGCGGGCGGTCGGTCGGTCTGTTGCAAAATCTTGCGTTGCGAATTCCTCCTACAGTTTTGAAGCAATTTAAATGAAAACTTAGGGTAAATGATGATATTGAGGTAAAGATTGTGCACGACATGTTTTTTGTATTTGCCGGACAATGCGTTGCCATGGTAACCATAATTTTACCAAAACCTTGTGGATTGAATAACTTCCATAGTATTTAAGCAAGCAATTTCAAAATTGGTATCTATGATGATCTATAGGTGTAGTTATGCAAGACACTCTTTGGCCCGAATTCACGAAGGTGGTACAAATAAAACCATGGTTTAAACCAAGGACAAAAAACCATGGAACGCCAAGTGTCCGCACAGAATATTTCGTTACGAAATTGGTCCATTTTGTCGACAAAATGACCGTTTCGTTAACAAAATTATCATGTCGTAGACGAAATGTTCATTTAGTTACAAAAATGTCATTTCGTTACAAAATAATCATTTCATTGACAAAATGACTGATTTTCGTAACGAAATATTCCATGCGACACTTGGCGCTCCATGGTTTAAACCATGGTTTCATTTTGTACCTCCTTCGTGAATTTGGGCCTTTGTGTTTGTGCTTGACAAAGCATTGCCATGGTAACCCCCGAAATCTTGTGGAGTGAACAACTTCCACAGTTTTGAAGCAATTGAAATCAAATTTGGTAGGCATTGTGGTCTTGAGGCATAGATGTGGAATACATAATTTTTGTGTTTGTCGGACAAAGCGATGCCATGATGGTAAACCATAATTTTTACCAAAAACCTTGTGGATTGAATAACTTCCACATCATTCAAGCAATTAAGGTCAAATTTAGTATGTATGATGATCGGGAGGTGTAGTTATGCAAGACTCCAATGTGTTTAATATAAGAAAAATGTATTGCCAGAGTAACCACTCAGTTTTGTATCAAATTGAACCATGTAATCTATGAAGGTGAAATTTGGTGTGTGTGATGCTCTTTAAGTGTAGTTTTGCAAAATGTCCTTTGTATTTGTATCGGACAATGCGTTGCCATGGTAACCGCATGTTTTTTTAATCCTGTGGAGTGAACTTCTTCCACAGTTTTCAAGCAATTGAAACCAAATTTGGTAGGCATTATGGCCCTGAGGTGTAGATGTGGAACACATAATTTTTTGTGTTTGTCACACAAACCATTGCCATGGTAACCACAATTTTACCAAAACCTTGCGGATCGAATAACTTTTCTCATCATTCAAGCAATTAAAGTCAAATTTAGTATGTATCATGATCTAGAAGTGTAGTTTTGCAAGACACCAATGTGTTAGTTTAAGGAAAATGTGTGTTGCCATGGTAACCACTCATTTTTTGTAATCAAAATAACCATTCAAGCTATGAAGGTCAAATTTGGTGTGTATGATGGTGTTTTAAGTGTTTGTGATGCAAGGGGGAAAGCATGTTTTCCATTTGCTGTAAGTTTTGTACTCAGTGTCAACTCTGTAATTGTACAGTAAACTAAAATTATTCTGTTTTCAATTTCGACAAATGCACAAACTTGGTATTAACGTCATTGCCCTCATGACATCACATACTATAAAGCAACACTGGGGGTTGGGGTATTAATTACCTTCAGTGATAATTCTAGTTTTCTTGGGGGGTGGGGGGACATACTTTCTGTCATGTCAATGGGTCCTTTTGGGTAATAGTGCTTGTTTTAATGTCGGTATTTTTTAATGCAATTTTCTAGTTCTCTGAATTGGCAAATGTTTTTATATTTATTAAAATTCATATGGTCACACAGTTATATTTAAAAGTATTTGAACATATTTCCTGCCAATTCTCATTTTCTTTAAAAGAGCTGAAAGTTTTAGCTTCAAGACTGTAGTTTAGTTGTTTTTTCTTTTTTTTCCATTAAGGGGGTACTATTATTGGACATGTAGTCATTGCTTGAAAACACCAAGAAGCGTGTGAAATAACAATCAAGTTGTTTCTCCTTATCATCAAAAAGTGGATTTACCTGTACTACCTTTTGAAATTGTCATAAATGGTAAGGAAGTAATCCACTAGATAGACATATATCTATTTGGGGGGGGGGTGGGGGGTGAGGACATATGGTGACTGTGATGTTTAGGTGCAGTCACTTTTGTTGGAGACTCGTCAACTGAAAAACACCGAGATGCCGTGCATCATAAAAACCAAACAAATTCTCAAATTTCAAGATGATCAAAACTTTGATATTTAGCAAGGAGATTGTGCAGATATCATTACATTTTTTTTTTTTTTTTTGGGGGGGGGGGTGTAGAGGTGGGGGTACAAGATTTCTTGAATATTTTATCTTCTGGTCAGATCACCATGTTTTTGCAGTTTTCTCGACTTTTTATATATGTGTCCTTGTCAAAGTACTGATGGGACAGATCACAGTGACCCTTGCAGTGTTTTGAGGTTCACAGGAAGGTGAATCTACATTCAAGAGATTGGCAGGGAATCTAAGACTTCTATCCATTTTACTTCTTTCATTAGGACATCTCGTCCTCTGTCTAAACAAAATAGTTTTGTCCTTTCTTCCTCCTGAGCCTTTTCTCCTTTCACAAGGACGCACTGATTGCCCGTGTTTGTATTACGTCATAAAGGCTGTGAGGTGTGATGAGTTTGCATGCCATTGTGATGTGGCACAGTGTCCCTTTCCATGTTTTCATTTCCGTCGCTTGTTAGCGCCAAAAGGCTGCAGGCTGTTTCGATTTGATGTTAAGAGTCTCATGCCTGTGGCGATCTGTAGATGAAATCTTTTTGAAAATGAGAGAGCTGACTGGAAGGTGTCTAGTCTTTACCTCCAAAGCATAATCTGAAACTCATGATTAAATTGCAAGAAAATTGAGAGGGGGGGGGGGGGTAGAGGAAAGAAAGAGAGAAAAGACGTGAACAATGAGGTTTTTTTCTCTCCAGACAAGTTGATGTTCGTGATTACAATTTCAACCTTACTTCCAAAGTTGCACAAGATGGCTTCAAATGCTAGCAGCCGTCGTTTGTGTGGCATTGTTTGGCCTTGGTGAAAGCGTTGCGTGCATGTAAAGCTTGGAATCATCACCCCGAAAGAAAGGAAAGACAGCTAATAATGTTGACATTTGGCACGCATGGTTTATTTGTTTGTGGCTTTTTTGTCACATTGTCTCCATTTTAATTGCAGATTTCTCTTCTGTTTCACTCTCTTTATCTCCCCAGTGCTGAAGATGAAAAGAATGTCTGCTACGCCCTACGGGATTTCACTCGGCTCTACAGATAGCCCAGCTCTCCGACTGCCAAGTATCGCAAAGTGTCCTACCCATTATGAGAAAGAAAAACATGCCCCAACAGTTTTGACTTAAGAATTTAAACAGTAACGTGAAGAATAACTGTGAAAAGGTGTTGCAGCGTAGGGTCCATCCTGTATTCTCAAGTTGCTAGAGTCTTTCCATATGGAGAGTTAAGGCAGAACTTCTTCTCTTTTTTTTTTAAGTGTGAGAAGAGTAAAGAAAAAAATGAAGTGAAAGGTGTTAGCCCATGATTCATCTTACTAATAGGTTTTAAAGACAACATCATGAATAGAGTTGTACATGATTCATTGTAAGCTTTTGGAGATTGCCTTTTATTCTGTTATTTATTTTCTTGTTGACGGATAAAACCTGCTGAGTGATATTAGCTGAAACGTCTGTTTTGGACGAACCTTGACGAGATCATGATTACAAAGTATCCCTCTTTCTCAACTGACAAGAATTGCATGAATGTAAAGTTTTTACATTAATCATTGTTGAGATCGCAGTCAGTGTGCATTGGTGCTGAATCTGAATCTACGGCTGCTCATCTGAAGACGGCAGAGCTCATTGTCACAGTCATTTATCCTCGAAAGGCAACCTGAGGGTACCACATTGTTTACAGGTAATAGAGAATGCATCCCTGCACCATATTTTGTAACTATGTGGCTGTGTATGTGTATGTGTATGTGTTGAGTGTATTTGTTTGTGAGTGTGGGTGTGCGAATGTTGGGGATATTTGCGTGGATTTACAATTGGAAGATCTTAGTAAAATGCATTACCAGAAATCAATCTTGCAATCTTGGCATGCGCTAACACATAAAAACTGCAATGTACATGTATTTTCTTAAATCACTCAGTAAATATTGCATAATTACTGGCTAATATATCATCAGAATTGGTCAATAAACACAAATTGTGTTTGATTAAAAATACTGGATATTGGCTAGAAGGTAAACACAATTAATTTCCAATGCTGTCCTTGATTACTCTCGGTTTTATGTCTAGCATTCATTTTCTGTCTTCATTTGATGCGTCATGTTACTGCTTTACAGTACACCAGTATGATGTGAACTTTAAATTTCACTACTGTATCTGGTTGTCATCTGCAGTGTAGCCTTAACTAACACAGTAGATGTTAATATATGAGCTTCCACTCAATTAGCTCTGCTTCGAATATTTTTCCATTTTACGGCTTTCCTTGGTTACTTGCTGTTCATAGTTGATGCTTTTCCACAAGATTATTCCCAAGGAGAGAGTTGCCAGCATTTAGGTCTGTTACATTGGTGAACAACTACATTATCCACTAAAAAGTCCCCCCACCTTGATTGCTCTTACACTGCAACTGAGCATGCAGTATTGAGGTCAGATAATCAGCAAGTCTCTAGGAGCGCTTCAGAAAAAAACAGACTTGTGTATTTATAGTATGTATGTCATTTCAAATGTACAAAAGCAGAACGGAATTTCCTATATTTTGCTGCCCTGTTTGGTATGACATATATATCGCCTGAGCTGGAATTACCTTAGTTGAAGATCAGTTGTGTTTCCAGTATACGAAGGTCTAACGTTGGTTTCTGAATTTTTAAGTGACTGGTGGTAATCAACATTCTCTCATTACCATCTGGATATATATTGTGCCTCTTGTCTAATGCTGAAGTACAGACAATTCTTTTTTTGTTGTTGTTGCTTGAATTACTCCTTTCATGTAGAGAAACGATGTGTAACACGCTAGTAGGCTGTGTATACTATACGTGCGTTGTTTTTAAACATGTCAAATGTTCTGTACAATTATTGATTTTTGATTAAGGCATGTTTCATTTTCAGAGAGTTGCCAACAACCACCATGCTCCCTTAGCCAGTTGAAATAGCAAACATCAGCTGTTTAACTGGTCCAAACTGTTGGCTTTTAAGTGTGAAATAAGCTGGTAAGAAAGAATTCATATACATTAATCACAAAGTTGACACCTTTAGACATACAGCTGTACAGTCTGGGCTCACACATTACCTGTCAGTGTAGCGTTGTTGTACATTGTATGCTTTCACACGACTTTAAGAACCTCTGTTTTTAATTTCACGCTGCAGCTGTCGTTCATGCATCCTATTGCCACTACGTTCCAGGTGTGATTGTGGTGGTACATGTATGTGAAAACATGCCCTCGGAGTGTGAGTGGTTTTTGTATACTGTAGCAGGGGGTAGTTTGCAATGTTAATGTAATACATCTCTGTAATGTTACACTTGCGTGTCATACTAATACCATCAATTCTCCATGAAATATGACATCTGTGGTGCCCGCGTGATATTGGATGGTATGAAATTCATGGACATGACTTGATTGTGAGTTTTTTTAGGCCTTCAGCCTCTCCTTGGAACGTCATGGAATTCCCCTCAGTCCAATTTCACTTAAAATAATTATGTAATCTATCTGATTGGCAGGAAAAAAAGAAGGCTTTCACATTCTCATGTTTTTTAGTTAGTCAAGTACTTTCATAAAGCCTTGTGGTGAAGTTATTATTAAAGGTTATGATTTCAGGTAAAATGTCAGATTTTTTTTTTAAAATGCTGATGTTGTTTTATCACTCTTAGTTTTCCCCATCACTATTTCTATCATGCGAGTGCTTTGAAGGGCAACAGAGGCATTATTTGATCAGTTTTTAAAGGTACCCATACAATGTATCTGGGGCAAACATGCTTAAAATGAAAAGTTGTCATTGCCTTCCGTGATTAAAGATAGAATTTACTGGCTTTTAATGTCCTTTCATGACCTTTGATAGCCTTTCATGACCTTTGATATCCTTTCAATGACCTTTCATGAACATCGTCAGCAACTTTGTAACAGTGAGACAATGCAGGTGGTGAAAAGGTCACTTTTGAAGTCTCCTAATCCAGATGTGATTCCCCAATCGGCAAGGAATGCCCATCCACTATCCCCTCGTTTCCGATGGACTTTGTTTTAAAATCCAGAGTAATCATAGAAGAGCTCACTTTGCCGATAGTAACTCCCTACTTAGGGTCTGCTTGATACCACTGATCCTGTGATTTTCAACTTTCTCAACACCTGCACAGTCTCGGATATAATGAGGTACAATATTTTGTTTGGAAAGAAAACACAAATGATACCCATAGGTCAATACGTAGCAGAATCTCATTATTTTCACTCTGCCCATTAATCCTTAAATTGCCAGGAACTTTGGACGGTGTGTACACTGCCATGGGTTTTCTGTGCCAATCAGCAGTCATAAGCTTGCAAAGGGTTGTTACTCAGTGTTGCGTCATCCATAGTGGTGATAGTGTGATCTAAAAATGTCCTGTGTGATGTCAAAAACTGGCTGAATTTCTACAAGAGTTCCATGCTGCCAGCCATTCTGTCCGCTAGTGGGACGAGTTCACAGTGTTGAAATTAGTTGTGACAAAATGAGTGTTTATAAAACAATTTTTTTTAAATGTACCGCTCCACGTGATGTGCAAGATCAGTGTTGTATTGTATGGTACTTTTATCCATCCTCAATCCTGTGATAATTGCTTTACGTGTAATGCCATGAAGTGTGTGGGTTTCTCTTTTTTAAAGATTTTTTTTGATGAAGTTTTGTTTAAATGAAATTACTTTCAATGAGCTTTAACAATTTGAGTATTTTCTCCATTGCACTATGGATGTATTACTGAAAGTTTTGAATTAAGAAAGTGATACATCAAAGGGGTACTTTGTTCTGTTATGTCTTCAGTTCCCGGTGGATTATACCAGTATTAAGTGTCATCAAGCTCGCAGAAAGTACTTAAAGCATTAGTTTATAACTAATATGAGAAATCAACATCTCTTTTTCTTGAAAATATGAATGTAAGTCTCTCTTTGTACTGGTTTTTAGCAGTTTGTTTTATGACAAGAGAGACCACAGAAGATTGTTTTTGCATCATATCATCATGTCTGATGGGATTTTACCTTGTAGCATTTAACAGAAAATGACTGATAATTGTGAAATTGCCCCTTGTCTCCTTGCTTAGATTGAGCATTAGCTTGAGTTGAGCATGCCAATATTATGTTTCTTCGTTTTGATGTGGGAACATAAGCCATTTCTATATCTTATGCATATTCTTATTTTGTATAAAATGTAACATAAAACACATTCTGTCCACAAAAGATAAAGCATGGTGTTTAGTGTTTGTGTTTTTTCCAAAGTTTACACTGAGGTGATCGTGCAGAGGGAGACAATGCTTGAATTTGTTGTCCCCGCCGAACGAGTTCGAGCAGGGGACTATGAAACGGGCTCCGTACGTGTGTGTGTCTGTGCGTGCGTCCGTCCGTCCGTCCGTCCGTGCGTCCGTCCGTGCGTCCGTCCGTGCGTCCGTCCGTGTGTGCGTCCGTGTGTGATCAAAATGTTCAATTTGCTACTTCTCTGTCATTTATGAGCCAATTTTGATTCTGTTTGCTTTATATGATAGCACTACATGGGAGCTTTAAAACTTGTACACAGAATTTCAGTTGTGACCTTTGACCTTGACCTTTGACCTATATTGTACATTTTGCTACAAAATGCTACTCCTTCGCCATTTCTAACCCGATTTCGATTCCGTTTGCTTTATGTGATGGCACTAGGTGAGGGCTTCAAAATTTCTACACAGAATTTTGACCTTTGACTTCTTTGACCTTTGACCTTGATTTTTGACCTATATTGTACATTTTGCTACAAAATGCTACTCCTTCGCCATTTCTAACCCGATTTTGATTCCGTTTGCTTTATATGATGGCACTAGTTGAGGGCTTCAAAACTTCTACACAGAATTTTGACCTTTGACTTCTTTGACCTTTGACCTTGATTTTTTACCTATATTGTGCATTTTGCTACAAAATGCTACTCCTTTGCCATTTCTAACCCGATTTCGATTCCGTTTGCTTTATGTGATAGCACTAGGTGAGGGCTTCAAAACTTCTACACAGAATTTTGACCTTTGTCTTCTTTAACCTTTGACCTTGATTTTTGACCTATATTGTACATTGGCTACAAAATGCTACTCCTTCGCCATTTCTAACCCAATTTCGATTCCATTTGCTTTATGTGATGGCACTAGGTGAGGGCTTCAAAACTTCTACACAGAATTTTGACCTTTGACTTCTTTGACCTTTGACCTTGATTTTTTACCTATATTGCACATTTTGTTACAAAATGCTACTTCCGGCGGGGACATGTATTACGCACCGCGTAATTTCTACTTTTCCTTGTTTTATGTGTTATGTGTTATGTGGCACATGTGTATGTGTATGTGTATGTGTGTGTGGATGTGGGTGTGTGTGTGTGTGTGTGTGTGTGTGTGTGTGTAGTGTGTGTATGCATGTGTGCCTGTATATGTACGTATGTGTATGTTTGTATGTGTTTATGTTATATTCAGGGCCGGCGCAGTGTTTTCAAAAGAGTGGGGGCCAACTTCCGGGTTTCATGAGCTAACAAGCCAAAAAAAAAAAGAAAAAGAAAAAAGGCTCATCTCTTCTCCCCGTCCACTTCCGGGTTTCTACAGCTGACAAGCAAAACAAAAAACAAAAAAAAGGTCCTCAGCTCATCTAAATTATTTTAGTGCCACTTACGTACTTCCGGGTTGAAAAAAAGTGTGGGGGCCCAAAGTGATGACATCTTATGTATTCCTTTGTATGGTGCACAAAAAGTGTGGGGGCCCAAGCCCCCACGGCCCCCACGGCTGCACCGGCCATGATATTCACGTGCATAGTCAAAGGCATCTGTTATCTTGGTCGGGGCATGACACAGGTAGACCTGTATGACTCGGCGAGGACACGTATGACTTTGAACATGCTGCATTGTTTTGGGTGTTAAGTAAACTAAACACGGGGTCTTTGTGCTCGACTTCACGAAAGTCGGGCAAACAGACGGACTGCCTGTAGGAGTCGTCGGCTTTCAAAAACAACAATCAGAAAGAGTGTTCAAATATCTGCGGCGGATAACCATCTACCGACGGGGGACGCAAGACAGTGCTCTTGTGTTCTGCACATGCTGTGAGCTTTTTGCCTCATGGTCACCAGGGCGTATAAAAAAGTCTTATCAGTTGTGCTCTTTCCACATCGTCTTTAATGTCCGTGTTTTATTGTTTTCTTTTCTTTTTGTTTTTTTTTTAACTTTCTGTCATACAGTCGACGAACTACGTCACTCTGCCTGCTGAGCCCATAGTGCTTTAAGTGGCAGCAAGGTCGTAAGCCGTCTTGTGTGTGTTTTCTTGTTTGTTTTTTCTTCATGTGATGTTGACCTTACGGGATGCGACAACGAGAAAGGTCGTATTAAAGGCTTTCTAGCAATTTCATTTGATTTATATTTCATTTCCAATAAGAATCCTGCACAATCATAAACACAACGCCTGTTTGAATATAAACTATGTCATATATTTCAATCAGCACGTGAATCGGTATATGATGAGATAAACTGTCAACAAAGTCCATAGAATTAATTAGCACTACATTTAATAATGGGTAATTGATTGATCAAATAATGGGTAATATCAAGTTAAACAAGGTGAGAATGATTCTATACGACGTAATTCGGGTTTTTTTCTGTATGCTTTCACCTGCTCACGTGGATGGAAAATATATATTCATGACAATTGTATGAATGTTATATCACTTTGCCTATCGTGTCATTGTGTGTTTATTCTTTTACCGTCTATAGTCTGTCCGCAATCCAGATACGAAAAAAAAAAATCATGCTGAGCTGAAGTATCTAGACCAACTCCATAGAGATTGCATTACTTTGTATGATGTTCCTTTAAGAATGTACACTCCGGTTCTTCTTTTTGACAGCAACCGATATTTTCCCGCGCAACTGCACGACAAGAAAACAAACGCCCATGTTCATTGGTCAGTTTTTTAATTCAACAAGGTTCACAGGTTGTGCTTGTATCGATGATAACTTTTGTTTATCAATTGTAAACAATATAACAAGACAAATATGTTATAATAATACTGAACAAATACACTGTACCCTTTCTTACTTTACACTCTTAAAAAAATGAAATCCTAAAAATTTCAAATGTTGTTACTCCTCCAACCTTTTGTAAATCTTAAATTCAACACTCAAAATGTTGGATTGACCGTTTCATTATTTTTAGCCAAAAAAATGAAACGGTAAATATGAACATTTTTAGTGTTACAGCATCTGTGTTTGAGTGTGGCAACATAGAAAATATTAGGTTTATCAATTCTTCTTTTTCTCTCTCTTTTTTTTTCAGAGTTATATATCCCTGGGTGATGTGCATGCTAAAAAACGCTGTGACGGGAATGAAAAGACGATTATGATCACATAGTCGAGAACACTTACAATGACTCATGAAGAACACTTCGCATTTGCTGAGACTGGCGGATTTTCCTCTTCATTTAAGGCACGCCTGTGTCATACACACAGTTCCGTGTTCTGAGAAAAACGAACAAACAAACAAATTTTCTCCGCTTTCTTTTCGATGGAAAATAATATCCATTCCACCAAGTAATTCCAGAATTCGATACGACAAGGTTGGCATTTTTTTTTTTAAAGAATAATAGCTGGCAAATGAGATAAAAATTCTGTGGCTAAACTTAATTAAGTTTTGGAACACTGACGTCATTATCACATCTTATTCCCTCAGAGACTGAGACCAAAATAGCTGTTTTGTGAGAGAAAGTATTTCAATGTCTGTATACCTTTTTAAACGCTCACTGATTTGTGTTTCGGTGTTTTCCCCCTTCTCTCCTCTTTCTCTCTGTTTGTGTGACTTTGCCGCTCTTAAAAGATCTGACCTGTGCTAGAGACGACTTCGCTGTAATCTGGCAGTGGCAAGTGTAAGTGGATCAGTCTGTTTCTCAGTCCTTTTCTCCCCCATACTTTCCATTTAATCTCGTAACCGTTCGATTCGGATAGCCACGCTATTCTGGAGCTCTAGCTAGGACGCTGTCCAAATTCCGGTCCCATCCACTTATAGTCCCTCGTGCTAGTAATGAAAATAGAAGCCGACTCTAGTAAGGATATCCAAGCACGCTGTTTGAGAGCAAAAGTTTGTTTTCCTTCAACATTAATAAACGTTCAGAGAGGTTCATGGTGCTTTAAACTGGAGGGTTGGCGCGGTAAATTATCGCCCCTTCCTGTCGAGCGAGGTGAAGCGCCCTGATAGTCACTTCTTAGCCCGAGTCTAGAGACGTACGCCGCGGCGTATCGCGGTTGAACGAAGATTATACGTAAGCTTTGCACCGATGATTCACGGTTAACGGCTTGATGCAGCTTTGAATCTATCATCCCCCTTTGGCGACAAGTTGTTGCTATGGGCACTCGTAGCAACCTTTCACCCCTTTGACAAGTAAAGACAAAGTAATGAAACAGGGGACCAGGCAGAATTAGATTGACACAATAAATTTAATAGCAGATCGTCCTGGTATGGTATATCCGAACAACAAAACTGGAAAGCGGTTTTATTTGTTGATCTTTCTTTGTTCTCCTTTTGTCGGCTTGTCACAAGACCATGTATGTCTATAAACAATTCAGAGGATACGAGCAGAGGTGTAAAATCGTACGGTTCTTAAGAAAAGGAATCAAATCAGAAGCAGAAAGGGGAAAATAGAGGGCATATAAAAACAAATTAGGAGGTGAGAAAAAAAAAACAGTGATAAGCCCGCTTGCGAAATAAGGTACAGTTGTATGAATTTTTCGTCGCACATTATCCAAGTGTTTAAGTAGCATGTTGATGACCGGCATTTTACAAGCGAAAACAAACTCGTATACATGGAAGAGCGAGTGACGTACTGACCTGATATAAAGCTTAAATTGGAAAATAAGAGTAAAAGGGGAAAACAGTGATCAGATCACGGGTGTAACACATTAATTTTTCATCGAATACTTTATCCTCGTGTTTTAGAAGAATGTGGATGACCGACATAACTCACAAGTTGATAAGGAGCTCGTACACGTCATGAAAGTCATGAAAGAGCTTGTGACTTGGGGAAAGACACACGAGGTGATGAATGTCCTTAGTCGGGTTAGTGGGAGGAATTGAGTGAGAAGGGAATGTTGAGAATCATGAGATGCTTCTTGACACGTTTTCCCCTCACGCACGCAGGCACACACTCACACGCACACAAAAAACACACAAACACACACAAACAGACAAACACGCAACAGCCGTAGTTTGCACCATGTACAGTAAATTACGGTTTTTCAATCATCACTTTCACAATTCTTTTTAAGATTTCGGAAAAAACGGCTGTAAATGATGAGCTTTTCCCCTTAACAATATTCTTGGGTTGAGTGTTTTGATTTAGATTTTTTTTTCCCGTGTGCTAACTAATGACGTAATGACGTGAAATATTTCACTTAAAATGAGTTGCAATGTATTTCTAGTTCAGGCCAGCCGCAAGCCTGAAGACCTTTGTGAAGGAAGTATCGATAGGATGTAAACGGTTTGAACGAGGCAAGGTAGTCACTGCGTTCAATTTCGAGGATGCGCGCATATCACATGACTGTACAGTCTAGTGTACGTTTCAGGCTTGGCACAGCCATCCTGTATCGCTCTCCCACTATTAAACTTCTTCGGTGCTTCCGTCTTCCTACCCACATTCCCCCTGTTCGATGCTACCTGACTTTGACGGGTGACTCTCCGCTTCATGACTCATCAGCAGGGACTCACAAGGGGGTTGAGCGCTCGCCCGAAATTATCACAATCTGCTCTCTAAACATCGGGAAAATTTCCGTGTTCCTTTGGAAATATTATCAGCGCAAACCCGCAGTCGTCACAGCTTCCTTGCGTTCGACCAAGCCCCAGAAAAAGAGCACCAACGTGTGGCAACGCTGTGCGTAGAGAGACCCTTGCGGCAGACTGTAGCGTTGACAAGACACTGCGACGAATTCGGCTGTACATGCCATGTCTAAACTCACTCACATATTGAACAAACAGAGAGGTGTGCCCTCCGAAATTGCTTCATGCGGTTGGCCAAGGGAATAACGTAATTTGGATATAGATCGTTGCATTGGATGTCGTGTAATCATGCCAAATATTGGACAAGTTTGTTCTCTTGGGTAAGCCACAGGTGCATGGCATCGAATTCGGCATGACTGAAATGACGGGGGGTTGATAGCTGGCCCTTTATTGTACCGTTATACAACGGACTTGAATTGTGTCTTGCATGCTGCATGGAGCTCAGGCCTGTATCAGTCGTTCCTCTCTGCTCCTGAAGCGAACTGAAACGGTCACTTTCATCTTTTTTTTACAACCTCCGTAGGTTGTGTTGTCTACTGGTATAATCGTTCCATATCCACTGAAATACTCGAACCATTAGTGTGGTTTCCTGGATTCTATTACAGTGTATATGAATTGTGTAAATCATTAGCATCATAAGAACGCTTTAGTCGATTACAGATGAAACAATCAAGGATACCCGACAAAGACAATTATGTTCTCCCACACACATTATAATCAGCATCGACAGCCGCACTTAATGACATTTTTGCATTAATAAACAGCAGACTCTGTGATAGACACCGCAACGTCACAGGAGGGTAATGTGCTCATAAACTTTCTTTGACGTATGTCCTCGTTCGTTAAGCTATACCTCCTTAGCTATACCTACGTATATTCTCACGTACGTTCACTCTTTAAGGACATGAAACTTTCAGAGGATTGAAGTGAACATTCTACCTATAAGCACAGCTAGAGACTACTCGACACAGCGGGTCCTAATTTCTTTGTCCATTAAGTCATGAACCATTTGGTATGAATAGTTTTGCACTGACAGTCTAAGACGTCCATTTCCTGTTTAGTGTTTTGTCATAATTTGCTTCCCGTGGCGTTGTTATGTAATTTTTAAGAGCGGTCGAATAAATGCGCGAAGACGGGTCTAGTTTTGGTGATCCATGGAAATTCCCTTACAACAGTGAGAAGACGATCGGAAGAGATCTAGACGTAATTATAGGAACATGTTGCTTGCTAACGATCGACATTCATTCATGACAAAATCCATAGCTAGAAAAATAGTCAGACAGGAATGTTAGTTCTTTGAATGTGATGCGTAAGTTCCTACAATAAATGTTTGATTGGGGCAAAAGTTTTGTTGACGATCTTTTAAAAAATTCGCTAGATGCGGGAATGAAAACTTGGAAGAACGTAATCTGCATGATTAAACGCAACCATGGTCCGCTATTCAGTGCGGATAAAAATAGAAACATGACTTAGTGGCATCATTGAGCTACGTCGCTTCATGATGATGTCACTAAGGTGAGTTCGCATCGAATGAGTATATCTCGCGACAACATTCAGTACGTGACATTAAGATGGGGTAGACAGGGACGGGGGGGGGGGGGGGCAAGAGGAGGAGAAAGAAAGAAGAAGAGATCTGAGAGGGGACGGTTCTGGAGTACGTGATGACTAGATATTGGTCCGATGATGCATAGGTCACGCGTGCACATTGTGGTATAGGAGGAATAACCCTGCGTACTTAGACGAGATACAGACTGCCTTGCGAAGGAGCAGTTCAGTTTTAAAAGACGAATCACTAGTTCCGTGTCATCATCCATACTGTTTTGTCCCCTGTTTATATACATTTTCTTTACCCAATCCTTATAGCCCGATCTGCATTTTCGAAAACTTTTGCGGAGGACAATGACAGTGCTATAACGGAGTTCGTAATTAGCTCAGTACTCATTGGTACAAATGACCTTTCTTTTTTCTCAGTTGGTTAGACACTTCACTCGTTTCCAAAGCGGTATGATGCATAAGGTTGCCCGACATAGCAATTTATGGAATTCGTGTTCAAACGAAGTATGAACTTGCGTGTAGACCATGCAGGTGACCAGAATAGTCCATCAGTTGACACTTTAGTAGGCATACTAGTATATTTCATTGTTTTGTTTTGAACGCCATTACCACCTTTTTCTTTTGATATTGCCAAAATACCAGGCTTGTTGTCAGGTGGATGTGTTGGCAAGCACTATTAAGATAAGGATCACATGAATATTCATCACATCACACATGCCTATCTCAGTGAATTAACAAACCAAAATGCCTGTTGGTATAACTCAAATGATCTTTTTTTTCTGCTCATGCGCAATGTGGAATTACGAACTGGTCTATTGAGTAACAATGAAGATGACAATCATAGTTATCATAATGTGATGTTGTCTGATGAAATTCTAATCGATCCACACATCCTTTGTATGCACAAGACTATAAATGAATATAAGACCGTCACCACACTCGAACAAGTTTTTTTTTTTAAATCAATCAATTGATATTTTCGTCACACTTGTCAATTCACAGAACGAAATACTACAAAACGCAACAAATCAATTATGTTTGTATTTGCGCATATACACATGTAAAATCAACCAAAAACAATTAGCATGCACCACAATGATAAGTTATTATACTGTATAATGTAAAGAATTACCCTACAGTGAGGGGGGGGGGAGTCAGTTTGACACCCCCTCCCCAATATAGTTTATTTATTTCCATAAAAAAGATACATTATGATACAAAGCGGTACTTGTGTAAATTTGACTTACATCCAACTTGAAAAGGCAGTTAATTGAAAACAATATGAAAACAATATAGATATGAAGTTATCCTTCTCGATTTTTTATTTGACATCTTTCGCAACTTTTGGTTTTAATTTTTTGAAGATCGCACAGAGCATTAGAAAGTCACATGACAAGGGTTAAAGGTCATCTGAAAATAGTGACTGCCATGCATTATGTGTATTATGAAATGGACATGTTATGAAATTTGTGAAAAACAATCTATTTCGCCCATATAATAGAATATATACATTGTCTTGATGGTTGTTATTTTCAATATCATTGTAAAAGTATAATACACAATATAAAAAAATAGAATACAAAAGAAACTAAATACAAGTCATAACATAAGATTAAACGTAATGCATTAGAAATTCAATGCTTTTGTGAATACGTAAATGAGCAAAACCATAATAAACAATATAAATACCTAATTTTTAAACCTATCTGTGTTTATGAGGGTTTTTTTTAGTCATTATAAACTTGTTTCTATGTTTTTCTGTGAAAAAAGAATGAAAAATAGCCAAAATTCCCATACGTCAGTAATCAATATGCTCATGATATGCAATTTACATTTTCTCGTTTAAGTAAAATCATGAATGCGTCGCTAATATTTCAATGTTCCTCCATGCAAAATGCAGTGAAATTATTTATTAATCTTTTCTTCTTCTTCTTTTCTTTTTTTCTGTAACTCATCGTTTCGGTCTAGTTCTTTCGTTTTCATTTGGTGATCGGCTATACTTACGGAGAGTATTAAACAAAAACATCAACAAAAACAAAAACAAAACAAAACAAAACAAAACAAGCAGACAAAAAAACAAATTTCTCTATAAGTAGTCTCCGCAAAAACAACAATAAAATCCTTATAACTCTCCTCACTGGAAGCTCATGAATTATGAACATGACCAAGAGAAAATGAAAAAGAGGTACGCATTGGGTGTTCAAACATCATCGTGTTACCGCCGTGAGCCAAATGACTTCATACACAGCTCAATGTTATAGTGCTGCTACTCTTTAAGCATAGGTGAAGCGGGTTCAACTCCCAAGCTAGTTCCTTTTTTTCAACTTGGTGTTCATAATGATGCAGATCGAGTATGCGAACTATTTCACGGAGAGTAATATCAAAAAAAAAAAAAACACGTTGCGCCTAAACTCTCTCAGCGGAACAAAACTAAAGTCCCTTTTTTTATTCAAAGTATATGTTAACTGTTAGTCTTTGCTTCATGTCTTTTTTAATTTCCGGAAGAATACCAAGTCAATCACGTTCTATGCTATACCTCAATCGTGAATTGCTGTTGAAAATAATGTCACGTGTTCAACCTGCGTGTGTTGATGGAATAATGCCAAATTCAAAGGTATTATGATCACTCTGCTTTCCAAATTTGCCTCTATTACTTTTTTATTGGTTGTTGTGTGTGTAATGTGAAAAACAGTTGATTTGGCCGCTCCCTGGGAAATTAGTAATAGAATCGCTGCTGGTCACGGATAGTTACGTGTAGATTATGTCTGACAAAGGCTTAAACAATTTCCGTCCTATATTATAGGACGGAATTTATATATCATGTGCTGTCTTCTTAACCTGTCCCGAGCTGTCACTTTCAGAAATATGATTAAGAGATAGATAGCACTAATAATCACGTGATGATTATATTTTGAGTGATGACTGATCCAGGGGGATGTCCTTAGGAGTCTTTCAAAGATAAAGTGATCTTTGCCGTTCATTTATCTCCATGAAAACTAAAAATGGTGTACAGCGCGTTTTGTAAATATATTAGTGAAGGCTACCCGACTACATCCGGTTCGAATGCAAGTCCATTCCTTTGGAGGGAGACGTAGAAAAGTTATCCGCACTTAACGCTAACTGTACTTACAGCTGAAAGTCTTCATGATTCTTATAGCACATTTTGTCACTCTATTGACCATGATACTTCGTTGAGGATCATGGAAATAGAATAACGGATGGGCAGGGTAAATTAGCAAGCATAAAGGATGAGATTTTAACTCCAGTGAAAGATGATGATAATCATCATAGTGAATTTTATAGTGGGCAATGCATAATAAGATTACGTATCATTATGTGTGTTTGTGTGTGTGTGTGTGTGTGTGTGTGTGTGTGTGTGTGTGTGTGTGTGTGTGTGCATGTGCGTGTGTGTGAATGTGTGTGTGAATTTTTCTGTGTTCATAAACCATAAGACACCTGACATGCCTGATGTGTACCATTTTCTCGGCAGAAACAGGTTTTCCAAACAGCTTTCAAGGAATTTTCACGAGTTGATAAACGCAAAACTTTTTTTAAAAGCCCTTTCGGAAAGCCTTTTCGAAAGGGTGCGTTTATCAACACTCCTCTTCTCGGTAGAAACAGGTTTTCCAAACAGCTTTCAAGGAATTTTTACGAGTTGATAAACGCAAAGCTGTTTTGAAAGCCGCAAGTTTGTGGCTTTCCAAACAGGTTTCCTAAACAGGTTTTCAGAAACCTGTTTGCACAAGCCTTTTGAAGTTGATAAACGCAAAACTGTTTTGAAATGGCTTTGTAGTATTGTACTGCAGTTACGAACAATGCACGCCTTATTATGACCTCTTCTCCTCGGGTCGAATTGCGCAATGCAGCTGTGCAGTGACAGGCCAGTTATCGTGTTCGCGAAGAGTTGATAAACGCAACTATTTTGGAAGCCGTTTCTAAAGGGCTTTGGAAACGGCTTTCGAAAGGACTTTGGAAACGGCTTTTGAAAGCCGTTTAAACAGGGGAAAGTTGATAAACGCAGCCAAAGTCTCATGCCGCCACTCAGAAATATTTGAAGTATGTGCTAAACTAGAGCTGCCTCACAGATAGGAAGACAATTGATTTATGTGGCATTGTATCATGACTCGTCACTCTCAAAGGAAGATAATAATGTCTTTATGATGGTAATTGCTTTTCGCCGTCCCTTCTTAGAAAACAAGCGGCACATTAATTGTACAGGGCTTTGGAAAGGGCTTTGGAAAGGGCTTTGGAAAGCCGTTTAAACAGGGGAAAGTTGATAAACGCAGCCTTAGACATCGACAATACAACGTGTCCCAGAAAAAAAAAAACGAAACCGAGTTTCCTTGCAACTTTTTGCTATAGAAACCATCAATGGAAAGATAAACTTTTCTTCTTTTATTTGATGTACAACTTAATGTTCATTGTTCATGCATGACTGAGTTAGAACAACGAACAGTGGTGCTATCAAATTCTCATGTGCACGCGCAAATGGTGACTTTAAGTGAATTTTTTAGGCTTTTTACATTACGTTTCCGAAAAACTGAGTTCATTTATGACCTAAGTATCCATATTTTCTTCTTTCGTATGAGACCTTATGCGTCAAATATGAATAACGTATGCTTGAGAAAATTTTGCATTACATCATGCTTCATTTCTACCGATTATAATTATATAAACGGATAGTCGAAAAGCAAGCATTCAGCTCTCCCGACTTAGCATTAGACAATGGGCTCACCTGCCCTTGGAATTCACACAAAACAATGGCAGTGCTACAGTGCATGTTGTTGGGGGAGGGGGGTATTTACAGAGAGAGAATTCTGTATGAGACGATAAGCCCATTGTTGTCATTTATTTAGAATAAGCTATGAGACTTAACCAATAATTGAAAACTAACAATATCGTGTGTATTCTCAGGCTGCATGCAGTCCAATGGCTATGGGAAATCACCGTTACAACACTGAGAGGCATTTTGATGATTTTGCACCTCAAACTTATCTCACTGTTTTCATTCCTCTCTACATTTCCCTCACGCGTGGTTCATCCTTCATCACTGACAGGGTTTTGAAGTCTGTGAAGGGGGTGGTGAAGCAGAAAGCGAGGGTATCCCTGAACTTGCGTTTCTAACATTTCAAAGGTAAAAGTATAGGGTAGAAAGTCGTCTTCTTTTTTGTCGGGGGAGGGGGGGGGGGGGGAAGGGGGCTCGGAAGGCTTTTTCGTTCGGTTACTCCCACCCCCCCCCCCCCCCAACATCCCGCTGATGAACACCCTTTGCTATGTGGTTTATTGCATGGTCAGGCAAGCTCATGATCATGTGCTAATTTATACGACCCTATTCCGAACCTTCTATAACAATCCTTTTTAATACCCCCTCCCTTCATGTTTTTGTAAATTCATTGGAGCGTGAAGGCCATTGTTATCTGCCAAGTCGGGCAGGCGTCGGGAAAGCTAACTGGCTCCTATTTTACTATCCATCTTTCTGGGTAAAATGGAAGTATATTTTCAAATTAAGTTTTCTCGAGCAGGCGTAGATCATTTTTTTTTTTTTTTACGCATGAGATGTCATATGAAAGGGAAAAGAATAGATATTAAGACTATGATTTTACTTTTTGCAAAAGATTGCCGAAAAAGCCTGAAAAATTCATTCAAAGCCGCCATTTGCTCGTTAAAAATGAAAATTTAGTAGTATTACTGTCTATTGTTCTAACTCAGTCATGCATGAACTATATACATATGAGTTGTGCATCAAATGAAAGAAGAGAAGTATACCTTTCCATTCATGTACATCTCATAAAGCAAATGTATGATTATGATTGCAAATAATTGCAGTGAAACTCGGTTTCGGTTTTTATTTTCTGGGACACGCTGGGACACGCTCCCATCGATTTGTGTTCCTAGAACTGCCCCATTAATTAGACCAAGGTCATCGTACAGGCTATACCAGACTGATGCACGACGCAATTAATTGCCGCTGAATGCGCAATTTATTGATAACTCCGTGACCTCGTTACTCTATGACCCCCTTTTTGCTCGTAACAAATTGCCATTGATACGAATTTTGATTAACGGGAGATTCCATGTTCCGGTGAACTCTCCAGAATCTGGAGTGGAGGAGGGCGAAGAAACGCTCGACTTCTGACTGCATATTGATGACTGGTTATGCTTGGTATCACATTGACGAAGGTCTCTCATATTTCTCTATCTCCCATTAGATATTAGAGAGTCATTGTTCACGTCATTCCCTGTCTTTTGTATACCTTTTGATTTGGAATTTTTCATTTCAGAAGGATTACCAAATATCGTGGAGATTTGGCATATGGGATTGGTTTAAGATGATTAAAACCAAACAGATATATTTTTTTCATCTCTTAAGGCTCGGTCACAAATGCCTCTGCGAACTGCTACGAACGCCCTACGAACGATTTTTAGACAATTTCGTAAGATCTTCCTAAGAAGGCCGTACAAAACCAGCCTTCGTAGACCGTTCGTAGACTGGTCGATGGTCTTGTCCAAGATTTTTTTTTTAACTTCGTACGAAACCCTCTCTTCGTAAGGCGGCCGTACGAACGTCGTACGAACATCGTAAGAACTACGCAAGATTTTGTAGGGTCGAGAGACAATTCTAGAAGCCTTAAATTCTTACTATGATTGTAAGAACGCCTTAAGTCGTTCATAGAGGGCTCTTACGTCTTTCGTAAGAATGCCTTACGAACGGAGATTCGTACGACGTTCTTACGAACAACTCTTCGAGTTTGTAAGACGTTCGTAAGGGACTCGTAAGGCGTAGGTACACAATTATTTTGTGCAACTGTTGAGTCTTAGGGGGTATAAAGCCAAACGCCCGAAAAAGTTCAACTCCTCACTCTGTTCTAGGTGTTCGACAAAAAAAGCATCTCTGTTAAATATGGGGCCAAAAGGGAAGGCAATCAAAGGGAAAAGGGGGAAGGAGAAGAAAAGAAAGGAGGGATATGAGGAGGAAGGAGCGAGAGGGAAGAGTTAGAGCAACAACCTCCTCCTTCTCTACTTGCAGATGCAGCAGCAGTTGTAGTCTCCTTGGTACTACTGCCATCTTGAAGTATAAAACTTTCAAATGTTACAGAATTTTTGACAGGACACGGCAGCGTCTTTTTAACAACCCGACAAATATACAACAACAACAACAACAACAAATCGTGGAATCTTCTTGCGAATGGCTTGAGAGTGCCATGAGTTGCACGTACGACCACCTTACGACAAAAAGAAATCGTAAGATGGCCGGAAGTCTGACGAAAGAATAACTCAAGGCATCCTTACGAAAAACGTACGAATTCTAGGGCCATTGTATAACTGAAAATCATTTCGTTGCTCTAAAAGGTCTTAAGTTGTTCTTGCGAATTAAACAGCGTTCGTACGAAATTCGTAAGAAGGCCGTAAGAATCTGTGCCCAAATTCACGAATCTCTATGAACTCCAGAATTCGTACGAATAGTGACATTCGTACAAACGCATCGTTCGTACGAACCTTTGTGACCGTAGCTTTAGATGGTAATACCCCAAAGGTGTAAATACCGAGAATGACTAATAAGAGTATTCAAATAATGGTGGTGAGTGCGTTGTATTTCTAAGTTAAGACCCTGACCCCTGTTAGACCTAATAACCGTAGGACCTTCTCCTGGTTTTCTAGGTCAGTTCTGCAGAGGTCATGCTGCCCTTTCGCTTTGCTTCACTTTTAATGATGAATTCATCCTCCATTTATGAGGCAGCGACAAGCAAAATTTACTGCTCAAAGATGAGTGGGAGTATGAGTATGAGAATCGCCGACCTTTTGCTTGCTTTTACGCTTGAAGCAAAGTATCTAGGATTAAAGGTGTGCACTTACGTATAAGAGATGAGGCATTGTCATAGGTACTAGTAGCTTGCAGTGACGAGCTTGTATTTTATAATTGCTAATTTGTAATGACCAGTTTGTAGAGACAATTTTTTGCCCGGTTTTGTTCCCTCACGGAACAGATTCTCTCTTAAGTTCCTTGCTCTTTAAACCCCTGGACAATCATTTTGGGAACATAAATTGTTTCAATTGTTTTGAGGTGTTATTCATTACTATCCTAAACTGATGGATCATTCTTGGTTGTCGTGTAGAAAGAGGCATTTGTTTGGGTTTTTTTTTTTCTTCGTAAGATTAGAAATACTTGAACTTTGATTGGTAGCAAATCTGTCATAATTTCTTACACTATATTGACATCGGCAGGCAGTCCCCTGGGAACTTTTTTTTTCCACAGGGGCGCTGAACCCCAGTGAGCCTGTCCTGCTTTCATGGTTCCGGACGGTAAGGAGACTTTCAGTGTTTCGGCGGAAGAGGGGATGGGGGGGTAGGCCTACGATGTGCCATTCAAGGGCCAGTAAGAATCATATAGTTATTATTTGTCATTATTTTTCTTATCATGATGATGATGATTATCATTATTATTATTATTATTATTATTACTATCATTGTTATTATTATTATTATTATTATTATCATTATTATCATTATTAATATCATAATACAAGAGTAACATTCCGGCCCTTAAGAAAAACAAGATTTTAGCCAACTGTTCATTTCTGCATTTAAAGAGGAGTGTATTTTGTGCCTTATCCCAAACACACTGCCGAGGGAGGGATTACCCCAGCATAACATTTAATGCATATGTGTAGGTCAGTTGTATCACAAAACATCCTACCATATAAAAATTTTGCAATAAAGCCTAAGATATAATGAGATATCACTATTTTTCTCACTAAACCATAACTGTAGACTAAACCATAACTGTCTAGAAATATTTTTTATTATAACTATTGTTCACATTTTCTATATTTAACAATACTAAACATTAATTATTCTGATTCAAATTTTTACATCGGTTGTTTTAATCCCTAACTCAAATTTTAGAACTATTTTGAAGCACTAAAGCTGACTTTCTGTTTCATCTGCAAATGGTAAATTATGCCTTGAAAGTGGGGGTTCTTTCACATCCTTTTAACTATTATTTTTCACAGGAATGCTCTGCCTCCCCCCCCCCCCCCCTCCCCACTCCAGAAGGTTAGGGGTGCTGCAGCACCCTCAGCACGAGCCGACCGCTGGGAGAATGTCAGCAAAATTTTCCAGAAAAAGAAAAAAAAAGAAAGAAGAAAATACAGACAATAGCAAGAAAAGAAATTTGTTGCATAGATATAAGACATATACTGTAAGGATAATCACATCTGATTTACATTTTGAGAGGGGATGTACAGTGATCGGAAACATTTTGTATGAACGTATTGATCGACTAAAGAACTAAGGGGATCAGCAGTCGGTAAGGGATGAAGCAGGTGATTGATGGTAAGTACAAACCAGCGATTGGTGATAAGGACATGAACTTTTTGATTTGATTTGGTTTGGTTTTATTTCTGCCTTTTTCAAATCACACATAACAAAAGAATACATACATTAGAAAATAACATTACACGACGCATAAGCCTGGCATACTGTCTTACAAATTAATTCAAAATGCATACATACATTAAGAACATGACAGTATTTGATGTATAAGACGTATATAGCATTATTATCACAAAAAAGGTTCAGAAGGAAATCGTGAAAATAACAGTTATAAATTATCTAAATGATGATTAATTGTTCATTCAGAATATGTCTTTACGAGAAACGAAATTTAGAAAAAAAAAGAGGATTTAAATGCATATTTTAGAATTAAGCATTTCTAGACATAACAGAAAAGCAGGAGACCGCGATCACAAACCACGTGAAAAGAAATTTGTTGCATAGATATAAGACATATACTTTAAGGGTAATCACATCTGATTTACATTTTGAGAGGGGATGTACAGTGATTGGAAACATTTTGTATGAACGTATTGATCGACTAAAGAACTAAGGGGATCAGCAGTCGGTAAGGGATGAAGCAGGTGATTGATGGTAAGTACAAACCAGCGATTGGTGATAAGGACATGAACTTTTTGATTTGATTTGGTTTGGTTTTATTTCTGCCTTTTTCAAATCACACATAACAAAAGAATACATACATTAGAAAATAACATTACACGACGCATAAGCCTGGCATACTGTCTTACAAATTAATTCAAAATGCATACATACATTAAGAACATGACAGTATTCGATGTATAAGACGTATATAGCATTATTATCACAAAAAAGGTTCAGAAGGAAATCGTGAAAATAACAGTTATAAATTATCTTAATGATGATTAATTGTTCATTCAGAATATGTCTTTACGAGAAACGAAATTTAGAAAAAAAAGAGGATTTAAATGCATATTTTAGAATTAAGCATTTCTAGACATAACAGAAAAGCAGGAGACCGCGATCATAAACAACAGCTTAACATGGATCGAGGCCTCGGGGTAAAATTCGAAACGTTAATTCAACTTGCATAACTGTATAACGGATGTGACTACAAAATAGAATTAATAATCAACTCCAAAATATCGTAGTAATTTGTATTTACATGTCTCTTACATTATATTGTTCTGTTCACAGCATTAGTTTTAATGTGATCATGAGTATGATTTTAAAAAGGCCCATGTAGCAAATTGTCTGGCGACAATTTGTGATGAGGGCTGACGGCACAAATTGTCGCCCACCCTCGAAGGACATTTTTTTTTTTTTTTTTTTTGGGGGGGGGTACCATTCTTGACATAGTCATTGAAGTACCAACACATAACTTACATGGCTATACATCCATGCAAACATGCCATGTAAAAAGTCACGGTGAGGTTTCAAGGAAGTGTGTATGTGCGCGCGCACATGATAATTGAGTGTCCGTTCGTGCGTGTGTGTGTGTGTGTGTGTGTGTGTGTGTGTGTGTTATTGTATATTATGGAAGAATGTGTGTTAAAGTGGTTTATATGCATTATGAGGATTTGTTTGAGTGTTTGTGTTTGTTTATAAATACGTATGTATTTGCGGTGCACATATGGCAGTTCGTTTGTGCTAAAATCAACTAACGATTGAGAAATTATTTACGGCGTGTCGAAATTATTCGCTCATGCATAAAGCATGCCAAACTTATTCTGGGATAAAGAATAGTAATATGGAAGTTGAAGTTAAGACTGATGGAAGATGACTGCTGTGAAAAAATGAACAAAGAACATTTAGGGAGGGTGCCTCCCTCGTATGCCTTTTCTCTCGGTCTCTCTCTCCTCGCCCGCCTCACCGCTGAAATTGACACACCCGTACTATTTTGAAATCAACGCCGCTGTGAAACGTGCTCATACACGTTGAAGGCATTTTCATTGCCTCAGTAGTGCCTGCTGCTCAAAAAGTTCGTTCGCACAAACATCAAAATACAAACACAAACAGACACACGTACGCATACAGGCACAAGTATACACACAGACAAACAAACCACTACCACTACACAACCACCACACATGCACAGTTTGCACATATTGTATTATCAAACTCCAAACACACACACACATACGCATAAATTACCAGTCATACCCACAACACCAAAGCATAGCACCGGAGCAACCACTCCAACCACACAATTCACAGTGCATGGCCGACGACAATTTGTGCAGCTACGTTTCATTTCGCCAGCACAAATTGTCGCCATCGAGGTCAAAAATTGGGAATTGCACAGGCAATTTGTGACGTGGCGACAATTTTTGTCGCAACATTCGTATCTTATTGTGCAAAGATTGCCCATCCGGCACGGGGGTTCTGAAGCATCGTCAACTGTCATATATATATATATATATATATATATATATATTATATTTTTTTTTTTTTTTTTTTTGGGGGGGGGGGTCGTCAGCGGAAATAAAAAACAGAAGATATCTTTTGATATATCTTCAGCATCCTTGGTCATGATTTCCTCGTCATTTAGTATATCGATAGTGTTTTGAACGCATCGTCATATGAGTACGACCTAGTCAAGACATGTTCGATATTTGCAAAATCTTCGTGAGACCCCTTAACAGATCCCGACAGTTTGGAGAATATCTCGCGTATGTTCAGCGAAAGCACCGAAAATCGTCCGATCATTTAACGACATATCCGCAGACTGTTTGCGTACATCATGAGACAGTAGGGAGTTTTCGTAACACGATGGGAAGACCGAGAATACGCGGAAGCAGTCAGCTGTGACAGTCCCCGTACTCCGACGCCCGTCCCCATATCCAAGCAGTTTCGCTTTCCTGTTAGGATGGAGGCGTGGGGACAAATAGATAACGCTGATTGGCTGGCTGGCTGGCTGGCTCACTCCTGCCCAGCATCGGGACCGAACGCTATTTTGGCCGAGTACCGAGTACCCAGGACGGGACGTTTCTCGGATTTGATCATGCGCTGAAGCAAATTTTCCACACGGCACCCTCAACTACCGGCTGCGTCGTGTAGCGAAAACTCCCTATTCTCACGAACGTTTGGAGCATGTTTGGGGACAAACCGGCATCACCTGACGTCAAAAGGTGCGATCACATATCGCCGGTTTAGATGGCGGTTCATGGCGGTTCTCAAACCGCCGTGAACCGTATCCCAATGATGGCGGAAAGTACTTTGACTACGTTCTCAACACGTTTTGAACACGGAGCAAACGCGGATTGACGCGGTAGTAACAAGGATCGCCCCGGAAGGTGGAGGAGTCCATACCAAGCCCATGTACTCTAGTTGGATGCAATCAGAGCCCTTTCACTTGTCCTCAATGGGTTTTAACAAGGAGCGTTTTGCTTTGTTAGGTAAACACAATCTTAAAGAAATTATGAAACGTTGTAGCCCCCTGTGTTTTACAGATTGATATAAGTGATGCAACAAGCAATTATCTTCAAGTTTCAACTTGCTTTTTCTCTTTCTCTTTTAATTTTTAAAATATCTGTATTAAATGTCATTAAAAAGACATACATATCAAAGCAGAATCCAACATAGTTTCCTAAGTTTCCTGTTCATTTGCAGGTTTATTTATCAAGTGATGTACAAGTACTTGCTTGTTTCAACATCTCTCTTTTTTTTTATTAAGTTTTCACATAATTATTTCGCGTATTGAATTTAAGATCTTGTTGCTTGTTTATCCATGTTTTCACAAAATTGCTCCTTATTACCTTTCAGAGCTCCTTGTGAAATATGAGCCTATGAGACTTCCTAAATCGTAAGGGGAATCTGTATGTGATACCCTCGATCCATTACAACAAACTACTGAGGCAAACGTAGTTTATGCCGCCCCAGAACTGTGGAACAGCACCCCAAGTGATAAAACATGCAAGTTCCATCAATAAGTCCAAAATGCTTTTAAAAACTTATCTGTTAAAATAGTTACATAGTGATTGTAGATGATGATTTATGCAGCATGTTGCTGTTTCTGAAATTACCTTTTCCTGTTTATCTTTTTGTTCCCCCTCTAAAGCGCATAGAGACCTTGCCAAAGGTATTATGCGCTATATAAGAACGGCAATGATGCCATGATAATATAATGATAATATCTTTAACAACAGTCAATAAAAAGACATATGTACATTATACATTAACAAAGAAGCATAATACAGTATGTGTGCATAGTTTCCTCTTTACTTACAGGTTCACGTAACATAATAATGGTGGCTTTTCCCTCTACTCTCTTAAATTTCAACATAATCTGTATCAACATGCAGTCTTACAAAAAGGCATACATAATCTGGAAAGCAGAACCCAACATATTTACATAAGTTTTCTGTGTATAACTTTAAATATCAGGTTCACGTTGATTAAAAGCTGTTAAGCTTTAATAAAATTATGAACTTACCTTTTAATGTAAATGATGTACTATTCAACATACCTAACAACTTTTTGTACATTAAACTTTATTTGTTACTGTATATGTGTTAACGAAATAAGGAAACTATAGCAGTCAATATATTTACCCGACCTTCCATTATGGGTTCATCTTTGCTTTTTTTCTCCATTTTTTGTTGCTCCGCCGCGAAGTGTCACCGGAGCTATTATTCTCTTTTAAGTTCATTGTTTCTTTTCGCCTGAAAATTATGGCGGTGTTAACACGGTATTATCACGGATCTTGCGGTGCAAACACGGAGAATGCCATTCTTTACACGATGATCGGCGATGTGAACACGGTCCATTTCAAACCGCCAAGACCGACACGAAAAATTAAACATGTTTAATTTTTCTGGCGGTTCCCCGCGGTTTCCCGCGGTTCTCGGGGTTCATGGCGGATGAGTGACGGATGACCAGGGTTTGTGTACGGTGTAAACACGGTCTTTGGCGGAGCACGGCGATTTGCTGAACCGCCAT
Source organism: Diadema antillarum (assembly GCF_040938485.1). Taxonomy (NCBI): domain Eukaryota; kingdom Metazoa; phylum Echinodermata; class Echinoidea; order Diadematoida; family Diadematidae; genus Diadema; species Diadema antillarum. The sequence continues at coordinate 1,844,031 of NW_027270963.1, read as the reverse complement.
GAACCGCCATCTAAACCGGCGATGTGTGATTGCACCTTTAGCTTTACAAAGCACATGGCCGTGGTGTCTGATGCAAGAATGACTTCATTTCATGTTATTTCATTTCATTCATCAGGTTTTCTACATATTAAAATCGTAACATATATCTACACAACAAACAATCGTGGCAAAGATTGTAAAAACTCGCATGGAGAATGAAATTGACATAAGCTCAAAGACACTTAATTCACTCTAGATTACGCCATATTCATATTTGAAAATTAAGAGAAAGTGCAGGGGATGAATCTGCGGAAAAGCAGATGTTGGGGAGGGGTAGGTCCTGAGAAAAGAAGTCGGCACACACGCACATACATACACACAACAAGCTTAAAGCCAACAAACAACAGTGAAAAGTGATAAACAGAAAGGAGAAAGAGAACATAATTATGAGACTTCAACTCAAGACAGTAGAAACTCTCCTTGGAAACGTTTTGCTTATTCTTCGTATATAATGCGACTGGCCGTAGTTCAGCAATGGCACACACGACACTCGCACAGATGTCATGAGAACTTTACGCACAAACTGCTCATGAATGATTTTTTTTTTTTTTGGCTCCTTTGTCTTTCTGGACATTTCCGGAGAAAAACTTATCCGAATGTTGGACTTCGCACTTTTCTCGACATTTGCGTCCGTCGCCAATCGCCGATCGTCATTTTTCTTCCCTCAGTGAAAACGGCTCTTAAGTGATCAATCACGGCAGTTTATGAGGAATGTCCATATCGGATGATCTTAACAAAAGGTGTGCAAGAAAATGTCAAACATTGAACGTACGGTTTTTGTTTTTGTTTTTTTAAATAGATCCCAAGTGCAGAAATAACAAAACCCAAACAGGAAATATGAAACCCCCAACTTTATCAAAGTAAGGCGAATATGGAAACATTGTCTCTAGAATGTCATTTTTGGTCGTAAGCAGTTAACGACATCCTTACTTCTCGGAAACTGATCCGTGATGTATAGTGAGCATAAAAAGGATGACATTTTTCTTCGTGGGTTAATCAACATTTGATGGACTCCAACTATTTTGATACGAACGCGGAATAAAGAACAGTCATAAAAATATAGTCAATATCCAAATTGTTGACTGTCAGCTCGATTTTCGTAGACTATCAGACATAAGAAACTGAATAATCCAAGCGGATGTAGGAAGAAGAAGAACATTATTTAAGACCGTGGATGAATGCCCACTGCCAGATCAAGTGGTATTATAGCAGTAGAAGTTCAAAGAGATTCATTGACATGAACATGAAACATGAAACGTAACCTGTCTCCATAAAAGCATGATAAATCTTGAATGTTATCATCAAAGCTCTAAGCATTCCCACTAATATTTTGTCAAACCCACCTAAAAAATGATCAGTGAGATCCACTAATCACCACAGTGAACTAGAACAACTAATCACCACAATGCTGGCAAAATGCTGACATACTCAGTGGACCAAAGAACTTTGGATTACAACTGTTATTCAGAGACTCTGACATCGACGAGTGATCGAGACACGAGTTAGTTGACGTCGAATGTTAGTTGTTTGAACAAAAACCACCCGAATGTCTAATCATCCAGGTTACCCATTGTAATGCGATACACGGCAGGCTATTTTATGCCCCAGGCTAAGCAAGATAACATGATTACTTGCGAATGGAATTAAACGCAGTGACGCAATTCTACTGGGTTTGAGAACATTCGAGCGTCCCTGAGTGAACTGAATTTGGTGTGGCATTGATGAACATAAAGATATCTAAATAACGCAGATCCGCTATCATACATGCTCTTCACGTTGTTATCAAACCATGACAAAAATAATTGTATACCAGTCTGGGTTGTATTTTCATGACAAAGTTGACATTTGATTCTAACAAGACTGTCTATCTGCACGATAAACAAAACCTGTCCTCTTATGTTAGTGTTCTGAAAAAAAATAATGATAATAAAAACAGCGAGTTATAGAATTATAGGAAGTTGTTTTGATCGAACCGGCTGTAGGAAGTAACTGCTTGTAATTGATAACTTCGGTAATGGAATATCTCTTTATCCCCCACGATGAGAATGATATCTTCATGACGAAGTTAAAGTTTGATTTTCGCAGAACCGTCTCTGTCTTAACGATATACGAAACCGGGGTATCCCCTCCTTTTGTGTTGATGTTCTAAAAATGATCAGAAGGATTCGGTTATCATACTGATTTTTTTTTTTTTTTTTTTTTTTGGTAAAGGTTCAATGCAGGTAATCAATTATTGTTGTAACGGATATCTCTTCATTCCCCGCAGTTATCGTCTTCGCACAACAATCTTCTGGTGGTGGGTTTCCTGTTTAGAGATCATGTCGCATAATGGCACACAGGGTGTCTCCCAACGAAAACTGACCAACGAAAATAAAATCATATTTGGTTCTTTTCTAAACATATCGTAGGTGTCCTTTTTAACTTAAACAGACATGTCTGGCAAAAAAGAAAAGAAGACGAAGTGTTTGTCTAGCATAAAAAAGAAGAAAAAATATATGTAACATATGTTTGTCTAGCAAATACGAGCCGGAAAGACAATGGAAGCCAAACGACAACACTTTGAGAGACATATCTTCTTCGTGAAGTCATTGAAAATACGACAGTCTCTCAGAATAAAGAAATTAAATTCCTTGACATATTCCACGAGCCGTTTATCACAGCGTTTGAGATCGACTGTACATCATTGACCAAGGATCATCTCTTGATGGATTTAGGTGCCTTTCAACAATGCCTGTCATGGTTTGGTGACTTTTAAAAGATAGTTTTATATTAATCTTTTTTTACAACGGTACAGACAAGAACAAGGATGTTATGCCTTGATACTTGCGACTTTTTCCACAAGGTATCCCTCGGAAAAGCCGCATGATAGATCTAAGCTGTGTTTTGAAAATGCTGTGGTCTTTTGTCTAAATTTGGAGACACACTGACTGCGAATCAGTTTTCCATTGCAGTTACATCTGACACTTGTTTTATTTGGTGTCGCCAATTGCTTTGCTTTATTTTTTTCTGTTTTGTTCTGCTTTGTTTTGTTTTGTTTTTTTCTGTTTTTGTTTTCTGCTTTTTTGTGTGTGTGATGTGGAAATCCCTTAATGCAGTTAAAAATTGGCAGTAAAATCATTTCATTACATCGTCATATTCATGAACCGGCAAATGAAATTTGTTGAATAAAGGACCGTAATGCTGCCGAATTATATGAAATCTGTGACATGCACTCATTAAGGAGTCAAAGATGAACCTCTCTGTTGTTGTTGTTTTTTTTTTCTGGATATAGGCTACTGAAGATAAATTGAAATAAAACAAGTCATTCCCAAAATTTATTTTGGCTTTGTTTTTTTTTTTTTTTTTGGTATATGGACAATATTTCCTCGATAGGTATGTATTGCTTTTCTTTTGGGGCTTGTTTTCGTATAGCGAGATCTTTTCATATAATTCTTATATCTAAACATGATATACATTAACATATAAACGTGTTTTTGCAGTCGATCAGCTTCTGGCTTCTATTGACATTATATCTAAGCGGATTTTTCTTTTCAGTACTAATAGGCTGGCCGATCTCAAACGCGTTTTTGTTTTGTTTTTTCGTCTAGTGAGACCCCGTCACATCCAAAATTCTTATATCTAAATAGTAATACATTAACATTATTATATATGTGTTTATGAATTCAGCAAGATTCTGGCTCATATGGATATAATATCGAAGCGACTTTTTTCAATAATAGGTTTGCCTATATCTGCGAAGCATTTTTATAAAGTACTGTATAATGAATGTTGTCACGAAATAGACCCCTACGCAAAGTCCTGAATTGAAGTGGTCATGTACATACTACCCGTGTATTAAATTATGTCACAAGACATAGTGTGCGTCAGAGGAAGTATACATCAGGAAAAACTCACTGAATATCATGGTAATCCTGCAAACATGTTATTTGGAGAAACTGAAGTTGATTGCAGTTTTCTTTGTAGTGATAACTTATACAATCGTTTAATGTCCCATATACAGGACTTACGAAATTCCAAAATTTCACATCTCCACTCATTGGAGTACAGTATTACAGCACATTAATCACGCTATGATATAGGTCTTCATGCTTGGTGACTTTCCGAATGCAATTGAACTCATTTTTATTTTGTTATGTCACAGGGGTGGATCCAGGAATTCCGTATAAAGGGGAGGCGCCTTTACAAGATTAAAGGGGGACGCACGCGCCCCCCCCAGTTTTTTCCTTTTTATTTCTTTTGTTTTAACTAAAAAAATCAAGTGGGGGCGCGCGCCCGGTGCGCCGCCACTCTGGATCCGCCACTGTATCATTATTTACATACATATCCATGCATATAATCTGTACGTATCTTCCTTTTATCATGTTTATTACGTCGGGCAATCATCCGACAATTTAAATTACATGACGCCTATACATCATTTTCTTTCTTTCTTTTTCTTAATCAGCCGTGTCAATATGGAACATACCGGGTGACATATATGTATATATTCATATCAACTGTGGTTTGCTGTCGTTCTAAAAGAGCGTGGGTTTCGTAACTGGAAGACTTCTATATTCGTAGGTGTTTTATCGGCCGACAATGACAGGATATTTATATCCCGCAGAAATCTTAATCCGTGAGATCCGAAAGAGTGATGGCACTGATATGTTTTACATCTAATTTAGATGAAAGCATACCAGAAATAACAGAGACTCGAGGTTGCGAGGATATAGCGACGTGTTGCGCAAAAGAAGTGAGATATATTAAGTTTGTTCAAGTTTGTTGCTTTGTTTAAGTGCGTTTTGTTCTGCTCATCGTATATGTCTTGTTTAATCTTTATCAACTTAATGCAAACTCATATTACCCCCCCCCCACCCCAAAAAAGGATCCTCACTTCCACCTGCTCAGTGAATTAACACAAGCTTGGCAATACATGTACTGTTATTTCCTTAATATGCATTATTCATCTGTTCATTTCCATCATAAGATCCTTCTCGGCTGTCTTGATCAGCTCAATTGTTACTGCAAGAATATTCTTTAACCTTTCTGGGTTTTTTTTTTCCACAGAAAATAATGTGGCCAGACATACATCAATTTCAAACCTGAGAATTCCCGAAGTAATGTTTGTTTGTAAAGGAAAACATTATATGTGATTCTTGTGTGAAAATTACTGTTCTGAAACAATATGCTTGACAAAACCATTATTCAGTTTAGAGTTTCTTCAGTTTGTCTCCCTCTACAAATGAAAAAAAAAATGAAAAAAAAAATGAAAAAAATTGTAGAGGGAGACAAACTGAAGAAACTAAAACCTGAGCCTTTACCCCTCTGAATAATATCTTTCTTTCATTTCAAAACCATTATTCATACAATATCTTCAGTCTTCACAATGATATTGCAGGGATGGTTTTACGTCATTTTCCTCAAACAATATACCGATTTCCAACTAGCGTGAACCGTTTTTGCGTTTCCCAGATATGGTATCATCTCATAGGAGTGCAAACGACACTGTTATGCACTAGCAGGAGGCAGTAAAATCAGAATCAGAATCAGTTTCAAGTTTTATACTGTCGATGTCACGAAAAACAGCAGAACGTGATTGTACACACATTTTTTTTTCTTTGACAGTATCGAGCGTGAACCCGATATTTGCAATCTGTATGCTAATCTTAGAACCATGCGTTGATTTCATCTCTTTATTGTTTAAAGAAAAGAGATTATATTTGAACAGCAGTTCCTTCTATGTAGAATGGTGGATAGGAACGGATATTGGAAATTATCCTTCCTCTTACAGGTGCTTCCGTTAGGGAGCGGAGCCTTGATTGACCCCAGGGGCCAGGGAACCAGCAGGGGATGTCTCTATTACTCACCATGTGCAAAAACGAAACCACTGAAACCAGCAATACACCCAGCACAGGTTTATAAAGTCCACACAAAACACTGTATATGATAATGATGATGACGATAACTGATCATTCTTGCCCGCGTGAAAAAGTGCATGCAAAATAGATGTCGATTATTTCTCCCAAACAGAAAAAAAAAATCAAAATGCTAACAAGAATACCGCAGTATTCGGACCTAAAGAATGAAATGAAATAAAACAAAATCTCCAGACGGTCAAGTAGACAATGTTATTTTATTGTGTCCCAAATTGATTATCCTCTCTTTTTCCCCCACACCTCATGACTTTGTTCACTTTTACACTCTCAAATGTTAGTAAAAAAGATATCTAAATCACGCACTCATAACGGATTTGTAACACATTGAATCTCAGTATGATTATGTAAACTGTGTGATACATTTTTTGGTAGTTGCCATTAAGAGATTAGGCATTAGGCCTACTGATTTCTCTGTCCACTTGTATCTAATGATTTTCTGAAGGTTTTCATGATTTCATGATTGTAATCGCTAAAATTAGGAACTTGTTTTCAGTTTATTTTTCTTTTCTCCCGCTCGGGTATAATATGTGATGGCAGCTGTCAAAAAACAACAACAAACAAACAAACAAAACGCAAATCTCATTATTCCTCTTTTTCAGCGTTTTGCGCACATTTTCATTGCACTATGGTGCTGGCACCTTATCAGCTTTGTGAAAACACACTCACGCACACAAATCCTGTTCTTTAGGAATAATGAAATAATGATAACGGTTACTTTATCCACAAAAACTCTCAAAGAGCTTAAGAGGGCGGAAATTGGAGAATTATGAAAATAGCTAACTATGCACAACAAACAAATAAACAAACAATATAAAAAAGAAACAAACTATTTATCTATACGGAAACTTATAGAGATGTGATTTTAGTTTCGCTTTAAATGCATCAATATTGTAACTTTCCCTTTCTGGATAATACCAAAATGATTATCATCACATAAAAAAAATCTAGTAACAAAACCGATTTCCTTTTTAGCTCGTTTGTTTGTTTATTTGTTTGCCTGCCAGCGTTATCCGACGTTTTAACTGAATATCACTCCTACGTGAGAAAATGTCAGTACTTCCCACTGCAGGAGGCGTGTAATAAATGCAATTATGAATAGATAGATAGATAGATAGATAGATAGATAGATAGAGATGGTTGTTTTTTTTTTCTTTGTGGTTTCACACTTTTTCATGCAGTATGCTTGTCAGGCTGATTTTTATATCCGATCAAATGTCTTTAACATAACTTTGGACATCAACTTTGGAGGCGAAAATTATCTGGTAGGATAGACAAACTTCTTTCAAAGCCAGAATATTCATCTGTTTCCAGATATAGATCATTCTTCTGATTATAATGATATGAGTAACTACTTGAGGGCATCACTGTAAAAGCAACAACACAATTGGATTTTAAAATACTTTAGGAATTATGCACAATTTCATCTGTAAGTAAAATTTAGCCCAGCTAGGTATGCATGTCATACCTCTCCGCGGTCCCATTCGACTGTCGATAATTCGATGTAAATAGTATAATTCATGTCTTTTATTTTTCTTTAGTGTGAGAAATAATTAAAGTAGTTAAAATAGTTTCAATTTAGTGCACAGTTGTATGTTAATTAACAGGAGACTTTTGAGGAAATGATGCAATTATATTTTTACGTCTTTCTTACGTCTCTTCTTCTTCTTCTTCTTCTTCTTTGCAAAGGTATGTGGCTATGACCGAATATCACTGTTTCGGAAAACTATGTTAACTAAGCTTTAGCACAACTTTCTTGTGCCCGATGTCTGCTGAAGTTTATGTTTGTTTGTTTCTTCTGCTACGGTCAAAGACAACAGACTATGCATCGAGAGTGAAGTTTATCTTTACACTATTTTTTTCGTTTATCATGGCAGATACCTGGTCATGTGTCGTCTCACCTCCCTAACTTGTCTTCTCGTCATTTCTCTCTCGAGCCATCAAGTGTCTTCACAGCATCATGGAATGTCGACAGGTACGAATGTAGTTTTTTTTCGGTAAAGGGGGTGGATGGGTGGGTGGAGTTCGTGTTTGAGGTTACAATAAGCTCTTTTAGCAGTTTTGATAATTTGCTGGGGTTATCTGGCCCGTAACTAGGGAGGGGGGCGGGTTCAGGGAGTTCCGCGGAACCTCCCTTCCCCGTTTGCCAGTAGCAATAAAAATGATGATAATAATAATAATAACAGGAATAAAAAGAAAAAATGAAAGGGGCTTGTGCGCCCCCTTTAATTATTGTTAAAGAAACGATTATTTCGCTGACGCTTTTTGACATGTTTTGTTTTGTTTTGCTTGTTAGCCGATGAACCCGGAAGTGGAACGACAAACGAAAATGCCCATGCAGGAGAGAGTTTTTCTTTTTTTCTCTGAAGTGGTACCAGATATATACACTCAGCAAAAAAAGAAAGTAAACACTTTTTCGAGGTCATATTTTTCATATAAGATTTTTGTGAACATCAATGTGTCATTATACCATATTAAAGGTAATATTAAGCTAATAGATTAATCAAAATGAAAACTTTACGCATGAGTGACCACATCCGTTTTTGCCCTTCAAGGCACAAAATTAAAAATGGCAAAAATTGACATGTTCTCTTTCATTTGCAAATGCCCTTCACGATAACATTGACAATAAAAGACCAGTTTAACACAATGACAGACATGAATGAAATAAGAAAAATAAGTTTTTGTTCTTTGTATTTCTTTATAACTTCTAAGAAAAACAAAAGGAGAAACTAAAGGGGAAAAAAAAGAATTTTCTGTCAAGTCATTCTTCAAATGACACAGGAAATAATAAGCATAAAGATGATTAAAAGAGCAGAATTTCTTTATTTCTTTTAATCTAGTGATTTAAGTATCCATGTGACAATTTCAAGAACAAAACATTATTTACAATTTCCGAATTTGAAAACAAAAGCTCAAATTTCTACCATTTATGTCAATTACTTCTCTAATTTCATTTGAATTTAGATTTGACATAAGATGCTTTATTTCCCTCGGTTAATTTTAGCCTTAATTGATCTTTTGGGCTTTAAAGATATCATAGAGATCAAAGGTTTATTTTTTCAACTTAATTCATGTTTCTTTTTGTGTGAAATGTGTTGTTTTATTGTTCTATGGAAGAGCACATACGCATGAATGACAACTTGTTTAGTTTTGCAATTTTTATTTTTGTGACCTGGAAGAGAAAAACAATGGTGTTCACTCATGCGTAAAGTTTCCCTTTTTGTCGACCTGCCAGGTTGATAGCCAATTAAATTACCTTTATCATGGTGTACAATACATTGGCTTTCAGCCAAATATTCTATGAGAAATCTAAACTTGAAAAAGCGTTTACTTTCTTTTTTTGCTGAGTGTATATATATTTTTTGTGCTCCCAATGTGCAATGTGTGAAATAACGGAACTGAACATAAACTTGAATAAACAGGGTCCATTTTTTCTAATTCTGAACCCTCCCATAAAAATCCTTCATTTTACGGGACTGTAATTATGGAAGGTAAAATCTCACGTTTCGACATTTTTCAAAGATCTCCAACTTCATACCAAGATGAAGGTGATAATTTGGGGGTTTGTTGGCTGTCGACTGCTCAATTCTACACACTTATAACATGCCTTTCCACATGCCTACAATGTGTCTTTTTTTCTCAGTGCTTCATAATGCACTCCAGACTGAAAACTGGCGATCTTTTTATTCATATCTTTTCTTCCCACCCCTTTTTTTTTATCTTGCTGCTTTCAAATGAGCCAGAGATGGAGTCGAATGCAAAAAGAAAAAGTACATAAAGAAAAATTACCAAAAATACCAAAAATACATGAAATACAAAATGTTGCTGTAGAAAGACAAAAAGCCCTCATATAATAAATATATGCTATTAGAGAGGACAATTCAGAAGTTAACAACTCACCTTTAATCTGACTCTTCTTTAAGTTTGTATTACCTAAAATTTTCCTTCTTTTTGTACTTGTTTTAGTCGCATAATCAAAACATGTCAGCTCAATCACACACACACACACACACACACACACACACACACACACACAAGAACAGCGTAAATATTTCTTCACAATGTATGAAAAGTTCAAAAGTTGATTTGAAATGTCTGGTTTGGTTGTCCCTGCATCTGAATACCGGCCATCAACCTTACAGGTCGGTTGCTGGACTCTTGGTTTCTGAAACAGAGTAATCTCTCGTTAGGCATATTGGTTAAGATCGCACCTTGGGACTTATGAAGGTTTACGTATAGTACATGATTGTTTATGTGTTCATAGCTGGTCAGTCTGGCTGGAAGGTAACGAACGTTTTCACCTGTTAAGGTGTCAGCTGTATGTGGGTCATTTTATCGCCTTTGGGTTTCGTGCATATTTTTGGATGTTTTTTCTTAGGGAATTTTGAGTGTGGATTTGCCACTTTTAATAATTATTGTAATGTACAATTTTGAAGGGTCACTAACCGCCAATGACAGCAAAAGTTGCACTGGTGTATGTTTGTGCTGCATGCTGTTGCAACCATCTCCATTAAATCTCCGCGATCAACATTTTCTCGGTTGTTTTAGTTTTATTCTAAATCTGAAGAATATCTTGGAGGAAAGACATCACAAATTGATGAGTAACTTACATCTCTTCCTCTGCTGCAAGCAGGAAAAAAACAAATCAATCAAGCTGATTAGGCACAAAAATATGATATGACAAGTGCCCTGGACAACCTCTCCTGTGTAGTTTATATACAAGGATGAAAGTTAGCCCCCCCCCCCCCCGCTCTGATTCTTTTTATTGCCATTACATGAGAGTCGTCATAGTATACGTGTATAGTGTGGGTCATGTAATAAGGGATCAATAATCAATAATGACTATGTTAATGAAATTGATAAGAATGGATGTATACTTGTAAAGAAAGCGGCATACAGAGAATAAATCAAATCAAATCATAAATTAAAATCAAAATCAAATCACATTTCATACCTCGTTGGTCACAGCAATTTTAGCCATTGTAATTGCTCTACTCAATACATTCTCCACAGAAGATTGTAGAGCGAAGTAATGGCAAGACAACACTTGATACTTGATGAAGTAATCCCTCCAGCAGATTCAAGAAGCGACAAGGGGATGAATTATTTCGACAGTGTCGGGAGGAGATGCCATATGATGACATCTCGGCGTTCCGATCTGCCGATGAGTTTGACGCACTGATAAAGATATGACAAATAATGCTGCAGGTTAAAACAAAGTGCCCAAGTAGATGTCATGTTTTACTTACTGGCCTTTTTTATGATCATTTTCTGTATGCCTGATTGAGCTCACGTTGTTTAAGAAAAACTAAACATGTGTGTCTTTTTTTAACCTCTCTTTGCTATATACCGGCCCAAATGTTTGATAAAATCGTTTCCTCAGATTGTCCCGCAATATTGTTTCCTAACTTGGTGAAGAAGAGTGCCTTAAAAAACAACATGTAAAATACTAATTGACATATTTTCAAGTCTTCGTGAATGAGAAAATGAGGGGGGGGGGGGGGGAGGGGTTGACAGAAAAAAAAAGAAAGGTACAGGGGAGGGGTGGTAAAACACAAAGATATAGCAGACATTACCATGAGTCAAATCCATCTAATGAGTGAGGGGAACAGAATCACCGAAGGCGAAATGAGCTTCGTGCTGGAAAATGTCGCTCGAAGAGACATGTGTACATTCATGGCGGGGGCTTGACAGAAGTATGTTCAATATTCGGATTGAGCAAGCGAGGGGAGTGTGTGGGAGGGGGTAAACCTCTCCCACAAGAGGGAACTTGTGCATTTTTAAAATCGAAATTCAGCTCTATATCTGGTGTACACTTTTGATGCAATATTTGCAAAATCAAAAAAAAAATTAAGAACTAGAAGAGCACTCTGAGAGCGCACACCTCCGCCTAGCAGCTAATTTCCACCCATACACACATGCTGAAAATCGTCCAATTTCCCAACATAGAAACTTTTTTGTTTACGTCATCAGCTTCCCAGCTCCGCGGCGCCTCGCCCAAGCAGAGTACGCGCTATAGATCGAGCTCGTATGCAAACCTCAAAATTTATGCGCATATTCATCCCCCAAGTTCATTGACCCTTATGCAAAAAGACCAAAATCCTTCAAATATCCATAAAGAATTCCCGGATAACAACCAAAATTTAATCATCTATTGTCACTAGTATCACTATCAACCTTCCCTGTTAGTTTTATCCAAATCCATCCACAACTTTAGAGTTGTTCTGCACACAGACAAACAAACAAACAAACAAACGCCGATGAAAACATAGCCTCCTTCTTTGGCGGAGGCAACAATGATTCAGAGACACTGTTAATTGTCAAGCCCAGTATCTATCGACTCTTTATTCGTGTGTGCGTCTTCACTGTGGACTCGCACAAGTTTCTGAAGGTTAACCGAAGGGAATAGTGTAAGTGTATACCCCTCCCACACGAGGGAGTTTTTACATTTTTGGAATTGAAATTCAAACATCTGGAGCACACTTTGGTGAAATTTTTGCAGATTTTTCAGTAAAAAAAAAAAAGAGGAAAGATATGAATACTCTTGGAACGTGCATTGTCACAGTATGTTGATTGAGATAATGTATTACGAAATTAGTTCCCTTGCATTACATTAGATGTCTGGTGTCCAGTGAAAACAGACTAACAATGACAAACCCTGCCATTGCCAATGGTTATTCTTAAAAGAGCTCTAGAGTGCATGGTACGCCATTCCGGACTGGCGGAGATTAGTGGTCTTAAAAGGGAAGCTGGAGAACGAAACCTTCGATGTCTTCACACAGGGACTGATACGACCTGTGGAATGTCTCACGGAGATACTCCTCGGTTCCCCGTTTTGATGAGTGAATCAGGTAGACATTATTTTGTAACAGGAGCTGATGGGACGCGCATCCACCGTTGTGAAAGTAAGACGATCGTGACGTAAAGCAGTCACTTAAAATATCGTTAGTGAGTACAAGTTAAGGCAGCCAGAAACAGCACACATGGGATCTGCGGCAAATTCAAAGGGATTTCTAGGCAATCTAAAATAGCCAGTACATCGACGATGTATGGACGCCACTGCTCTATTTTACTAAGATGACCATGAAAGATAGAAACCAGCGGGCAAGGTGATTTTAGATTACAGTGCTGTTGCCGTTTTGTTTGGCAACTTCTACTGGATAAATTCTGTGCCGAAATATCATCCCATTACGTGTCTTAACTACGTGTGAGAGCAATGTATAAGAAAACGTGTAGGCCTACTGCCTGAAACTTTCAGAAAGTGAAAGTATTTGGTTTAATACAGTCCGATCCCTCGTTCTGCCGTCCACATTGAACCACGAGAATCCGAGATACTTTTGCTATAAATTTCTCCTCAACAAAGCTGTTAAAACTCAGTCATGAGAGAGACTGACAATTTTTTCCTTCCTTAAAACTTACAAAAATCGTATGCAGATTCATTCGCAAATTCAAAAACGAAGTGCTCCAATACAGTAGTGACAGGAAGAAATTTTGATCATTTTTTTAAAGTCTTCTACAGAGTGGAACGGTATCCTTCATTCCCCATTTATTTGTCGATTTGTTACCCTTCTTTCTTCCTTGTATTCAGACGTTGGCCAACCGTACTTTGAGACACAAAAAATGTTCCGTTTGTTATACGAGAACCCTGACGCAAACTCTCATATCGACAAAACAGCGATTGTGGACATTTAAAACGGGTAGTATGCAAAGGAAAGTTTTGGTCGTGATGGTACTGCAACTGCTGTCAGGCAAACTAAGCAGGCAGATTTTTTTCATCGCTTTTCCCCTCAGAAAAGCGGGGCAATGTCTTTCAGCGACATATCCTGCATTTTCTGACCCATGTGAAGGGATTTTTTTCAATTATATAAAGTATTGGTAAAAATTTCAATTTGGCCGCAAGCGTTTATCTAAATACGCACCTGCCTTTTTTTTTTGATTGTCGATCAATCGAGAATTTGCAGCAATCGTTCAAAATCGTTGACCGCCTGCTATTAAGTGTATAATATTCCCTATATCAAGGACGTCGATAGAATTAATTACCAACAATCAAGGCACCACCAAACCTTATAATTCATCATGGGATTTCAAGTAGTCTTGAAAGAAAGACAGTCAGAAAGAGATAGCGAGCAGCGATTACTATTCACTTCCACCTCAATACCTGGTCAGTATCAGTTTGATCAAGACCATAGTGCATTATATATTTTTGCTTTCTCTAAAGCGCAGTTTTTGCCATGATTTCGCAAAATTTGTTGTTTTTCTGATCCCTGAAAGTGGTTTGGGGTTTATGCGTCGTTCCTTTTTTTTTAACTCTTGCGCATTCGTCATCAGATTCCGATCCATGCTATATTGATTAAACTTTGTTGCATGTCATAGCTTTCTAAACTTTTTGTGTTTGCGTCTAAAGCAGATTCCTTTCATTATTTCCTTTATTCAACTCATATGTATCGACGATTTTATATCTGCACTCAACAGCTGCACTCACACGTACAAAATAGCAGGATAACGATCGCTATCCAAACCTCAGGGTTTTGGGGGTTTTTTTTGCAAGCGTTCACACGGAACGAAATATTCCGCTAATTGTGCGTGTGTGCGCTTCTCTTTGCCCTTTGTTCTCGCACGTCACAGCGATGTAATGCGCACGCTGTCGTGATTTGCGCTTTGAATGATGGGATATGAAAATCTCGAGATTACTCTGGTCCAGCGTTAACACAGTCACCGCGGGGCAAATTATCGGGATAATTCAGAAACACGCGATAATCTGCAGGATTTCTGTGTTCACATGGGCAACAATCTGGAGATTTCGATCGCGATGCAAATCTCGAAATTTATATCCCGCTAATTCGCATAAGTGTGAATCCCACTATTGTTCTGTTGTTTAACTTTTACTAATTGTATATTGATTTTCCTGCGTTTCAGGACCCTCTCTGTAACCTGCTGTGTTTTGTGTCAACAGATTTTCTCTGTCTTAACTCATGTGGATGATCTCTCTCGAAGGACTCTCTAATCATAGATGTGGATATATAAATGTTGCTTCTATTAAACGTATGTTGGCTGTATTCAGAAAGAAGGATTTATGCCTTGACATGTCACGTTTTAACACTCTACTTTCAAGCCACGGCAGATCGTTGCTAAGAAAAGATGGCGCCCGTTTTGAAAAGTGACAAGCGAACCATTTTGAACATCACCAAGCACATCTATTGCTCATTTGATGTACGTCATATCTGACGTAAATTTTTCTTATCAAATTCACCTTGGACGTTGTTTCCCATATTTGAAGAAAGCCGAGTCATTGTTTCTTACACCTTGAGGCAAGTAAAAAAAAAAGTAAAAAAATTTGACACTCTAGTCTTACGAATATTCGCATTACGACATATACAACCGAGCTATATTACAAAAGGACCTTCCGACAACTAAAAACTAGCTGCAGCCAGGGCGCTTGTTGCCTAATAGTGCAGCACTACTTGCAAACAATGGCACATAAAAATGTGATCGTGTGACTTAATCGGTAAACATTCTCACTTGTGCAAATGCAGTAGTGAAAATAATGTAAATATCAAGAAATTAACTGCACCAACATATATAATTTCATGTTGCGAATTCAAAACAAGTGGGAATATTTTTCTCAATCAGCATATTTCTAACCTTGAGAGAGAAATAGAAAAATGCAATGAGAACCCCCAAAACAACGAAATACGATCATATGATAAAATTACAATCATCCCAGGAGAAATCTTTGGATCTCTATCAGAAACGAATAGACATTACTGAAGCCCCTAATCGAGGCACCTAAAATGCACGACCCTCAGGCTGGAAATGTCCCACTTCTTGGTGAGGTAGCGACAAGGATAGATCGTGCGGGTCACTTAGATAGCCGTAAGCGCAGCTGAGCCCTCAGGCTGCTTAACACGTCAACGTTGGGGAGAATCTATCATCTTTATTCCTCGCATTCAGAACCGCATGCCGAATCAGCGCGCCGATTGAAGCACTTTTGCAGCATGGAGGGGAGGTGGGTCTCCCGCAGATAGATTCAAGTCGGATAACGTCTGCACGCAGACGTAAGAAACAGGTCTATCGAACCAAACATTATGACTCCTGTCCGGATTTACCACCCGCTTTCCCATGCTCTATCTTCTCCTAAGCCAGTTCGTAATTGACTCATGTACACATTGGTACAACTGACCTTTCTTTTTTCAGTTAGTTAAGCACTTTACTCGTTCTCAAAGCGGCATAATGCATAAGCTTGCCCGACGTAACGATTTATGGAATACATGTTCAAACAAAGAATGAGCTCGCCTTTAGAGCAGGTGATCAGAATACTCCATCAGTTGACAATTTTATTTAGCAGGCATCAATTTCATTGTTTTGTATTGAATGCAATAACAGCCTATTTCCTTTTATATTACGAAAGTCCATTCTTGCTGTCAGGTGGATGTGCTGGCAAGCACCATTTAGATAAGGATCACATGAATAATCATCGCATCACAGATGTACATCTCAGTGAATTAATAAACCAAAATGCCTGTTGGTACTAATGACCTTTTTCTGCTCATGCGCAAAGTGGAATAGCCTTTGTCATGCACATTGCTTCATATACATCAGATCAACAACTATCAAAATATCTATGTAGCACAGAGCCTATGTACATGCATTCGCAGTTCAAATCAGAAACTTCTACGCTAAATGTGGTCATTTCGCTGTGACAAAATCTTATAGTGTGAACGTATGCATTTTACGTGTGTGTGTTTTTTTTCTTTATATATGTATATGGTATAGCCTACATACATGAACATACTCTTTCTGTGCAAACGTATCGAGATTTCATTCAAATCATATGATAAAATCATACATTGTTAAAAGAGTTAACTTTATTAAGTCGTTTTTACATACGTACATGTACTAGGTGTTACAAAAAAAATTCCCTACTTTTGATCCTTAATAGTTCAAAAACTATATATCAGATAACACTGACATTGATATGAACAATAGCTGGATAGTGTACAATTTTGTTGGAGGTAATGTAGAAATGACAGCATAAATCAATTTCATTAAATTCAAGATTTATTTTTAAGTTTGGTTCCAGATTTTGCTCTGATTTCAACCCTTTGTACAAAATTGTAATCTGCACAGGGGTCAATTGGTGTGTATGGGAGTGTGTGGTTAACACCCTGACAATGGTATGCAGCCTAAAAATGGGGATAAAGAACCTTCCGGTTCATATTGTACGAACATTCATGCATTATGTCCCCTTAATTATCTATCCAGTTATTTTTTATACCCACATGTATGATTCTTTCATGCTATACAATAATCAAGGAATATTGTTTCTATTAGTACATTTGATTTTTTTTTTTTTGGCATATGCATGACTATCTTTTGTTGTTGTTGCAGTGTTTGCTGCTGTTTACTCAAAGAACGTTAATGGCGTATTGTCCTTTTTGTCCCTTATTTTGAAAAATCATCTGATTTGAGACTAGCAATATTCAGTTCTCATGTTACGACACGATTTGATACATATGTATGTATGTATGTTGTCTCTCCGTCCTTCTTTCTCTGTCCTCTTCCTTGTGCTTGTCCTCTCACACCTATCGTCCTTTTCAGAATTCTATGTTTATGTGTATTTGCCTACTCGCTGTACGATCCGCGAACCCGGAATTGTTTGTGCTTCACGTACATGTACGTCAAAATATCTCATATTTATGCAACCCCGGCAGTTGATATGCTTTCATCTTAGATTTTATGCTCCTCCTTATGGCTAGTCAACTCAATGCACCGTTTGATTCCCTTAATGATGATGAACTCTATGATTTGTTTAAACGCTCCCCTCCAGAATTAAGTCGGATCAATTCACGCTCTTCTGCTTTTTTTGATAACCTAATTGCCAATAATGTAAATTTGTCTTCGAAAGATTTATATAACGATTTCGATTTTGAATATGATTCCACTCATATTTCTTCTAAATATGTTACAGTTGATCAATTCTCAGATCTTGTCAAAAGTTTTTCAGAAAGTATATTTTCCATGTTACATTTGAACATAAGAAGCATAAATAAGCATTTTGATGATTTACAGATATTATTAGGTAATCATAAACAACAATCAACAACAACAACTGAAACATGGTTATCATCTGATATTAATTTACCATATGCATTAAATAGTTATGAGTTAATTGCTAATAATAGAGTGAATAGGACGGGCGGTGGGGTTGCTTTTTATATATCACAGGAATTTGAGTTTAGTGTTTGTGATGAATTAGATATAATGAATGATATTACAGAGTCTCTGTTTGTGGAAATTGTCATTCCGCAAAGTAAAAACATTATCGTTGGTATTGTTTATAGACCCCCAAGTTCTAATCCTAGAGATTTTTTTAGATTGTATTACAAATTTGTTAATAAATCCCTTTTTGGTTAATAAAAATATTTTCATAATGGGTGATTTTGATATTGATTTGATTAAGAATGATGATAGTACGTCTCAAGAATTTTTTGAAATATTTTTGTCAGCCTCATTTTTGCCATTAATTTCGAAACCCGCACGTGTTACAAATCATTCCGCCACCCTTCTTGATAATATCTTTACTAATGTTTTGCAAATGTTAAACTCTTCTATAATTTTATCTGATATGACCGATCATTTCCCTATTATAGCATGTTTTGATCTCGGGTATTCGGTTAATAAGATTTGTTTTTCTGCAACCAGACGTAGGGCTACACTAGAAAATTTGGCTAGCCTCGGTGCTAGCCTATAGATAGGGTTGATTGGTCCAGTGTTTATGATAGTGATGATGTTAATATATTATTTAATAATTTTTCAGGGATAATTAATAATTATATAGATGAATATATACCTAAATTAAAAGATAAGTTAGTTAATCATAAAACATCCCCCAGATTTCCATGGATCTCAAAATCTCTTCTTCGTTCAATTAACGGGAAAAATAGGTTATATTATAAGTTTTATTCAAAATGAAAAAAAAATGAGAAGATAAAAGAAAAATGCACTTCGTATGAAATATTTTAACTAAGATTATACGGTTTGAAAAGAGGAAATATTATATGTCTCAGTTAGAAAAATATAGACATGATATGAAGAATACATGGAAGGTATTGAGGCAGGCCATGAATATATCAAAAAAGAAATCAAATGTTACAAAAATAAGATATGATAACAAAATATTTGAAGATCCGATTGTTATAGCTAATATTCTTAATTCCTATTTTTCATTGATTGGGGAGAATCTGGCAAAAAAAAAGTACCACAGTAAAATACGCATTTTCAACATTTTTAGGTCAATCTAACTCTAGTTCTATTTTTTTTTTTCGTTCCAACTACGAAATATGAAATTGTTGATATTGTTACTGCAATGAATGATAAGCGAAGTGCTGGTTATGATTATATAAGTAATTTCATTTTGAGGGGAATTATATCTTCAATTGCTGATCCACTTTCACATATTTTTAATAGATCTACATTATGTGGTGTTTTTCCTGGTTTCCCCTTTATTCAAAAAAGGAGATGGTTTTAATATGAGTAATTACAAGCCCATTTCTTTACTTTCATCTTTATCTAAAATTTTGGAAAAATTGATATTTAAAAGAACAATCAATTTTTTAAATTTTCATAATGTTTTTACAAATTCTCAATTTGGGTTTCGTCAGAAACACAGTACCATTCATGCCCTTTTGAAGTTTATCGACCACGCAGCGCATACTATTGATAATCATTCTCATCTTATTGGTATATTCCTGGACTTCTCCAAGGCCTTCGATACAATTAATCATGAAATTTACTTTACAAATTGTCTCATTATGGAATAACGGGGAAGGCCTGGGAGTGGTTCAGGAGCTACCTGCAAAACTGAAAACAATACGTATCTCTGAACGAGAACGAATTCATTAAATGTGGCGTCCCACAGGGTAGCTCATTTGGACCTTTATCGTTTATATCAATAATTTTTGCAGATCATCCGACGTGTTGTCATTTATACTTTTTGCTGATGATTCAAATATTTTCTTTTCTCATCAAGGTCCAGATACTCGTACACCGTAATTCCGAATTGAAAAAAGTGACCCAGTGAATAAGAGCTAATAAATTATCACTTAATCTTTTCAAAACTAAGTATATGTTATTTAGCAATTCTATAGAAGCTTTACGCAAAGATATTATTTTTGATGACACTCAATTAGAACGTGTATCTCATATAGAATTCCTCGGGATTACATTTGATGATAAACTTTCATGGAGGCCACATATTATTAACATTAGTACAATAATTTCACGTAATATTGGTATCATTAATAGACTCAAGTTTCATATTCCATTGTCTTCTTTGCTGACGTTGTATTTTTCTCTAATTTTACCTTATCTTAATTGCGGACTTTTAGCATGGGGTAGCGCCCATCAAACTTTATTAGATAGACTACTGTTATTACAAAAAAGTGCACTTTGTGTTATTTGTGGCGTCCCGCCCACGTTCCCATACAGATCCATTATTTACCAAATATAAGATTTTAAAATCAAAGATTTGTGTTTTTTCAACTTGGTCAGTTTATGTTTAATTTCAACGTATAAATGCACTTCCTTGTATATTCAATTCAATGTTTACACGGAACCAGTTTTTTCACAATTATCCCACTAGGCAATCTAATGAGTTTCATTTATCCCTTCTGAGAACTTTATTGGCCCAGAATACATTCATATGCACAGGCCCTAGATTCTGGAATTCATTAAGCTGTTAAATAAAAAATTCTCCATCTTTTTATTCTTTTAAGCGGAAGTTGAAATCCTTTCTGTTAAACCCTCTCTGATGTTTCGTTTTCATTAGCTAAGTCTCATCAACCACAGGGTTCATCATCCAGCCATCAATCATTTAATCTCTGAATTCATTAGAATGAAATAGCCATCATAGTCTTTGCACGGCTGTGTGCAGCCACCAGCTATTTGAAACACCTCTTCAATTCCAGCTTCAATTCCCTCTTTCGTTTCCTTGATCAGCGTGTTGGCATTCTCTTCTCTTTTTACCTTCTTTCCTTCCATTTTTTCATCCATTCTGTCTAGTCGTGTCATGTTGCTGTGTGTCTCCTGTTTTGTTCCGTCTTCTCTTAAATCATATTTGTGCTAAGTATATGCAAATAAGTATTCCATTAGATTTTCCTTTGAGTGGTTCACAATCTACAAGCTTGCTTTTTAGTGCACCTCTCAATTCTTTTTGTTTTCTCAACTGAAACATAACCTTGTGTTATTTTTGCAAGTATGCATGCTTATACATGTATATATATATATATATATATATGCATACATAACAGCAATCAGTTTCTGCTCGGAGTCCTAAGAAAGTATAGATTCACAACAGTATAGGTCAATATAAAAACTCCGTTAGAGACGTAAATTTGCCAAATTTGTCCAATTTACGACTCTAACGGAGTTTTTATATTGACCTATAACCGTTGTAAATATATATATATATATATTTCATTTCATTTCATTTCATTTATTTCATTTCCAACAACATTTTCATACACAAAATAACACAACATCAATACAATGTCGTAACAAAGAAAAATACATGAAGTTAACAATAATACGCATGAAAAAAAGGAAGAGAATATTGAATCAAAACTAAAGTTGCAGGAAATGGAGGAGACATGCTAAAAAGCTAAGCTTGTATTTTGCAGTCTCCTCGTGGACAAAAAGACTAAATAACATCGAAAGGCAATTAGCTGGACATAAACGGTGCGCAACACATACAATCCTATACAAATAAACAAACAACAAACAAACAAACAGACGGACAAACAAACACAAGCAACCCCTCTTGTATAAAGAGAAAGATAGAGAGAGAAAAACAAAACTCAGTGAAGGAAAAGGAGGAGAAGAGGAAATTATTTTGAAGGAAGAAACAGAAAGAGACAAGAGGACAGGAAGAGGTGAGAAAGGAGAAGAGATGAAGATGATGAAGGGTCTATACCAGCAAACGCGAGGTACATGTGCGATGGATCACCGAGGTATATGTACATAATGTAGGAAGGAATAGATTAAAGAAAAGAATGAGTATAACGAATAAAAAAAGGAAGCTCAAAATTAAGGGTAACTAAGATATAACTCATTCAACTATATAGGAATTTATGAACAACTTCTTCAATTTGAATGTAAATGTATTTAAACTTAGAACTTGTTTCATACTATCATCGAGAGAGTTCCAGAATTTGGGGCAAGTAAAAGAAAATATAGATTTAGCAAACATAGTCCTAGTTAATGGCAAATGAAATGAGTTGGATTGCCGGGTAGGATACAGATGAACAGTTCTATTTTTAGTGAACATGGACTCAAACACAAATGGGAGAGAATTATTGATAAATTTGTACATGAATTGTCCGAGGTGTAGAAAATACAAATCCTTTACCTTTAAGATTTTGTTTTCTTGAAATAACACATCAGTGTGACTTCTCCACGATTCATTGCAAATAATACGAAGAGCTTTCTTCTGTAACAAAAGTAGTCTTTCCAAATGAGAAGAATGTGTGTTTCCCCAGGCGAGTATACCATAATTCAAATAAGGTAAAATCAAAGATGAATATAACATTAAAAGAGCGTTTTTGGGTAAATAAAATTTAACTTTATTTATAACACCTATATTTCTTGAAATAATACGGCTTATGGAATCGATATGTAAATTCCAAGTGAGTTTACGGTCAATAGTCAAACCTAAAAATTTGATTGAAAAAACTTCTTCAATAACTGTGTCATTCAGATAAACATTCCTTGGCACATTTTCCAAAGAGTTACTAAAAATCATACATTTAGTTTTTTTGATATTTATTGACAATTTATTTGCTCTTATCCATTGAAGTAATTTATCCAATTCAACATTTAAAACATCAATTAACATGTTAGGATCAGAATGTGATAAAAAAAAATTATTAGAATCATCAGCAAATAATAGAAAAGAAAGAATACTTGATGAATTCGGCATGTCGTTAATGTAAAGGATAAATAAAAGAGGGCCAAGCAAACTTCCTTGAGGCACTCCACAATTGACATTTTGCATGACTGATGTATGTCCGTTAACATACACAAATTGCTTTCGGCTAGAAAGGTAACTCCTGAACCACTCCAAGGCCTTTCCTCGGATACCATAATGTGATAACTTATAAAGGAGTATATTATGGTCAATGGTATCAAAGGCCTTGGAGTATTCCAGGAAAACGCCGATTGTATGATGAAACTGATCAATAGCTTTTGAAACTTTATCTAGAAATGTAAGTATTGCATGGGATGTATTGTAGTTTTGTCGAAAACCAAACTGATAATCAGAAATTATTTTATGAATATCCAAAAACTTTAATAATGTAGAATGAACAACTTTTTCAAGTAATTTCGATATAGAAGTCAACAAAGATATAGGTCGATAGTTACGAACATCTTCCCTATCCCCATTTTTATAAATGGGAATTACTTTAGAAATTTTCATATCCTCAGGGACAACTCCATTACACAAAGACAAATTAAAAACGTGTACCAATGGATCAACAATAAAATTGATAATATTTTTCAAAAGAACATTGTCAATACTGTCGTGCCCGGCACTTTTCTTGTTTTTCAAATTCTGAGCAATATCTAACAATTCATTTCTCTCTAAAGGAACAAAAAACAATGAGTTAGGATTTCGAGTTTGTAAAAAATCAGAAAAATTCTTTTGACTATCCGGAATATTGCGAGCAAGATTATTGCCAATTTGTGAGAAATACTGATTAAAAATGTTTGAAATGGATGTGGCATCATTAATAGTCAAATTATTATGTTTGATTGTGGTAATACGTGGTTTCTCCGTATTTTTATTAATAGCTGTATTAATAGTTTTCCACGTATTTTGAATATCATGTTTAAACAAAGATAACTGATTAATAAAATATTTACGTTTCTCACACCGTATTACTTGCGTGAGAACATTCTTATATGAAGTATATTTATGATGAGATTGCTGGGTGCGTTTAATTTTATCAACATAATACAAATTATTCTTACGGTTAATCGATCGCAACAAAGAATTAGATATCCAAGGCAACCTAGGATATCTTTTGTAATTGTTACATTTTTTTTTCTAATAATGGGAACATGTTTATCCAAAGTAGAAATTAACGTTTGCATGAACAAATCATAAGCTACAGTGGGATCCTCATTATCATATACATCGGTCCAGTCCACTCTGTTTAACTCGTCTTGTAACCTAACTATATTGTCAGGTGTCATTTTCCGGAAACTTACCATAGGAGGCTTTAAAGAAATTCTACGGTTAATGGGAATACAAGAAAAGATGGGATAATGGTCAGATAAATCTGATAAAATAATTCCGGAGGAAGGTAAAGGGCTGACGTTACAGAATATATTGTCGATAAGTGTTGCAGAATGATTGGTAACACGAGTTGGTTTTGTTATAAGCGGTAAAAAAGACGAGGAAGTCATTATATCCAAAAAAATTTGGGCAGTGTTTAAAGTCTGAAACTTTAACAAATCAACATTAAAATCTCCCATGATAAAACAATCTTTATTATTATTATATAATAATTATATATATATATATATATATATATATATATATGTATACATATGCATACTTTATTTGTATCATTTGATATCATTTGCAAAGTTGTATGTGTACGTTTGTGATATAATTCCTAATTCATACTGTGTTGTGTTCTGTTGGAAAAAGAGAAGAATGAAAATAAATGAATTGAATTGAATTTAACTGGTCCTGAACAATTGCCAGGATTGGAATGCTCTATTACATATTCATGAGAAATTCCACTATCACAACAAGTCTTTCTTCACTCTAAAATGTAGTGTATGCAAGCACATGAAAACATGTGCTTATTTTTTTTTTTCATGTGCATGCATTTTACCCTTTACCATGAATTTACACTGCAAAGTGTCCGGTGTTAAATAGTGAACACCGAGCTGGTGTTAAATTTTCGGTGCTCATTTATGGTGTTAAATTAACTCCTCCGGGTGTCATTTCCAAATTGTTAACTGTTTTTTGAAGAGTTTCTTAGTAACTGCACTTCTTGTTGATTTTTGATTTAAACAAGACGATCAAGCATTTTACATTAAAATACTAGATTTAAAAAAAAATGTGAAAATGAATTTACACCACAGTAACACCAGCGGGTGTGGTCTCTTATTGAAGCTGGACGGGTGTTAAACCATTGATATTAACACCAACAAATATCAAATCAACATCATGTCGTGTCATTTTTGAATCAACACCAGTACAGTGTCAAAATAACACCAGGTACAGTGTCAAATTAACACCACGAAGTGTCAGGTGAACACTTTTCAACACCTTCACAGTGCATTCTCAACACCTGTGGGTGTGGTCCTTTATTGAAGTTTGATCGGTGTTAGATTTAACACCCGTGGTGTTAAATCTAACACCGATGTTTTTACAGTGTAGACTAGTAGTGCCCAGGGTAATCCATCATGAATAACAATAAAGCATTAATGCGCCTTGGAGCAAGAGTCCAGAAGCCTTGTCAGCAGAACTCTGAAAAAGTTTGTATTCGTGTATTCATGTTTATTGTTCAGGGTCATTGTAAGCACACACTCACATACACATCATGGGTTCTTGTGTAAAGTTCAATTTTGTACAGAGGGTTCAAATCTGGCGAAAATCTGGAACTTAACTTTAAATTTAGCTTTAACTTCAAATCAATCATAGATTTAACGAAACTGATTCATGCTCTCATATTCAAATCACCTTCAACTAAATTCTACACTATTCAGCTATCACTCATATCAATGACAGTGTTATCTGATGTATAGTTTTCGAACCATTAAGGATCAAAAGTGGGATTTTTTTTTGTAACACCTAGTATGTCATTTGCTTTCCTGTTCGTTTGCTCAATGCTTTATTCATTCAGGAATATAGAAGATGATAACAGAAATACATTTAAAAAGCGTAGAACCTCTGTAACACCTGTACAGCTCGAATGAAAAACTTACACGCCTAGTGAGATTGTTTTACTGTGATAAAATGTATGCTATGTTGTGGCAATGCGTAATAGTGTGCACGTATGTATGTTTATTATGTATATTTATACATGTAATATATATACATACATATATATAAATATATACTAGTATAAATATATATATATATGTATATATATTAGTGGCAGCAATGGGCTAAAACGAATATAAAGCTATTCTTAGAAAACAGTGACAATAGATCGACTTGGTAATCGACTTGGGAGAAATGGCAGTTATGCATCTTTCGAAATCGAGACACAAGACTTACGATACGTTCATATCTGAAGCTGATGCACCATGTACATGTAAGGCTACACAACGTAATCCTCACAAAGGATTAGATGATATCAGATACGTTTTTTTCGGCAACAAAGCGAACTACACTGTGAAAAAATTGTGTGTTTTAGAGTTAGTATCGATGGCCTTGTTTTTCCCACGACGGTCTGGGGAAGGGAGTACTGTCTCTCCTATAATAGTTCAAATTAACAGCTATTTCCAACCAACAATGTGTAACAGGCCCTTAATTGGAATATTTTAAGGCTTTCTAAATTTGCTATAGTGTACTTTTCTGAAAAAAAGCAAAAAAGTGAGAAAAGGTCTGATACTGACATGGCCGTACGCAGGATTTCTATTTCATTTGCTCTTTTTTTTTCTCAGTCAGGTCAGGTCAGGTCAACCCTTTACGCCCCCTGGCGTGTAGGGCAGCGACGAAGGCTCTCCACCCTTCTCTGTTGCTGGTCATCCTCTGGAAAGAACCCAAGGACTGTCTGTGGTCTGATATTTCACTCTCTACTGTTCTTCTCCATGTCTGCTTGGGTCTTCTTTTCCCTTCAGGTGTCCAACGAAGAGCCACTCTAGGAATGGAGTTTGCATCCATTCGTAATACATGTCCTATCCATATCCATCTCTTTCTAGTGATTAAGGTCTCCAGGTCCTCAGTGTGGCACTGCAAGAAGAGGTTGCTGTTGGATATCTTGTTGGGCCAATAAATACGCAGGATTCTACGCAAGCATGTGATGTGGAATGCCGATAGTTTGCCAGCGTCGCATCTGGTCCTTCGCCAGCATTCAGATCCGTACATAAGGGTTTATAGCACACAGCTATGGTACAATTTCATTTTGGTTTTCATGGTGTACTGCTGTGATTTTCAGATGTTGTTCATACTTCTCATAAGATTTCTTGCCTTGTTCAGTCTGTTCCTGATGTCAGTTTCTGCTCCACCATTCTTTCATACTATGCTGCCCAGGCATGTGAACTGCTGTGTGCTGGGAAGGTTGACACCATAGACCTTGACTGGAGTGGGGTTGTTACTATTAAGAATCATTGTTTCCGTTTTCCTTTGGTTCACTTTCAGTCCAACCTGTCCTCCAATAATGTGGACAGACGGTTAGTCTTCTCTTGGATGTGACCATGCGAATGTGACAACAGAGCCATATCATCCGCAAAGTCCAGGTCATCCAACATGGAGAAGAGGGTCCAGCGGATTCCTTTCTGTGATCCCTCCATTATACGTCTCATTGTCCAGTCAGTTACCATGTTAACCAAGAATGGCAGATATCACGCATCCGGACGCCCGTTTCCACCTTGAAGTAACTGTAAAGGTTGCTGTTTCCAACAGTGCAGGAAAAATCTTTGTAGAAACTTTTGATGAGTTGCACAATTTTTGTTGGAATTCCACAATGTCGTAATATTTGCCAAAGACTGTCTCTGTGGATGCTGTCAAAGGCTTTTTCAAAGTCAATGCAGTTGACATACAGTGTTCCTTGCCATTCTGTTCACTGCTCGATGATGTTTCGTAATGTGAAGATCTGGTCAATGCAACACCTGTTTTTTCTGAACCCTGCTTGTTCTGGCCTAAGAGCTCCATCCACAGCATCTGATAGACGTTGTACAGTGATCTTTGCCAAAATTTTACTACAGCATGTACACACTGGGAGGAGAGTTATCCCTCATCAGTTGTTGCAGTCATTTAGTGCACCTTTCTTGGGTATTTTGGCAATGATGCCTTTTGTCCAGTCTTTTGGCACTTGTTCTTCTTCCCAAATAACATCAAAGAGAAATTTCAGAAGGGTTGCTGTCACCTGTGGGTCAACCTTGAACAGTTCAGCTCTCAAACCATCTCCTCCAGGAGCTTTATTATTCTTCAGTGTCTTAATAACTGCAATAATTTCTTCTCTACTTGGGGGTTCAATACTGATGTCCAAATCATTCTCTGCTGTTTCTATAATTGGTGTCTCTTCAGGTATAGCTCTATTTAATAATTCTTTGAAATGTTCCGTCCATCTTTCCTCTATTTGTCTTTCTGTAGTGAGGATCTTACTCTGTTTGTCTTTAACTGGTCCATTTCCATGATTTCGGAGCGTACCACAAATCCGCTTGGTAATTTTATAGAGCTCTCCCTGTTCCCCTATCTGCGCTGTAGTTTCTGCTTCTGAAGCCAGGTTGTCCAAATACTCCCTTTTATCCTTCCCGACCAATCCTGCTGACATTTTTCCTTCAGCCGAATTGATTTAGCATCCATCATTTTCTTTTTCATTTTTTTTCTTGCTTCTTGTCTCTTTCATCGCTGTCCATGTCTCTTCTTGTACCTACTGTTTTCTCTTATTCTCACGCCTGTATCCAATGCATGTCTGACTGCTCTCGGAAAACACAGTCTCAACTTCTTTCCACGCTGTATCAATTATTTCCTGTGTTGGCTCTTCAACTTCTAAATCTTGTAATGCTTGAAATCTGTTTCTCAGTTCTAATGTGAAGGCTGACTTTACTTTTGGATCTCTCAATCTGTCAAAGTCAAAACGTCTTCTTGGAATTTGCTGTCTTTCTGCTCTCTTGAGCTTCAGCTTGATATCTGCTACAACAAGTGGATGGTCAATGCCAACATCAGCTCCTCTCCTAACTCTCATATCCTGTAGGGATCTTCTCCATGTGCCATTGATGAGCGGGAGGTCAATTAGGTTCTTGTCCCTTCTATTAGGAGAGTACCAAAATAGCTTGTGAATTTCCTTATGGGCAAAGAGTGTTCCTCCAATGACCAGATTGTTCAGAGCAAAGAAGTTTGCCAGTCTCTCCCCATTTTCATTCATTATTCCACATCCATGTGTGCCCATTTCTCTCACATGATAGGTGTTGTCATTTCCCACTTTCGCATTCATGTCTCCCGTCACAATAATCAGGTCATGGCATGGGACAGTTTCCAGTTCCCTTTGAAGAGTTTCATAAAAGATGTTCTTATCTTCCTCGTCTGCGTTATTAGTTGGTGCATAGCATTGAATAAGTGATAAGTTGACCTGCTTAGGCCCTACCCCTCAGTCGAACTTTCATCATTCTACTGCAAATTGGCTTACACTCTAAGAGGCATTCGTCAACTCCCTTTTTTAGAATCACCGCCACTCCTTCATGACGTTGACCGTTTTCCCTCCCGGAGTAAAGTACTGTCTCTCCGGTTGTAGTCTTCATTTTGCCACTTTTTGTCCATCTGCATTTCTGAAACAACTTGAGCTAGTCTGCCGGTGTCATACATAGTTTGTACATTCCAAAATCCTACCTTCACTTCACTTTGGCTGTGTTTAGTGCTTCCTTGGTCGTGCCAGTAGCTTCCTCACGGCTTTCACTACTGCCAGTCATACAAGTCCCAGACTGGAACTCAGGGGCACTGCCCACATCAGATCGAGTATTTTTTCTTGTCGCTGTTTCCGTAACATGAATTTTTTTTTTTCTGGGATAGAATTGTTAGTCCTTTGCCCAACCCCCAACCTGGAGGGCCAGTGGGTTACCCTTCGTCTGGTCTCTACCCTTCAACCAATCCGGCCTGGGTGGCCCTACCAGAAGTAAACACTCCCGCCGGCATAGCTCTCCGGGTCACTGAGACACGCAAGCCCACTGACCACTACAATGTAGTAACCCATGAAGTGATTTTTTTTTTTCTCAGTGAGCATACTGGTTTGACACAAAGTTTTCCAGAATATCAAACCAAATTAAAGTGATTCGAGCACCGGACTGTTGCATTTCAATTTCTAAACATGCAGCAGCTCCCTCGTGTGGGAGAAAGAATACCACTTAGCGCTTAGCACACCCTACCCCCTGCTCGCTCACGGCTCTTATGCATTCCATTTTTAGATAATTGATCAGTAATTTAAAAAGAAAAGCAACAATTACAGAATTTATTTGGTTTGGGTTGGATTTTTTCTGTGCAATTTAATGAAGTAGCTAACGAATCTGTTTATACTTTTTTGATTGAAAATTGTCTAAATATGCCCTTCAATGTGTCTACCAGGTTGTTGAATTTAGATTCTTAAGATTCACGCGATCCTTTTTTTAATTGAAAGGAGGCTACGCCCTCCGAAACCCTCCCCCTGGTAGGCCGTGTTTAACTGCCCTCTTGCTTGGGCGTTTCCCCATAGATTGAACATATTCCCCCCCCCCCCAAAAAAAAATAATAATAAATAAATAAATAAATAAATAAATAAATAAATAAATAAATAGAAATAAAATAAATAAATATAAATAAAAATAATAATGATAATAAAAAGTTCTGCGTACGCCCACGCCCCTCCCAGACCCTACCCGAGTAGGTCGCTTCACTCCCTTCACAAACTGCCTACTTTCATCGAAATCTGTAAGTTTCTTTTAAACTTGTGAGTTATGCCATTATAAGAAATAAAGTTGGCGGGTTTGATACAAATCATTAAAATACTTTGGGTGATTAGTAGTAATGACACAAAGATAAGAAACAATAGGACACGCAATTAAAGATCAAGAAGAAAAAGACATTTCATTCGTTCTATTACTTTCAAATACTTTGGTACTTGTGGCAAACTGCAAGTTATTAGACTATCAAACATCTTAAATTGGTCGTTTATTGAATTCATAACGTTCTTTTTCTTGAAAACCAATGATTTTGAACCCCCTATAATCCCTAGTTATGGCCCGCCCACCTGTAACCGTCAAAGTCGGTATAGCTTGTTTATGGCATTTGCAGTTGTAAGGCCACTAAAGAACGCTGTGCGCCGCAGGTAGCATGTAAATATTCCGTTTGATCATGGTTCGCTGTACAATTTCTCCCTCTCTCTCTCTTTCCTTGGTCTCTGTTGTAATCGAACAGTAATTGAAGTAACACCGAAACCCGGGATTGAGGGACCGCTTGGACGTCAGTACGCCATCAACTGCAGAGCGAGTTGGTACCACACTGCCCCAGATATCGAGTGGACCAAAGATGGCCGCCTTATCTTTGAGAATAACAAGTACGTCATCGAGACGGAGCAGACTCAGAGGGAAGACATGACGATCAGTTTCCTCTTCATCCACAACGCGCAACCGGGAGACAGTGGACGATATGGATGCCGTATGGCAGCACCAGCCTTCGGCATAGCCAGTACAACGTTCACAGTATTACCACGTGGGTTGGATTGTCCCATTAATGTCCATTACCTGGAAATATATAATCGTACTACTTATAATATCATCTGATATCTAAAGAATTTTGCAACACGTAATAGTTCAATACAAACGCGATTTTTTTTTATACATAACTATATATGGCGTCATATTGCCTTTAAAGCAAAATTATTTGATTAATATGATGCGAAATGTAGCGATTTATGTAATCATTTACACCATAGACATGATAAACGCCCGTGGCATTATTCACCACCATATATCTACGGTTACGATTTAATATCAGGATTTCTTTTCTGTGTTTGCTGTAGAGTTCTTAAGCTGCTTTAGAAGGTTCAAGAGTGAAATAGATATTTCACTGAATTTTTCCATATCAGCTACTGACCCACCAGCAGTATAGGTAATTTGAATGACGTGAATTACCTTAAAGAATCATTTGTATGCTATAGCGCTCTTTCTTTGATGTACTATATCATCTATATATTTCTTATATTCCTGGTGTTTGTTGACAACAACAGGACCGATTCTGATGCCTTCCCCCCATCAAATAATCCGAAGAGACGCCAACATCACGCTCAGATGCCCAGCCCGGGGAAATTTTGGTGGAAATCTGTTTTGGCTGAAGGTAAGCTCTTAAACAATTCTGTCGTTATACATTTGCAATTTCGAATTATTATAGATTTCCTTCTGTGAGTTTTATTTAATCAATATATAAACATTGATTTATTAATTCGATGCTTATCAGAGAAAAAATCTGAGTCCAATTAAAACGCAAAAAAAAAATGTTGTCATGATCTATTTGCAACTTTAAGAGCAATAATTATAACAGAGAATGATGAAAATTCAAATTGCAAATGTATTGTCCACTTTATCTCATTAATAGGATAACATCTTTATCGGTGGTCAACCCGGGATGTATGACCTGAATAAAGATCGTGTTCCTGACTACAAGGTCGTTGGAAACGAACAGTTGGTGATCCTCAATGCCGGAATCTCAAACGCCGGAGTCTACACCTGCCAATATCGATATTTCTTTCGTGGACGACACCAAACTGTGGCGCAGATTATCAACGCTAATTGTATGTGAAGTCATGAATGTAAAGATATCATACAAACACACGCAATATTGAAGACGAGGCGTAATGTGCTGACTTTAAGTCATTCCAATTCCTTTTTTAATTTGTTTTTTAAAAATATTTAGGGACACGAAAATGATAACTGTGAGTATTACGAGTTTGGTCTACCAAGAGGCTCCAGTCATGCCAGGGAATGTTATAATCTCGAACCGACATGCTTGCATATTATCAGAAAACAGCATCTATTATATTTCTGAATGCTCTATTGTTATATGCTCATGAGTAACTCTCCTTTATATTGTAAGTGTAAAATGAAGCATCTGCAATAAAGTGAGTGTTTTCTACAACCTATTGGCGACCCCATTCGCATATTATGATTTTGTAGAGAAGCAGAACGCATATAGTTTGAAGGAAGCATCAAACTTTTCTTTATGGTCCTTCAAAAGGAACTGGACATGAACGAACCAATAAAGGACGTACACTGAAGAAGTGAGGTATCTATTTGCAAAATCCCATCATGCTTTGATTGCTCTACCAAGAATTTATTTTTTTTTTCTACGTGGATGCATAATTCAAGGGTTTAAACTTATTCCCTCTATGAGGCTAATCTTGATTTAATCTCCTGATTATGTAGTTCCGGTCGAAATCGTGACGGCGCCGCTTATTCGATGGCAGGAGCTGCCCAACAAGGGTCCCCTGCGTCTTGAGTGCAAGGCGAAGGGATATCCGCTGCCTCGTATTGCCTGGACATATTCGAATTTCACCTTCGAGAGCGGGGGCTACATGAATAAGAACGTGTCCATCGTTACTAGCCCCCAGTCGCAGACAGTCGTAACCTCCGTACTCAGCGTCGCTAACCTCCCGGATCGCTTCAACGTGGCCAGATTTAACTGCACTGGTCGCAACACGGTCAGCTCGGCCAGCAAGCTCATTATGGTCGTGAACATGGGTAAGTGAAACTAAAGCCTGCCGCACACTATACGACTCACGACTATACGACTGACAGACTTTGGATCCGAAATGAATCGCAATATCCTCAGAATAAACACGCATGTTTATTTCGTTTATTTCAGATCCAAAGTCTGTCAGTCGTATAGTTGTGAGTCGCATATGTGCGATGGGCTTCAGTGTCACCACAACGTCATACTCATCGCAGAATCGAGGATGATACGATGTGACTCGTTTAAGGGACGGTATAGTATTGGTGGAGGTGAGGATTCAGCTTTTAACTTTTTGCGAGATACTTATAACCACTTTATGAAATGTTAAAGAGCATATAATTCTACAGGAATTCAAAATCTATTTGATGAAAATCGGTTTTGAAATGGCTGAGATATCCGGAAACAGAGTAAACTAAAGCAATCCTAATAAAAGGCGGGTCCTATTACGATCGCTTTGTTTGAGATATCTCAGCAATTTCGACACCAATTTCCATCAAATGAACCTTCAACTCCTATTATGATCGATATGCTTTTTCATGCTTTATAACAAGTTTCTCATTATCTCAAAATATCATCATAAAAAACACTAAAAAACCTGAAGCCCCATCTCAACCAAAACTGCACCAAGTCTTTAACCATATATGTGTTTTTCCCTGGTGCTTGTTTTAAGAGGGACCAATGATATAGAATTTTAAATGCTGTCATCCACTTTGCCTTTACAAGACTCTGTGGTAAGAATAAGGATTAGACATATACGCTTGATGACGTTAGAGGGAGAACGGAATGGCATCCAATTAAATCAGTCCCCTCCACTTCTAAAGCCTTTTTCAGTGGCCATCAACACTCATAAGACACACACACACACACACACACACACACACATTTCCGCGGATGTATACGTAACCACTTGTCTTACGAAAGTAGCCCTCGTGACCCGGTGAACCGGTGAATGACTTCTGCTATAGTAGTCTTGCAGTGCCATATGGACATATTACCATGACAACAGAAGAAGACAGATGATACCACCGAGCATGACATTCCAATCGTCGTATTCTAATTCTTGGACAGGGATTAGAAGACCTCGATGGTCGTAAATGTAT
Source organism: Diadema antillarum (assembly GCF_040938485.1). Taxonomy (NCBI): domain Eukaryota; kingdom Metazoa; phylum Echinodermata; class Echinoidea; order Diadematoida; family Diadematidae; genus Diadema; species Diadema antillarum. The sequence continues at coordinate 1,809,538 of NW_027270963.1, read as the reverse complement.
GTTTGTTCGGGTTCAAGGCATATGTGACCTTTTTGTTCGTCAATCATTATCTTTGGACTTGATCGAAAACTCATGCCCCTTTTTTTCTAATCTCCGACTTTGGATGTACAAGCTTAAAGGTAACTCATGGGCAATGCTAAACAAAAAAAAAAAAAAAAACGCTGGGGAATCAAAGAAAGTTACTCAAATTCGTGTCGTTAACTTAAAGTGCGGTTTTTTGGTGTGTTTTTTTTTTTTTTGCGCTGAAAGCCTTTTTTTTTTGTGCTTATTAGCTGATCCTCACTTTTAAAACCGAAGAGTAAAGATGCGCATTACGTGCGTTTGTATTATACTGTATCGTGATTGGTTAAAAGCCCACGAACTGTCGTAAAATTCGACATGTCAAATCTTTACGTCTGGTGACGTCACACTTCCGGTCTTAAGGTTGTACGACCGGTCTGACCGTGTAGTGTGCATAGTATGACGGGCTAGATATGACGGGCTAGATATGACAGAATTCGACACAGCCATACAACTATGCAGTCATGGAATGGATGTCAGGTTTTAACCAATCAGAACGCAAGAAACCGTACAACTGTGCAACTGTTCAACTATGCAACTGCGCAACTGCGCAACTGCGCAACTGTACAGCCCTAGAATGTCTGTATGGCTGTCACTCGTACGGGCCGAACAACTATACATCCCTGCATTTTAACCAATCAGGATTCGATTTTCTGGACAGCTGCACTGCTCTCTCTCTCTCTCTTGTTTGGAATAGGTGTAGGACTTTTAGTCCCATGTAACCTATTTTGATATTGTTTGTGATTGACAGTAGTACGTATGCAGCACAGAGAAATAGACATCAAGTTTCATGCAAAAAGACCTTAACCAAAGTACTAGGATTTGAATGGTTATAATTTTACAACCATTTGCCGCCCGGAGGAATGGTTGTCTAATCTATCACAACATGATGGATTTAAAACCACGGAACGTGATAACAATTAAGGATGATAGAGCACGGCGCCCTATTATCTCTAGTTACAACCAAACAATCGTGAGACTGTCTAGTTAATCGCATCCTGATTGGCTGAAACCCACCAGGCGTTCCGTGATGTATGCAGGGATGTATAGTTGTTCGCTTAATGGCACTTCGGCCCGTACGAGTGATAACCAGACAGGCATTCAAGGGCTGCACAGTTGCAAAGTTGCATAGTTGTATGATTTCTTGCGTTCTGATTGGTTAAAACCTGACATCCATTCCATGACTGTACAGTTGCATAGTTGTGTTATGTACGACTCATTTCGCCAGCCATAAGTGTGCGGCGGGCCCTTACTGCCAAGCCGCATGCCGAGCAGGTCATTTAAATCATGGTGAACTCTGTCATGTCTGTCTTCGAAAAAAAAAGGATAAAAATTGATCTTTCCTTGACTCTTGTTCCATCGTGTCCTTTTTAACGAAAGAAAGTCTCTACTCTCACATACGTACAGGTGGAACCAGCAGTCAGGGACCAAACCAGGGACCTCAGAGACCAAATACGGGAGCGTCATCAGGAGGTGGACGCACACACAGGAGCGTTTCGACCTATCTAATGGCTCTTCCTGCCATGGTCCCATTAGTTATCACACTCCTGCTTGAGCAAAAGAGAGAATGAAAATAACTAAGAGTTGATACTTAGTTATACAGTGCACTCCCGTTATAACGAACACGGTTATAACGAAATTCCGGTTACAGCGAAATAAGAATTCAGGACGCGACATTATCTTCTCTTTGTTTCTTTTTCTTTATGTTTATTTGCTCGGTTATAACGACATTTCGATATAACGAAAGAAAAGTGCCTTCCCCGAGGACTTCGTTATAACGGGAGTCCATTGTATGGACAGCGCACCCCAGTAGTTCACGAACGTTACATGCCAGATCTAGGCTCAAGCAACATGTATCGTCTGGTAGTAAACAACATCAGATTTGAGTATGCGTCCTTATCATGATTTTGGGCTTTTAAAGGAACTATGTATTGATAATGCGTATTGACTTGTTTTGATTCTCGATATCCTCAACATCACCTATGGGTCCAAATGAATATCTAAACCTGCAAATAAATTTAATAACATTAATAGTTCTATTTTTCTTCAGGTTATTTGCATAAGCTCAGAAAAGACCTTTCAAAAAGACCAAGACTCTACCACTGACATTATCTGCATGCCAATCATTTTTAAAGTGCTATTATGACAAACAAAATTCACTTGAATGCACCTTCCCCGAGACTGAGATTAACTCGAATTTTTCCATGCTTTTTAACTCGAATGTTTCCATGATACTATAATGCGGTTAAAAAAAGGTACTGTAGTTGAGAAACATTGGAGTTATGCTCAGTCTACGGGAAAGAGACATTCCAGTCTCCTTTGTCAGTTATTTTAGTACTCTAGCAATGTTGACAGCTGATATCATTGACAGAATCTTGTTTATGAAAGTTGTTCTTTTTGCAGACGTATCCAAATGATCTGAAGAAAAAAGTAGAAATATTATTAAAATACCTGACACGTACCTGATTTTTTTTTAGATAGCCACGTAATGATGATCAGGGTTTTATGAATCTAAACACAGTCAATATGCATAATCCCTTTAAAAAAGTCAAAAGTGATTAAAATGTCTTCTTGCACGATTGTGTGTGTGTGTGTTTTTTTTTTGTATTTGGTGTGTTTGTTTGTTTATTTCCATGTACTTTGAAAGAGTTACATCAACACACCTTTACTAGGTAACATATATGTCATTATTGTTGTTTTCTGAAAAGAATTCATGTCGCGTTGAACGCGTTATTGTTCGTCGGAATTGACCTTTTGACCCCTTTTGTGCCAACGAGTTAAATGTGCACAAATCTGACACACAAACCTATGGACAGGTAATTAATGTAGCAAGCATAGGGTTAAGAGAAAGTTCTCAACCTCTATAACAGGGGTGAACAACTTTGGGACTCTAATGTGGTCACATTGACAGAAAACAGAACAAAAAAAATGTGTTCCGGTGTGGGGTCCTCATCATGTTTGTTCATTTGCTTGCATTTTGGAAAGTATGGACCAATCAAAATTTAATTCAACATGCAGTGACTAAAAAAAGCTTTGCATGGTTTCCTTATGTGCTCATAATCATACACACGTCATAAATGCATATAGAATTCAGCTGCAGATGTATGGTGTACATAAACTAAGAAGTTAATGCATATATATTTTCATCTATGTATATGAGAATCATTTACGCATATATATACACATACAATGTGCGTATATACGAATGCGTGTAAATTTCCTGTCACCGCGCTATAATTATTGTGTGTCTTTGTTATGGTGATGTTAATGCTATGTCAGTAAGATTATGTGCAATTTTACTCTCTTGATTGAAACAGAATGTAATGATATTTGAAATGAACAGATTCATGTCTTTCTGTTTGTTTTGTGATATGCCATTTTTTCAGCATAAATAAACTTTTTTTTGTCAACTTTGTTTTGCGAATATTGTGCCTAGGGTCAGTGATGTCACTATAAGTCCTTCCTATATTGAAACTTCTTTTTTTCTTCTATAGCGTGAGATGGTCAGGGCCAGCGCAGTGTTTTCAAAAGTGTGGGGGCCCACTTCCGGGTTTCATGAGCTAGCAACAAAAAAAAAAAAAAAAGGGGGGGGGGAGGGGTCCTCAGCTCATCTCTCCCCGTCCACTTCCGGGTTTCTTCAGCTGACAAGCAAAAAAAAAAAGGTCGCCAGCTCATTTTCTCCCCTCCCATTTCCGGGTGTTATTTTTTTAAAAAAAAGGTCTTCAGACAAAACACATAATCTTACCGCCGCCATACTTCAAGATCTCTGTCTATTTCTTTTTTAGTGCCACTTACGTACTTCCGGGTTTAAAAAAGTGTGGGGGCCCAAAGTGATGACACCTTATGTATTCCTTTGTATGGTGCGCAAAAAGTGTGGGGCCCGAGCCCCCACGGCCCCCACGGCTGCGCCGGCCCTGGTGGTGTGAACTCCAAAGCTGTTTATCCATTACATTTGAAGCCGTACTCTGTAGATACCTTAATGATAAATCAAATGATAAAACAAATTCAAAGCGCCTATCGTGTTACGAAGAATGAAAAGGCACATAATGCTATCAGTCATTCGGGATTGAAACAGTTCTGAGTAGATATTTTCCGCGCCACTGATGCTAAAAGCCAGAATTAAGTAGGTAACGTATCCACACCAGGAACTTTGACATGAGAGCATAATAATATACATACATAAATACCCCTAAATATAAGTTCTGCAAGTAAAATTTCATACGTAATATTTTTCTTATACCCGCATTGTATTCATTAAAGATGACATCATAAAAAGCCTGATTAATTATCTTTAAAATGACACCTCAGTTGGTATGATTGGTGTTCCTGGAATGTGCAAAACAGAATGGGGACAGATCAAAAGTGAAAAGTCGCCAAAAAAAAAAAAACAAATTTTGGACTACACTTTACTGCTTGACCTAACACGTTTGCTCTGTTTTGCAACATTTCACATCGAGAAACACAATAACATAGAGAAAAAGCAAATTATGTTCGGTGGTAAAAAAAAGTCATCCATGACATCAGTGTGAGAGATCCCATACAATAAAGATATACACATTTTGAAGTTTTAAGCATATTTTTTTTTTGTCGAAAACAAGGACATACAGACTGTAGAAAGCACATCGGCCTATTATCACCTTCCATTTTCAATTCTTGAAAAGTCAATTATACTGCTGTGTTTGGACTATAAGGCGGATTTAAAGCTATCCTATGTCATGTACTTGCTACACTATTCCATGAAGTCGTCTCTATGCTTTGCACTTGAACGAAGGGGGAAAACGAACCCATCAAACAGCATAGGCCTACACGTGCACCGGCGCGCGCTTGCACACACACACACACACACACACACACACACAAACACACAAACACACACGCATACATACAATTCAACTTAAAAGCAGTGCCGCAGTCGTATATCGCACATCTATGTACCCTCTGACCGGCACATAGCAATACAACTCATGTGTACGGTCATCAGGTCAGACCATAGGGCTACATTGTGTTAAAGCTCCACGGTCACATCTTGGTCAAAACATATATTCAGACGATTGCATGTTTTATTCCACGTGTTAGTTCTTTGGAGTTTGAGTTTTAATACACAAATGATAAACGCGAGGCATTACTCTTCTGTTTTCTGTTTCTTTACTATACTGTTCTTCATCGAAAGAGACTGTAGAAAACACACAGAAACTAGTGTTCGTATATGGACTTAGGTGCAATGAATAATGTAGGGTTGCTAAAAAATAAACAGCCACATAAATATTGTTAGGCTCCATTAAGCTGTACCCAGAAATGTTGTTCGTTCTCGGAAATTTGAGCCTTCATCTGATACAAACTTAATGAGCTAAAATGACTCAAGCTTTGAGAAGTACCAAGGCACAAGAAATCAAGCAAGAACCAAGCGTTTTCAATAGGTCATCCACTCAGTGAGGGCTCAAAAGAGAAGAAAGACAAATGAGGGAGAAATTCAAAGGCTTCAAGACAGGAAGAGAAAACCTTACGAGGTGGTGAGATATATCGGGTGCTTTTATCTCATCCTCCTCAGAAGGTACACTGCCAGCTAATTCAGTTTCTCACGAATGCCATTAATTATCAATGGTCTAGACAGTAGACATTTACGTCCGCTTTATGACACGTTCTCTAGGAGAACAATGTGATCGGAAATAACGGTTATGAAATAAAACAACAATAACAAAAACTAGCCTTCTTCTCATCTGTAAATTTCACGTAAGAATTCACCTTAGATCAACTTCTGGGAATCTACGTCCTACAAGCAATACTCATATGTAGATTCCTCATGTAACTTTGACGTCTTAATTCTCTTATTGTTGTATTCGACAATTCACTCATTTAATTTCTTGTTATATTAATGGTTTATTTCTTAAAACGTGGAATTTGGAACAATGAATACAAAAAACAACAACAACAAAACAACAACAAACAAACAGGTATTGATTAGGAATTGACCGCAATCGGGTGAATGCTAAGTCTAAGTTAAATGAGCGTGAAACCGAAATATATATGTTAATTGAGGGAATCACCAAAAAACTACTGTACTCAGTGTCTCTCTGTTCCATGCCTGCAGAACAGTTTGCATTAGGGTCCTTCTTGATGTTACTTGGCTCCTAAAGTACACACAAGACAGACAGACAGACAAGGGGGGGGGGATGAGGACTTCGTCTCTCAATATATATATATATATACATATATATTTCATAGCAACTGATTAACATATTGCCATATATACATCAACGCAAATAAACACTAAATTGATCAGTTTTTTTTAGTAGTAGCCATGACTAAAGACATCATGGGCGTACGTACTCGAGCAGGATTCGAACCCACGACTTCCTGATCTCCGGACTGGCGTCATTTCCACTAGACCACCGAACTTCTGCCCGATAGCAAGTGTTGGTTCTAATCCTTTAGATAGCATGCAGCGAGTGCTGTGCAATTATACAAATTCATATCATTTTTCCGTCGAGATGTTTTCACTGCAACTGATTGACAAATTGCCCTGCATCGACGTACATAAGCACTAAATTGATCAGTCTTTTCGTAGTAGCCATGACTAAAAAAATTATGGGCGTACGTATTCGAGCAGGATTGGAACCTACGACCCCCTGATCTCCGGACAGGCGTCATTTCCACGAGACCACCGAGCTTCCGCCCTACAGCAAATGTTTCTTCTAACCCATATCCTTATTCTGATCATAAATTTGAATAAAATACGTGTACTTTAATGGTTCATACAACGACAAGATCAGGGGATGGGGGTGGGGTGAGGTGGTTTAACCCTCCTCCCCCTTGGGCTCCTTTCTTTTTTTGTGTGTGTGTGTGTGGGGGGGGGGGGTTGTTGTTGTTGTTGTTGTTGTTGTTGTTTGGGGGGAATTATGAAGACTTCATTATCATAACCCATTGTCATTGGGTCAACCCCCCCCCCTTAGTAAAAGCTAGATCCGCCTCTCCCAATTTTGCCAGCTCCCAATTTGTGTAACCGACGTAATGGCGAGAATTATTTTTCTGAAAGAGATAAATCAAGGGCTCTTTCCTTTTGCTGGTAAAGTGAACATGTGGGAAATCATCTCTTTACTTTCTCTATGTAGTTACACCTGCATGATTTTTCTTTGTGAGCAACGTGAGATCCTCCTCATTTGTCTCTCGAGTCTGCACTTGCTGACGAAATTATGGTCCAAAATGTCTCGTTTGACGTCTGATGCCTGCTCGTCTTCTCCGAAGCGCTCGTTACATCTTTTTATTACTGTCATTATTCGTATCTTGTAGGCTTGCGTCTATCCGACTTTCGAGCTGCATAGACAATAGAACACCAAACTTCAAAAGAAAACGAGATGAGAATAAGCGGTTATTTAATTCATGTAAGTCATTAATAAAATAAAAGGGCCCTTGTATCATAGAAAATAATGTACAGGGGTCTCACTCGCTGGAATCGAGCTCGTACCAGAAAATAACAAATGGAATGGATCAACTCCCAAGTCATATATTCTCATGAACGTGCATGCACCTCCCATTCTCTACCGAGCCGACAAAGCCATCAACATCCCGAAGATCCCACATCAGACATGAACGCAAACATAGCTCTGCTACTCTTGTGCTTATTTTACTCCTGGAGAATTATAACTGGTACGTATTCATTCATTCATCACTTCGTATTACATTCTCACTGTGCCCTATTCCTTTCCGTGCATCAGAAAATTGATTCAGACTAGGCAGTTCGATGAAAATGTTATATTTGGTTAGAGGCTCAATATGCTTATCCAGAAAGAAAAAATGAGAGTGTCCCTTTGCGTATGGATTTGCGTATGGATGTAATTTGTCCTGATTTGAGCAATCATGTAATCTACTGAGTATAGACATTTTTGGCGGGTCTTTCCTTAACTCTTTTATTATTTTTAACATACAGGGGATACAATCTTGCTCATTTGTATGAGCTTCGCAACCTTCCCCCATCCTTTGCAAAACAAAGGGTACTTGCGCAAGGACTGATTTCCTGAGTCAACTTTATGATGTCCTGCGAATCCAGCGTGATTTTTTTCGAAATGAAATTGTTTAATTTGCTGTCTCCGCTGAATCATTTGTTTGTTTTCTTTTTCCGTGGCAATTAACAGGTATTCTTCTTTATTTCGTTGATTTCTTGTACCATGCAGAGACAATAAATGAAATGAAACGAAATGAAATGAAATGGAATTTCATGAGGAATTCGGGTAGCAACTCAAAAAGATCATGCTTGTGTGTTTATACGAAAGTATTCAAAGAGTGATAACACGCAGTTAATGATTGACCTCACGATAGTTTCGTATTATTTTTTTTCAGGGTTTCTTGCCTGTTTATGTCAGTTAAATTTCGTTATTCTGAAGATTAAAGAACAAATCTCATCTTATTTTCGGATTAACGAACCTTAGGACTAAAACAGCACAAATTTCTGGATAAACAACCACTTTTTTTTTTAATCTTCGGATTAAAAACCTCTGTACTATAAGTAGGTAGGCCTATACTGAATTTGTGTCTTTCGGAATAACGATCTTTTTTATTATCTTGTTGTTATTAGTTATTATTTATTGTCTCACTTTATATTCATGAGGAAGTTGATTTATTTTTTTACTCTGGGAAATAATGTCTCCTGCATATCTATTAGTGAACAAATGCCACACAAAAATGACGCCCAATAATCTAACATAAAGCGCTATTTTTTAAAGCATGTATGACAACCATTCTTCATAGTTGATTTTTATTGTAAGCTTTGAGTACAAACTTTCAATTTGACTCACTCTATATTTATAAATCATTGCTTGAAATTAGAAAAATCTTATTAGATATTTGATGTCAGAGTTTTTGTACTCTAAAATCCGACAGTAAGCCTGCAGCGCTGCTTGGTCTTATCGATTTTTCCAGTTATCCATGTAAGTTACCATTCTGTGTTTCAGAGAAGTAAAAAGCGGTCTATTTCGATTTAATACAGCTATGTTAATACAATGTATGTACATTTTGACGACATTAATAATCAGCCTGCTTTAATCGAAGAAAAAACGTTATCTTTTCTGATTTTTTGTTTGTTTGATTCCGTCTTCGTGTGCAACAGGGTCCCACACACATCTACACACTGAAATACATATTAAATGATTATATTATTCATGTTTGAATTATGTATGTTATTTTGTAATGCGCAATAGAGTGTGTTATTATAGCAACTGCGCAATATGAATGTCTATTACTATTATTATTATTATAATTATAAGTATTATTATTATTATTATTATTATAATTATAAGTATTATTATTATTATTATTATTGTTATTATTATTATCATTATTATTATTATTATTATTATTATTATTATTATTATCATTGTTATTATTGTTATTATCAAACTGCAAATAGTCTCTTAGTGGTTACTCTTTCTGTTGCTGGAATAATATACCAGTCAACATTATTTCACGTACAGAAACGGCAGTGAATGGGACAGTACAGGATAGTATAAGACAATTGCACACTGTAAGAACACCTAAGCTAAAATCATGTTCCACATAATACCCTCTTTCTTCATTTGCGTGCAGGGACAGAAATACACCAACCGAACATGGTCAACCCAATTTCGGTAAATATAACATATTCTTCGAAAAAAAAATGTATGTTATCCGTGCTTTCCTCGTAATATAATGTTTCCATGTTCTTTTGATGTTACTTCAGTAGTACAGGAAGACTGGAACACCAAGTATGCTCTATGCAAAACAAAACCCGAGACAAAGAACATTATTTGTGAGGTACGTAAATCGGATTTTGTGAAACTACGTCATGAATATTACTTAGCTTGCATCAGTTCTGTCAGTTCTATTTGACCTCAATGATAGGTGATATAGAGTGTAAATGTTATCGTTTCCTTAACAGAGGGATTTCCCCTCTTTAATGTCATTAGTCCGTAGATAAAAGTCTCAATCCACATGCGTCCTCTGAACAGATGACTACCAGCTATCCTTTGATCGCTGGAAAGATTTCGGTCAAACATTTGTCAAAGTCAAAGGTATGTCTTCCGTTTTCATTTCCTAATTCTAAATGTATAGCTTTGAATATACATGTATATGAAATCATGAAGAACTGAGGTGCTTATTTATTTTCGAAATCTGAGTGTTTAGTCTGTCTGCGTCTGCTTTAATACATTTAGATTTACACCATGGATGTTAAATCTAACACAGATCATATAAGTGTCAATAGAGGACCACACCCACAGGTGTAGAAACTATGTTTTGATGGTGCTAAAAAGTGTTCACCTGGTATTTCGTGGTGTTAATTTGACACTGGTCCGGTGCTAATTCAACAATGATACCGCATGGTGTTGATTTGATATTGCTGGTGTCAATGTCAATGGTATAACACTCGTCCAGCTTCGATAGGAGATCATACCAACTGGTGTTACTGTGCTGTGCCTGTAAATGTGTTCACACCTTTCTTTCAAAAAGGTCAAGTACCTTATCGGAAAAATCAACGAGAAGAATAGTAATTAAGAAACTATTCACAAAACAATATTATATTTTTAAATGACACCCGGAGGTGTCAATCTAACACCATAAATGAGCACCGGAAATGTAACACCAGCACGGTGCTTCATATTTAAAACCGGACTTTTTGCAGTGTAGTGATTTGCTAAAGTTGAGGTATGGTGCATTGAAGATAGACGGGGTGAATGGGTATGACAGAGAGGTCTGGTGTGTTGATGAGGAACTTATTATAGTGGCCACCTCCATGCAGATCGTCCTGCGGATGAGGAATGGACGACTGTTGACTACCTAGTTATTCCTCCGCTCTCTATATAAGAAATTCTGCGTCTTGTGCGTGGAATCCCAAATGCTGGACACAATGTAGTCATAAAGACTGTGCCTAGAATCAGAGCTCATTTCTTCCAGCCTCAATGAGAAAGGTCTTTTTTTTTTTTTAATTGTCGAACGCATCATGTCCGTCATTTAATGTAGAAGAGCCAGAGCTTTCATTAGACCTGCGTATTGATTCACGTTTTGGTCTTTTGAAAATGCTGGTGCATTAAAACGGTCCATCATCGAGCTCCAAGTCGGGATGCCAATACAAGTACTTTTTGACTGTGACGGGAGATTTTCAGGAGATACGCGAACGCATTTCCCTTACAGAGCATAACTGCTAAGACAGTCTTTCTTTGCCATCAGGTACTGGCTACCAAAAGAAATTCAGTCCGATCGAGGTAGCAGGGGCGGATCCAGGAATTGCGCAAAGTGGGGGGGGGGGGGGGGCGCACAATATAAAAAGGGGCGTACGCTTCCCCTTTCTTGTTTTTCTCTTTTTATTTCTTTCATTCTAACAAAAAAAAAATAAAAAAAAGGAAGGGCGCAGCTGGTGCGCACCCTCCTGGATCCGCCCCTGGATAGTAATATTTCGTGTTTCATGTCTTCCAGGGCCCCGTTTCATAAAAGATGTTAGGATGTCAACTCTTGCTGGAATGACAACTTCCTATAGCAACATCCAATCAGGAAGCTGCATTCATGTCGTTACCATGACAATTGACATTCCAGCAAGAGTTGTTATCATATCAACTTTTTATGAAACGGGGCCCAGGAGTGGATATAATTCTCTAATTTCGGGGAGTATAGGAAAGGCACCACTAGACCTTAAAGATGACGTGGAAGGTCGACTGTCTCTTTTATTCCCTTTGCTGCTCGTGAAGTGCAAAATGAATCAACTGCAACATTTCCTTTTGAGTTGGTCTTTTGGCATGAGTCAAAAGGACCTCTGAAAGCCATGAATTAACAGTTACTGTGGTATCAGAAAGAGAAAAATTACTGTGTCATAGACTGCATTTCAGCCCTCAGAGAAGGTCTTGTGAGAGCTAATGAAGAGGCAAAGGAAAATTTGAAATCTTCGCAACTGACAATGGGAGAGTGCTTTGACCGGACGGCAAAGAGTTGCTGTTCAGGTTGGAGATCAAATTTTTGATTCTGCTGCCTTAGCCAGGAGAAACGTCGAACTGTTGTAAGTTCAGTGGTCCGTATTTACTGAAGAGTGAAAGCTTGGAAAGGAGAATTACGTGGTGAAAATGCCTAACCGTAAAAAAAAAAAAACATTTGTGTGTCATTTCAACATGTTCAAGAAGTATCAAACGTGTAGAAGACCTAGGTACAGTTGTAAAGGAGAATGTTTTCCATGATGCTGTGAAAGGCTGAGGAATTGATTCTCATGCTATGCATACTAGTGATACCCAAGATTTTCGGAATGTGAGTCTCATATCAGGAATGATTCCATGGAGCTTGTAGCTCCATAATGATGCCGAGAGTAGGGTTTTCAAAAGCACTAGAAAATCAAGGATTTCTGCTCACTCCTCCGCTTCAGTTAGGCAAGATGTCGTTGACATTTCTAGTAATATCCTCAGGTTTACAGCGGAAGATTGGGTCGAGCAACTGTAAATTTCCTCGCTTCGTCATTGGAACGTGAGCTTCAAGTTTCCTTCGAACTTGTGGAATGTGTGTATTCTATCGAAAGTTTGTGTCAAGCCTAAGTCACTTGGTGGTACTATTGACAGACTTTGTACAAAGTTCTGTTGGTCGGCGAACTGACAGAGTGCGTTCCTGAAACTAGAGGCCGTCCTGATGAATGACCCCATGCTCATCTCACGAAGCTTCGAGAAGGGTCACAAATGCTAACTAGTAACCGATGAGTGGGAGCCAACGACAAGATAACGACATCGGACACTGCAAACACTCTCTTTCTTCTCCAAGAAATTGAATCGTCCTCCACAAAAGTATTTTACGCCGGAGAAGGAGGGTCTCAATGTCGTCCTGTATATAGCATCTCAACACTTCGAAGCTTACCTTGACACCGGAAGAGACATAGTGGTGTACACAGACCATGACCCGCTGATGTTCTAGAATTGCTTAAACCACAAAACTTGCTTATCTTCGGTTGGAGCTTGATCCTCCAGGATTACCCTTTGAGAATTGTGCACATAGCACGAAAGGACAACGGATTAGCTAACACTTTGTTTCGATCTTAAATATGGGCATGCACTGGTAATTTTGCCGAATGAAAACGATTTCAAATCTAGAGTAAAATTTCAAACAAGACCGAAACATATATGAAAGTTGATGTCATTGTGTATATGAATAATACGATCCTTCACACTCATGTACGTGCTATATACTTTCTTCGTTCCCAAAGGAAGAGTTGTAAGGTAAGAAGTTGCATATTATGAATCATGTTTGTTTCAACAGGGAAACGATAAGCATAAGTGATATCAAATCGTGTTCCAAAGTTGGTCACATCTGAGTAAATGACAAGTGCACAGTGCTTTGATTTTATGGTGAAAGATAATTACGTTATAAATTTCATGATTTTGTGCACTATGATAGTCGAATGAGGCTGCTAAGTATTGTGGGTTATTTCTGAAACTCAGAACAACAAAAAAATAAATGTGGTGTACAAGATTATGCTGATGTCTGCGAAATGTATTTGAACTGAAATTACATTAGAAACCGAATAGGTCAAAAACACGAGTATTCTTATATCATTATGGATTGCATGTAGCAATGGCAGAAAAGGTTTAGCAAAACAAACATTTATACCCAAACTGAATTTGATAGCTACACAACTACGATTGATTTGCAAGGAATAAGTGTTGAGATAATTATGAAATGTATATTTGCTGCAAAATCGCAAATATGATCGGGGTCAGACCCAACAGACAGAACCTCAGCTAATTCATTTCGAGAACAATCCTGGATTTATATTGTCATTTTTCCAACGTGATACTTTTAACTTGACCACAAAAAAAAGCGTTCGATTCCGCCTTAGCAGTTGAACCCTGAATGTGTAGGTCATTATGACAATTTGGTTGATATCTCATACCTTTGATTCTACGTTTGTTGCAGAGAAGAAACATGAACAGCTGGATAGCTTCCTGCGGGGAAACGTACTTACCGATCTCGCTACACCGGGCAAGAGATCAACAAAACAGGATTCGAATTGTGAAACCGAACTCCACAATCTACGAAGGCGTTTGCACTCGACCAAACAAGAAGTGCAGAGGAGTCTGCGGTAAATTCATTGTATGCCGAAACTGTATTTCTTTTTGATATTCTTGAAGGAAACAACGACGTATATATATATATATACATATATATATATATATATATATATATATATATATATGTGTGTGTGTGTGTGTGTGTGTGTGTGTGTGTGTATGTGTGTGTATGTGCGTGCATGGTATTGGTTACACACCATATATTACAGAAATACTTAGAAAGAGCATAACGTTTGATTTTAAATCACTGACACGTCAAGAAAATTAATTTGTAATTTGAAACATTTAATTTTTCCTTTTTTTCCTCTTTTCCAAAATAGAAAAATTGTAAAGTATTTTTTGTCCTTTTTGCTGACAAAAGTTCACAATTTTTATTACGTGATATCCCTATTTGAAATTATGTAAAATATGTATTATTTCAAGGTTTTTTGAAGTATGCAAAGTTTGTTGTTCGAAAGGTAAATGATATCAACCTTCCCTATCGAAAGTCTGTTCACGCTACATTAAATACACACAAATTTACACACACAAACGTGTCATGCATGTTCCATCTTACATTTCAAGAAAGTCAGACATCTGCTAGCAATCAATAGATCAATATAATATCATATTTTATACAGTTCATGTCGTTGTTCTTGTTGCTACAGGTGCACACTCTACATGTCAGCAAAGTATAGGATGGGCGTTATATCCAGTGGAATCTTTCGACAATACCGGCCAATATGAGAACGTCTTTATCAAGTACAATCGTTCATGCCGATGCGCAGTTTCAACGAGTCGTCAACGCGTCTAAAGCTACAGCTTTATTAAGCCTAGCAATCTCGTTTGGAAGCCGATATAACACTCATATAACAAGGCTACCAGTGTAAACACTTAAACCTCTGTATTTTGTAGATAAAACAACTATGATATTTACAATGCCTAGCTGTATATACTGCAACGTTTTCTCCAGCGTTTTCTCCCAAGAATGTCCATGTTGGCCTACTGTTTGAATCAAATAATAATCATGAATCGATTATTTTTGTATCAAGTAAATAAACTATACATTGTCATCTAACATCATTTTCGTTCATACACACTCTTTTTTTTTCGATTCCTGGATATCATACTTTCCTTCCAGATGCCTGTAGGGCCTACAATGTGTTTTTTTACAGGTCTCTGCTTAGCTTCAATGCTTTTTACCGTTAAGCTTTGCGTTCTAAGTGTTCTTCTTATAGGCCTCAGTCCTCTTCAAAAGAACTGATCAGAACATGACACAAATTGTGAGGGAATTTGTGCATTCGTTCATATCCCAATATTATAATGGCAAATATGTCACTATAGGATATAGTGTTAGCTAATATACGGTTATCGTTCTTTTTGATTTTTTTTTATTTTGGTTTGATTTGTTTCCACATTCAACCAAATAAAAATTGAATATAGATTTCAAAAGCACAAAGACAGTACAGTAATATAAACAATACTATAACAGTACACAAATAGATGCACATAATTGCATTGAGCAGTATTCATACATAGAAACATAAAATAAATAAACAATATTTTTTCAGTGAATAACAGAGATAATTGAATACAGGAGACCGCCATCGTGAGCGATCAAGCTTGAAATGGATGGGCCTCATCAAAGACTATACGGCGATACATCTCTTTTGGAGGAAGTGATCAGGTGGGTGCAGAGCAGGTGCGGGCGTGGGTGCAAAATGCAGTTGAAGGAAGAAAATAGAGACTGAATAAAAATAACAATCATTCACCCAAAATAGATGTTATCTTAACGTAGTGAGTGGGAAGCATAATATGACTGTATCAATAAATACCGCTTAAATGAAGCTTTCAAAGATTAGATAGTTGAGCAGGACTTTATATTGTCCGAAAGATTATTCCAAATATCCTGACCCGAATGTCTGATTGATTTGTGGTTTTTTTTCTTGCGTATGCTTCAACATTCTTTCTTGCATTGACGTTTGTCTCTTCTTGTCAATCTCAACTCAAGATTTTTTTTTGAACATCAATCACTGTGACTTCTTGGTTCTCAATTCCTCAATCATAATTCATAGTTGAATGTAATAATCCATCATAATAAAATCTACACAATTATCAAAATAAGATAGAACTGTTCGCTCGACAAAACTATGTGAGTTTTTTTTTCAGCTGATTTCAATGTTGTGATAATAACATTTAGAATACTTTACATAACGATCTACGCATGTCTTACGCACGTTCCTATTAAATCCAGGTTTCGATAATGTTTAAAGGAAATGAAAATGAAAATGAATACAAACTTTTTTTTCAATTTCTGATAGTGATCGTTGGATGACGCGTTGGAGGAAAGTAGACGTAATTACTCATTGATACGCTTAAAAGTTAATTATCCCATAATCACTTCCTCATGCATATTTTCAGAAGCAGATAATATTCTTCCCTTTCATGTGAACATGTGAAGTTGCTTTAAAAAAGCTCTGAAGGTATATTGTTCTGGACATTTTTTCTTTGCATATTATGTATGACATGTGCGTTTTGTGTACCGGTACATAAATTATGTACATAAGCATATATTGCCTGAGTTCACCTATAGCGCTATTGTGTGATTGTTTAACCCTATAAAGCCCAAGGGGGGGGGGGGGGGCACATTGTGCCCCCCTACCAGATTTTCATTTGCCACTCCTTCGCCCTTTATCCGATTTCAACCAAATTTGGTGACTTTTCCTAAGATCTTATTGCAAACATTTTGATATATGATTTAGCTATATTTGATGTTGCTGGTTGCCATGGTAACCATAAACTGACAACCATGTCAGTCAGATTTTGCATCTTTTTTCTGTTCCCATTTTATTTAACAGCATTACAGTGGATGAAATGGGTGTTTCTTGGCTGAAATTTGTTGAAGGAGCAAAATTTGAAGTAATTATGGTCCTGGAAAGTTTTTCTTATTATTTCCTTTGTTTTTATGAGACAAAGGCATAAAACAATAGATATAATAGAGATAATTGAAAAAAATAATATTTTCTAAAGATTGCCCTTCTATTTTGTGTTATTTTGATTCCCTCACCCAAGTTATGCCTCTAATATCATTAGTTTATCATATTATCAATTTGCAATCTTGAAATTCCACTATTATGCAAATATGAAATGTCATAACTATACATGTACCCATCCGAAACATTTCATCTCAGGTCTCATAATGTAGTATTATGTTGATATGAATAGCGCCCCCATGTGGTGACCTTGAGAAATTTCAACTGTAACAAACCATAAGATTCCACTTGCTTATCATTTGTGACAAATATGAAAATGATTGGTCTATAATAAGACATATAATGGGGATAAAGAAATTATACAGAAAAATCATGTTTTTAGCATATTTCCTAGTATTTCTTTATATTTTGGAAAATAGCGCCCTCCATGGGTGACCTTGAGAAAATTCAAATGTACGGTCATGTAGAGTATGAGTTCATAATGACGATGATACATCAAATAATAAAAAAGTTATATAGGGGGGCACAATGTGCCCCCCCTCCCCCCCCCCCCCCCCCTTTGGCCTGCGAGGGGTCAAAATAGCTTGGGCTTAATAGGGTTAATACCTCCTCCAGCGGGTGAAACCAAAGGTGGATATCATGTTTCGGTTCCTGTTGCTTTGTCTGTCTGTTTGCCTGTTTGTGTACAAGATAAGTCAAGAACGAATGAACGTATTTTAGCAAAATGTGCCGGGTATGTTATAATGAGGTATTAAAGAAAGGAACGATTGAATTTAGGGTCATGAATTACTAGTACTCAAGTATGGATGATCAGATTTCTCATCAAATTCGCAGACTTTGTTTATAATAATGTAAGAAAAAAAAACCCAACTTTTTGGGGTCATGAGGTCAACGGTCACTGGTCATAGGGGTTATGAAAGACATAACATAATCTTAGTTTCCAATAGCTCAAGAACGGATATCGGATTTTCACCAAATTTGCAAGCTGTGTTCATAATGAAGTAAGAAAGAAACACTCGAGTTTAGGCTTATGAGGTCAAAGGTCATTTTGATCATAAGAGGCATAAGATAAGCATAAACTTCCAATATCTCAAAAGTAGATGATTATATTTTTACGAAGTGTGTAGTGTATGTCCCTATACATTTGTATTTGTGTTGAAGATACTGCCTGCAAACATGATATTTGGCGGAGGTGCGCTCTCTCGGAGTGCTCCACTAGTGATTTTTTCTTTTTAGTTATCATTCTAAATTTTCTTCATAAGTACTTCATTTCTGTACTTTTGTAAACACTCTGAGCCACGTGGGAAGAAAGTCTTGAACATTAATTGTATTGTATTACATTGTATTGTATTGTATTGTATTGTATTGTATTGTATTGTATTGTATTGTATTATGTATTATGGTATTTTACTGGTATAGACAATTACAATGTTGCAAGTGCGACGCTTCAAAATATTTTGAACGACCAAGTAAATGTCACATTAGCAAATTTGAAATAACATGTCCTAGACTGCAGTAAACAGTTTGAAAATATCTTAACCTGTATGTATTCTTAAAGACTTAAGCACAGATCTGCTCCTTTCCGCATGACCAGCTGTGTTCGTTAATTACTGATATGAATCGAGCCAAAATTATGTTGTTATAATAATGTCCAGTTCGGGTGTATTAAACAGAAATAATTATGAGTCTACATTGTTTTGGAATTTGTTTGCATTTTTCTCTTCTCTCTTCTGCATGGTTTGTACTGATTGTTAATTGAATGGCGAGTGCATTCTTGTTTCTTTACAACACAGTCCATTTCATTCTAATCATCATTAGTGTCGAGTTTCCACTGGTGTCAATCAAATCCAATAAAACACAACAACAACAACAACAACAACAACAACAACAACTAATGAAGGAAAAAGTCGTCATAGAGCAATAACATCGATTGGTGTTTGGGGTTAATTTCATACGCCATGATTCCTTGGTTCTCTTGGAAAATATTAGCATAAATCTAAAGACAATATTGGAGAATGTGTTATGTAGCGGAGATGACGAGTGCCTTACTTTTCAGTCATGCTATGTGATTTTCTCTCTCAGAATTTACAAACAAAATGCGCATTGGTGGCTCTGCTATTCAAACTTTGCATGTCACTTTCAAAAAACGGATTAAAATAAGCTTTAAGAGCTGCCCATAGTCTCTTCCATAAGCTTCTGCAAAGATAGCTGATTTTGATTTAAAAAAAAAGAAAACACTATTCCATTACCGAGCACCCAATCCCTAGTGTCACGAAAGGAAAGCCTATCGTAAAAACATGTACAGAGAAACAACACGTAAGAGGTGTGATGGATTTTCGTAGATGAACTATATGATCGTTTGAGAAGAGACTAACAACGACTACTTCGTCTCTCTCTTCCTGGTATCAAAATAAAATTCTACCTGTAAAAACTAAAAACCTGTAATCACAAGACCTTTCAAGACCTTTCTTTTTCGACACTCTCTAAATCTATTGCCCTCGATAAATTAGGCAACATCTATAAGCAAACTTTCTTTATCTAATGATGGAGGCAAGATGCCAGAGTGTCGCACATGGTTCATCCATGTAATCCGATAGATCCCCACGGCTTATTACTGACGAGAGCGATACGGAACATACATCTGTATTCCCGCAATTAATGACGCAGTTCCCATGACAACCGAACAGGGCGTCTTCAAGTAACTCAAACTTATGTTATACCACCCTGCAAAATGATAATCGCTGAGAGTATGGTTTTAACACTGTGTTTGCATTTAGAGAGAATAAAAAAGTAACAGCCGTCAGATGAGAAGTGATGTCTGTCAAGCTCGCACTGTCCGCCATTCACAAAATAGCCCCCGCAAGACAGACCAGAGAGGAGCGATATTCAGCAGGCTGCATCACGTGATCAGCGTTCCCACAGAAACAATTATGCAAACACGCCTCTTATGCTAATTACCCTCGTGCTCTCTTCACTCGCTGGTTTTTTTGAAGATATAAGAGCGTGGAAACTCCCGAAGCTAAATTCATTTGTCTACCCTGGTGCAAATAGAATCTGTAGTATGAATCATTTTACGTTGCTCACCAGCTCTTCTTACCAGATAGTAGAGAGGACGAATGACAGATCTCTATGGTGAGAAGTGTTGAGGAACGTTGCCACCACTTAATTCTCTTGAACACACACGCTTCCTGCTCCGCCTGAAGGACTACATGCAGGGCCGCCTCTTTGACTACCCGACCTTTTGGCGCATTCAATTGCTGGATAAGACTGAGCCTATCAACATGACCGACCTGGGATGCAGATGCCTTTGCTTGTGTGGTGCTTTTGTTCTTGTTTTTGCGTCGTTGTGTCAAATAGGTCAGTATACCATTCCTGAAAAAAAAAAACTTTTTTTTACAGTCGTCTTTATCCATAAGACTTCATTTTCATAAATTGTTTTCACACATTTACAATGTCATAGTGTTATGATTATTTTGATTTGTGTGAAGGCATGTACATATACTTGCGTGTTATTATAGGTCTATCTTCTTAAAGGATGGGAAAGGGCTCACTTTAAATAGACAGAACGAAAAAGGACATCCATGCAAGTGCTAAGCATCTGTAAAGGCTTATTTCAAAATAGGGATGGCTGAAGCCCGCCAGACAGGAAAATCCAACTATTGACATGAGCTATAAAACAAAACAAAACAAAAAAAAAATGATTATATCACATGGTGTATTTAAATACGTCATGCATTCTCTTCAAGAGATTAACAATTATATTTATTCAAGCCTACGAATTGTCAGTTTTGTAAACACATGGGAGGTTCCTTTCCACTGCTGTAATTTCACCTTTAAAGCTGCATAGCATTTATGGTCAAAAGCCCTTACTCTAATTATTAGACCTAAACAGTATCTGTGTAGTGCTGGTTTGTCATATTTATCATATATTTATTTTCTTCTCTTACCAATATCAATTCAACATATGTCAATTTCGAGCAGTCATTGCATAAAGCTATTCAAATCTGCAGCAAATCCTATACACGCATGGATATTTGAAATAAAAAACATTTCCTTATCCCATTTAATGTGAAAGAGAGTGTGTCCCATCGAGTACCACAAATGAAATACCAATTTGTAACAGAAGATTAGATATTTTTCGTGTCTCCATTATCCTATGTTTGCAATATAATTATCTTGTGTATGTGTATACACATAGATTATATATATATATATATATATATGTAATATATATATTACATATATAATATATATATGTAATATACATATGTATTACAGATATATTATATATATATTATTTATATATTTTATCTATATGTATTATATATATATATATATATATATATAAATAATATATATATACTAGTATATATGTATATATATATATACGCACACACACAATTATATGTAAGTATCATTATTTGAATTCATTTGCATTGAAACTCTTAATAAGTACTTCTTATATGTAGACTGCAGCTTCAAGATCAATTTATTAAACTCAAATTTACAAGATTATGAGATGTTTGCTTTTTTAGTTTGTCGATAGACAGTACTCTATATACTACTGTTGCCATGCCTGTAAGAATGCGAATTTATGTACGTATGTTTAAATACAAAATACACACATACTATCAAAAGCATACATACGTATTATTTGTAGTTACCAAGTTGCCACAATATTTTCTTGCATTTATATGTAACATATCTATGTGATATATAATTGTCATATGATAAAATTACCATGTTACGTAATTCCCATTACATAAGAACATGATATACGTATAACATTAAGTTCTCACTGTAAAGGAAGACATCTTTTAATGACGTTGAATATTTACTATTTTGTTGCCATGGCAAAGTGCATTGTTTCTTTTTTATAATATCACTCGTGCATATACTTTATATTGTATTTGAAAAAAATCCTTTATCAGACGAGTGTAAAGAAAAAATGAAAAAAAAATTGTATCACTTTGGATTATATCAACTTTTTCTTTTCTTTTTGATGATGGAAATAAATACGCTATTGAATTGAATTGAATTGAATTGAAATGAATTGGATATAACAATAATCTGAATGAAGATATGCGTTCCTGAATTATTACAAAGTAAGCAAATAGAAAAAAGATCAAACAGCATCATTTGCCCTCTAAAGATGGTCATCATAATGGTTAATAGACAATTTTGAAATGGAAAAGCCTTGGGTTCATGCAAAATCATTTTGATTCACGAAATCCATAAGAGTTTTCATCACACACATATTTGTTCTAATAATAGCTGCCAGAAAACAACAATCCAAGGAGCGCAAATAAGCGTGTTCACGTTGGACACGAGAGATGGTTTTAGCAATAACGTATTGCTAGAAAATGTTATTTGTTTATCTATTCATTTTTTTTTTACTCACGAGATTCAAGTTTCCCTGTTTATGATTTTTGTCTGTGTCGGGTTGTTTTGTCAATGCGTGAGGATAACAAATTCATGTATGATTCTATTTATAGTCAAGACAGCAGTAGAAGAAGATGCAATGTTTTTATAACTGAACTGTTTCTTGGTACTGTTCTTGTTGTAGGCTGAAATTTTGATTGTTATT
The DNA here is from genome assembly GCF_040938485.1 of Diadema antillarum. NCBI lineage: Eukaryota > Metazoa > Echinodermata > Echinoidea > Diadematoida > Diadematidae > Diadema > Diadema antillarum. The sequence goes on along the minus strand of NW_027270963.1, from coordinate 1,786,859 downwards.
GACATTGTTTTTGCAGTTGTCATTACTTCACATATTTTCAATTTCAATTCAATTTCAATTTATTTTCATCATTTTCATTTTCTCGATAAAAAAAAAAATACATCAAATATAACAGTTAAAAAACATGATACCCTGCTAGGAGACATGATATTACAAAATGAAATACATCCAGCTGGGAGGCATAATAGAGTATTGCAAACAAATACAACATAGTGGTCGATCTATGAAAGTTGGAATCTGAGAATGAATGCTAAAGAAATATGATGGAACCTACTTAGAAGCAGGCTTGTCGAGCGTAGGTCCCACTTATATTTATCGACTGGAGTTGATCAACACTGAACATTCTTTCCAATTGTAGGTTCAAGTTAGTAAGAATGGAGAGAGTTGGTAATTCCCGCGACGAAGTCCAAAGCGACAGTCTAAAGATCTCGTCGAGGTGCCATTAACAGAGCCTTGAGTATACTGTAATCATTACAGTTCGATGACTTTCATTTTGAATGAAGTTACGTCTCTAATCCTGAACGAAACTGAGCGAAAAGCATCATGCCTACTTTTCCACTTCTCCTCGTCTGTCCTTCATGCCTTTTGTTTGAACAGAAATGACCGCAAGTTCTTCCTGTGGGAGAAGATGACATTATTTTTTCTTATGATATGATCAGTCGCTAAGAGGGATGGTATATAGTTCTAATTGAGATGAATGGGGATTCAGGTTCCCAGCTGTTTTGTAAGATAATGAGAAACCTGTCATAAGATATAAAAGAACTTGTAATTCTAAGAGGAATTCTAAGCGTATTTGATTAAAATTGATTTTGAAATGGCTGAGATAATAATCCAAAACAAATTGATCCTAATAAAAGGGGGACCCACCTTTTAATAGTAATTCTTTGTTTTAGTTTGTTTTTGGGTATCTCAGCCATTTCAAAACCGAATTTTCATCAGATAAACTTTCAATTCCTCTTAGGATTGTATGCTTCTAACATTTCATAAAGTGGTTTCTTAGTATCTCTCAAAAAGTAAAAATCTGAATCCTCACCTCAACCAATAGGCCTACTATATCATCCCTTTAATAGTAGTTACTAATCCGTATAGATTTTCGGTAATACTGTATAGCACATGTAGATGTGTAAGACTGTTAGAACCTAAGAACATGATCGTATATATAGGGATTACCAATCTTAGAACAAGATGACTACTTGATCTACCTGAAACGAGGAATGTAATTCCATGAGCTTTTTTTTTTTAAACCAGAAGAACATTTAAGAAGTTAGCCCATGGCGTCCCATCTGTTCGATAATCAATCATGAAGCTTACGATTATTCATACATAGTTAGAATTCTACCCGAAATCATTCTTCAGGCTCGAATAGATATAAAAAAAATACTCTTAAGAAAAAATTTTTCGCTAATGATGTGAAAAGCAATAAGTTACAAATTGCAAGGATGACGTGTCTGCACTTTTGCTTGTCATCCTGTAATACAAGGTGTTCCTGTATTGGTAACCCCTTTCCCGATTATTTCATCGTATAAACTTCTTTGAAAATTTGTGATCACTGTCTTGAGACAGGCTAATCCGTAGTATCATGTGATTCAGCATGAGATATCTGTCATGCTATTGACAATGACATACGGAATACAGAGTATTAGATCATTTAGCGATGCACGCTCCCAACGCAACCGTGGCGCATCGATATTTTTTTTTTTTTGTTTTTTTTTTTTGGGGGGGGGGGGTATAACAGGATTCTTGTTAGAATCAACATCTTTGATTTATTTTCCCAATTTTATAAAGATATAAGAGTGAAAAGCCATTTGTAGCCATCGATGTTTTAGGGTTGTAATTAATGTCTTCGTCTTATCATGTCAGGTAAAAAAAAAAGAAAAGTCGTATACTTTCAGGTGTATGTTCTTCTTATGATTCTTGGTGAGCACCTATGCGTCTTCCATGCATGGTAAAAACTTCTAAAAACAAAATTATTGAGGGGGAGGTATTTTTGTGCATCAGACAGCCACGGGCGAGCACGTCGAGATATCAACAAAACTCTTCATCTCGCATGCTTGATAATTCTCTGTCCATACACCATCCATGCATCCACGCATTACGGATTCAAAGCAAAGTCGCCACGTCCTTCGGAAACCATTATGACGTCGGCATCCAACGCTCTAGCAGCGTGAGTTCTTTCGACCCTTTAGGTGATAATTATCTTAACGCTGGTCATCGTCACTTCAGCTGTGTAAGTGACAGGAAGCAATCATAATTATGTGCATATTGCTCTCATGACCTGTCCCAATTTTAGGTTACATCTTGTCTCTCGGATGGCATTTCAACGGAAATAACCCCCCCCCCCCCCCGACAAACAATTAATTGAGTAAATTCAAAGTGTTTGATTATATCTATCATTCGCTTTATATTTGGGCTTTGATTTTGTTTTCTTTTTAAGTTGCGTGTCGCTGGGAAAGTAGCCAATTTATATTGAAAGATGTAGGGCCTAACGACTTTATATTACATGTGACAAATCTTGAATAGTCCGAAAATTAGTGTAACATCAGTTCGTTTATGTCATTCGTAATATGAAACGTATTCAAATTTTTTTTTAAGAGGAGACAATTTTCTTTTGACACATGCATGCCTCTATCGACTTTCATTTAGTCTTTAATGTATTTTTCTTTTCTTTTCTTTTTGTCATTTTTTTCTCTTTCCTCGTAGGTGAAAGCAATTCCAAGGATCTACCAAACAAGGCAGATGAAGGTATGAGACAAGGAATCAAGTCTTATCCCTCCCTTTTATGTAGCTTCCTTCTCTAACGCTGAAGATATGAAACGAAAATGTGATTTGAAGCTTAATTGTATCTATATATAAAGACTCTCGACCTCAACTGCTCTGTGGCCCTTACGCACCTTATGTCACATTAATCTCGTGTGGCATATCTTTCACTTCTAACCACCTGTAAGCCACAGCGAATATTCAATATATAACGATGGAGTGGACTGAGTACACAGGGTAATCGTTCAGTGACATTCATCTATTAAGTCAACACATTATGTCCGCCACTTGTCTTCATGTCTATGCATATGTATTCTAAAACATCGCTAGCAAACTGAAATATTAGTCAGAATGTTCGCATCATTGAAAGCTATACGTGCTCTTGCAAAAGCCTAGCACTTGATCTGGGTAATCTAATAGGTTTTATATCCCAAATCCACTCTGCTGTCATAGTTCTCCTTTGCTCAAATTGGAGGACAGATTTTTACCGCCCTCGCAACCATTTTGTCCAAAGCCTTTTGAGCTCCATCAGATTAGATTCCAGTTATTCCCATTATCCTTCTAGCACTCCCTATCTTTACGTATCACTTTCTCTCTCTCTCTCTCTTTATCTTTTTAACCCTGTCTCTCTCCTTTTATGACGTCACTGCTCCTTTATCTCATCTGCTTGTTTAGGTGTTTTTATTTTGCTCTGGTGCAAAATGTGAGACCATTCTGTCCAATGTTGGTAAATATCCATAAAAAGTCATCCCGCAGCAATTTTACGTTCAAAAGTTTTGTAAAATATAGGCATTTTAAAGCAGAGACTCTCCCATATTTACTTATGTACAAGAGGATATACAGCATATCGATGTGTGCGTGTGTGTGTGTGTGTGTGTATGTCTGTCTGTCTGTCCGTGTGTCTGTGTGTGTGTCGCTGCAACACGACGCCTTGAAAATTCTCTTGCTTAACTTAAGATACGAATTACGAAGCTTTAATGACATACTTACTATCAGGCAAAACTTGAATATATATCCTAAACAAAGTGATGAAAAAAAGAGCATCTGAATTTCATTAGTGAAATGGCCCTGCCACTGCAATTTTATATAAACCTTATGAAATGGTATTCCTTTATAAAGAACTTTGTAGAATGATAACATCAAAGCACCCGTCAAAATGTTATGGTAATTTTTATTATGCAAGATCATTTACGCATATCTGTTCAAATGACTTGATTCTGTACTCATTTTCGTATGTCAGTGACTTAGACGTTTGAACTTCCAAGACACTTGTCGGGTTGTGGCCACTGCATGAATACAATACGTTTTCTTCTTTCCATTTAGAAACAAGAAAAGTCAAGAAAGCGAGGTGTATACTTGACAATGGAGCGATCGAGTTATTACTTGAAGGTATAGTTATATACATGTGTCAATGTCTTTTTTTTCTCTTGATATACGTGCATATACAGGTACAAATGTACTATACATACATATATATATATATATATATATATATATATATATATATATACAAGATATATCAAATGTGTTGGTCAAATACCGGAAGGTGATTGGCTAAAGACAGTCTCGTGATGGAGGTACATTCGTTATGTTCGCCCATGGGCGAACATTCTTGTGAATGTTCTCCCATGGGAAAACATTTTCACGTAACAAATGACAGAAGGCCTATCAGCACCGCGCGCGCAGTGAATTTGGCTCTGCGCGAGCGAGTGATCGAGTGCTTTGTGCTGGTGGTTAACGTTGACGTATTTGACTAATCCATATAATATAACAGATGATGACTTTTGTTGTCGGGAACATGTACCAAACGTTCCATCCTCAGGGTTTGAAATGCTATTTCGGGAGGCTATAAGTCCCTCGACTTCGTCTCGGGCCTTATAACCTCCCTCAAAAGCATTTCAAACCCTTCGGGTGGAACATTCGGTATGTCCCCTCCCCCGCCAGTCATCATCTATATATATATATGTATATATATATATATATATATATATGTGTGTGTGTGTGTACGTACATATATATACAAGTGTATATACATATACATACGTGCATACTTACAAGTACATTATGTAAAGGCAATGAAGAAAAAAAATTGTTAACAACTGATGTTTATGTATATGTATGGCTCTAACAATGTATGTATAATCAGATGTACATGTATGTTCATGTACAATGATAATAGAGGAATCAATAAAGCAAATCAAAATCAAATCAAATCAAGTAATAAGTACATGTGAGGAGGTTGTGTGATCCATCTAAATCCATAATAATGAGGAAATATGGGACTATACAATATATCTGATGACCTCAAACAGACAATGAAGTTTATGCATCAGATGGATGTCCCCACTGCCCCCCCCCCCCATCCTGTATACTTGTCATGCTTACCACGTGGGATCATCGCATTGGTAACACGTGATCCAAAGAGTTATTTGTCTTCAGTCATATTATGCAGTCAAATTGATTGAACAAAATTCATCAGTCCCACCTTCACGCCATGGACAGTATTAGCGTACCCAGTCAATGTAAAATCTTTTTTTTTTATTCATGTTCCATAATCCACATTTCATACAAATTTTATATTCCATTTGATTTTGAAAAAGAAATGTTTTAAACAAAATGGTCAGTTTGAACCCAAATTGCACAAATGTATAAGGACGTATAATTGACGAGTAATATGAGGAACCCACTAAAAGCAAAGCTTGTAGGATGTGGGTTCCAAAAATATAACATATAGGCTTTTAGTACAGTATATCAATGTCAAAAGTGACGTAACATGCAAAAATACAAGATATCGAGAATGTTATAAAGTTTACGGAATGTACAAAGTATAGTATGATGTTTTTTTATTAAACCTATGGTATAAATGCTAAGAAAAGTAGCAAGTTGATCAAACCACTGAAGTCATCCGAGCGAGGCATCATTTGAGTATGCAGAAATTTTCAAATGATTACGGCAAAATAATTAAACATAGGATTTTAGAAAATTGGCTTTGAAATTTTGCTTAAAGGAACTTAAAGAACTTGCTTGCAACCGAACCGAATCTAACTCATTCCAGAAAGAATGGCCGGTCGATGTAATTGTCTTGAGGGCTTAAACTGTACGAACAGGGGAAAAATGATAGGATTCACTGTGTCTTGTAGGGTAAGTATGAATATCACTGTTTTTAACAAACATTGAGGAAAATATACTAGGAAGATCACCAGTATTCAACTTATACATAAAAATTCCAACATGATACAAATACAAGTCAGAAATTTTTAACAGTTTACTTGAAACAAACAATTCATCAGTGTGATCAAAAAATTGTGGACGATTTACAATCCGCAAGGCCTTTTTCTGAATCAAAAATAACGAATCGATGTTAGTCTTAGAGCAATTCCCCCAGGCTAATATTCCGTAATTCAAGTAAGGTAATAATAAATAAAGTTGTATAAAGAGAATGCAATATTGGCTTTGGGAAGAGATATTTCAGTTTGTGAATAACTCCAACATTCTTGCACAATAATTTGCATAAATAATCAACATGTACCTTCCATGAAAGGTAACTGTCAATATAAATACCTAAAAATTTTGTTGAACCTATTTGCTTTATCTGTAAATCTTGCAGTATTAAACCCAGATTACTCGCGAGTCAACCCCTTTGATAGTCAAGCCCAAGAGAGGCATGTGTAATAACTCTATCTGATGTATGGCGGGTATGTCCTAATTAAGACTTTGCATGGAGATCTCTTCAACAGTTATTGAATTCAAATTTACGTATTCACTTATTCATTTAGTTTTTTTGCATCTCCAAGAGAAGCACAAACGAATTTTTACAGGAAACAATTGCATAAGTTGACAGTATTACATATGTACAGTCAACGAAATTTGTAAGTATATATGCAATTAAGAGGGAAGGTAAAAGAAATAAAACAAATAAAATCTAAAGTATATGAAACAATGTTTGCAAGGTATATTCCCTGAAACATGATAATACAGATCATATTACTGTGCCGTTCCGAGCAGAAACCTATTCCTATTTTATATACATGTATATATATACATATATACTGTATTAAGCGGAATTGCAAATCTCAATTTCACGATTGATTTCAATGAATGGTGAATTAAAAAAAATGAGTTGAAGGATAAACAAATCTTTTACTTATGCTCTTTGAAATAACGTTATCATTGCCATTATGTCCGCTACTAAATTTACTTACCTAATTCATGGTAATATACCTAGCACACAATTAACAACAAGGTCAAACAAAAGAATGATTTAGAATTGGGTGTATCAATCAATTCGTCAGGCGTGGAAATATTTCTAGCGAAATCATATCCAATCTGGAAGAAATAAAGATTGAATGTATCGGCTATCAACGCAGAGTCTGTTATTTCCACATCATCTGGTTTGATTATTGTTGTATGCAGTTTTTCATTATTTTTGTTAATGTCAATCTTTGTTACTTTTCGAACCGTGTTCAAGTCATGTTTAAAAAGAGATTTCTGGTCCTTTAGATACTTTTTTTCTTTTATTTATAAAGTTCTTGTTTGAACATTTTTGTACAAAATACAAAGACAGGATTGTTCAATACTTTTTTTTTATTTGATTAATAGACCGTAAAAGGGATTTTGTTATTCTCAAAATTTTTGGATGCTATTAACAATCATGCTGTTTAGCTTAAATAAAGGGACATAGTATTTACAATCTAAATAGGTACAGACAGTATCTAAAATTTCCCTAAAAACCTGAAACGATAAGCCAACGTCTTGAGAGTTATGTAGTTCTGTCCAAATTTTCTTCAATTTAACTATTCTTCAATTTATATAAATTGTCAGGTGCTGTATAATTTCATTAAAAGTCTCTATATAGTGGGAGCAGTAATGGGTTTCGAGATGACTGGGATAGAAGTTAAAGTTTTGAAGTGGTCGATATGTCAGAAAGAATGGTACTCAATTTAAAGGAGGAGGCGTGACATATAGAATGTAATTATTATCAACAAGAGAAGCCTTGTAACTTATTACCGCGGATTGGCTTGGTTAGTGGCAAGAAGGAGGCGTAGAGTATATGCGACATTTAGAAATGTCTTTGTTTAAATTACCCATGATAAAACAGTCTTTGATTATTAAAAAAAAATGAGTGGAATCCTGTAAACAAAAGAAAGGAACGGAAGCGCACATTACACAAAAACATGACCATACATCAAGTATCATAAATGGCGTGTAGTTTGAAATATAGAATTACCAGTAAAGAAGTGAACGTGTAGCATTCACGTGTATTGACAAAGGCACACTGTAAAAGGAAAAAAAAAATCAGAGTCCAATGAAATAACATAAGCCCCATATGTACACAAGAGGCTTAATATAAAGGCCTGCCTAATAGTTGCCCTTGGGCAAGTATCTTGCACTGAATGCAGACGATGCATATCTGAACACAGACAGTCGTCTTGACTTCAGGTTACATCATGAGCGATGACGTGTGAATGCACTTATCTTATAACCTTATCTTTTCCTTTGTCTTCGGGATCTACAGCTTTAAGAGTGTACTCTTTATGATGTATTAACGATGTGTAAACTCCATTTGATGGCTGCTTGGATGTATTTTGGCTACAAATTTCTATGAACGTTCTTCTAGAAATATTCAAATGTGGTGATGATGGACAGCATACAGTCTACTTTGAAAATGACTCAGGAAAATCAATGTTTGTTTTTAGTCATGCATCGAATATATAAGTTCAGTGTTCCTAGAATGTTCTTAAATTGTATTGTATGAATATATCGACGGTACAAGAATCCTTGGGATTCGCTTTGATGCAGGGCTAATCAGGGTTTTGTATTCATTCCTCATTCATTTATTTCCTTTTCTTCTAGGACTAATACGAGAATTATTTGCTGATCTTGCCAAGATGAAAGTGTCCTTGAACACTGAGCAAGAGACACATTTGAGTACACAGCTACGGAGTTTCCACCATAAAATAGTCAATCACCCAGCCGTATACGAAAAAAGAGTGGCCTTTTCAAGGGACAAGCTTGACCATTTGGACCCCGGTTTCTCAGGACTATCACTGGCATCAACGAGGAAGACGGACCTTGCATTACACAGAAGTAAAGTAAGTGCGTCTCGGGGTGCAACATAAACAGAAAGATGTGATGAATTGATAAAATAGCCAAGAGAGTGTTACGGGCTCAGATGCGTATAAAACCGTCAGGGACTGGAATTTCCATATAGTTGTAGTGTGGTTGTCCACCAAGAGACATTATCACAGTATCGTTCCCGTAAGCAAAAATGCAGATGCTTATGGCGCGCTATTTGCCCAATAATTCCTAAAAACTTAGTTTATAAGTCGAAAAACAAAGTTTTTCGAGAGAAACTGATATAAAGAGCTGATATAGAGTAATAAACTAATTTCATCGACAAACAGTATTCATCAAATGAAAAAAGCAGTATATCAAGTGAAAAAAACTACTTGATCGCATGCAGGTGGAAATTACGGAATATATGGAATTGTAAAGTTTCGCCAATTTCCTCAGAACAGTTCTTGAATATTCAATATCAATATGAATGTTTATAAGTTGATTACGTCATGCCGTCAAAATTTGGCATATAATTTGTTCACAACACCTTGACATTTTCCGAGTGTTTTTTTTTTTTTTCGCTTTGCTTTGCCTTGCTTGCGACATGCGAAGAACAATTTTTGCTACTCGGAAGCAGATGACCCGCACATGAGAGTACCTAGCACGTATCTTTAGCACGTATCGTTACCCGGAGTTGCTCACGCAAGTCCTCTTTACCCGCAGCCGAGTTTTGTCCCTGTCACACCTTTCCGGGCAAGATACGTGGGCTTGATATACGTGATAGGGATTTTCCAGCACGCAGGACAATTTTTGCAGGCGGACAAGGATTTGGGCGAGTTTCACATGCGTCTTACCTGCTACGTTCTACTCACGTCCATTCCGTTTGAACTGCGCGTAGGCGCATGGGTGGGGAGTGAGGGCTGACAACTCGGTGAAGGAATTCCTCTGAAGGAATTTGATATGGCAGATGTCCCACAGAATGTCAAGCAGATGACACGCGCTTCCGGCGCAAAAGCATAGATCCACAGGCAACTTACGTACTTCAAGCGGGTCAACTGTCTGTGACTTGCTGCTGCTACGGGCCTCCTACTGGTGTTCTGCGTGGACCTATGCGGGCAATACCCGCGACTCACCCGGAGAAGTTTTGGTCATGTTCAAAACCTGGCTGCGGTAAATTTGACTTGCGTGCGCACTTCCGGGCAGCTACCCCACGGGCGAGATACGCGTTATGTACTGTCAGGTGCGGGCCAACTGCTGGGAGGTCTGGGTAGCAAAAATTTCCCCCATAAATCAACCCGCAATGCTTTCCCAGACTCGGTGTGACAAGACCTTGAGCATGCTCAAAACACGTTCCGGGTGAGTCGCGGGGGTTTGCCCGCAGAGGTACACGTAGATCACCATGCAGTAAGAGGCTCTTAGCGGCAGCAGTTCGGAGGCAACTCATATGAGGGTACTTCGCAGCTGTAACGCAGGTACTTCGCAGCCCCCGTATGTCGCTGAAAAGGATCGCTTTCGAAGCTCTCACGCAGGTGACACGGAATACATGCAAGTAGCAGGTAATTAACACGCGTATAGCAGGTAAGACGCAAGTACGGAACTCGCCAACATCCTTGTCCGCCTCGCAACAAACGTGTGACACGACCTTTACGAAAACAAACCATAATGCCATAGTTTCTCCAACTCTTATCCCACTTTAATAAAAATTTCGCTGTTTTTACTCCTTTTTTCACTCCCTTTGTCCAGATTAACTATCAAAGGGATAGTATAGTATTGGTTGAGATGAGGATTCAGCTTTTAACTTTTTGCGAGATACTTAGAAACCTCATTATAGAATGTTAAAGAGTGTAAGTGTATTCTAAGAGGATTCAAAGTTTATTTGATATATTAAATCGGTTTGAAATGGCCGAGATATCTTAAAACAAAGTAAAACAAAGTTACTATTAAGATCGCTTTGTTTTTGTTTTGTTTTGTTGGGTATCACAGCCATTTGAAAACCAATTGATATCAAATAACGTTTGAATTCCTCTTAGAATTATATGCTCTTTCATATAAGATTTCTTATTATCTCAATGGAAACCTGAAGTCCCATCTCAACCGAAACTCTATCATCCCTTTAACTGGTCTGAAATTTTCCCTCGAATAGTCGAAAGTATGACATACATCTGACTAAAATTAATTTTCTTTCAATGTATATGATACATTCGAGAATAGGTTTATATATCTGCTTCTGACATGACACGATGATCTAGTGTTTAAGGTCAAAACTCCAATTAAGTTCCAAGTAATAGAGGCTCTAATAAAAATGATTGAATGAGCCGGTTTCATATGAATATGATTTGATGAATATGATTATGCCTGAAATCGTAAGTGGATCCAGCTTGGAAAGATCGACCGGTCAACAGCATTTTCGACAGGCTGACAAAAAAACCCCCCACAAACAAACATACAGACAAAAAACAAAAGCAAATACTAATCTGGCGGCAGGTGTCGTCTCGGCTTAACAGTTTGCGGGGGGGGGGGGTGGAATCGCCGCTGTCATATAAATGCTTTGGCATGTATTATGTGTCTCTGCTTTTTATTTCCTGCAAAAGAAGGAACTGGAATCTTGGTGTGTGTTTTGTTTTGTTTTGTTTTTTGCCTTCAGAGCCAATTTACTTCGAAAGTGTTATCCCTCGTACAGCGTCTGTCTTTTTCTACTACTCTGTCGAGTAACGATTTCTTTTTCCTTCTTCTTTTCAGAAATCAATGTCACACGAACGGAACTTGTATTATAGCTAAGGGCAAAAAAGGAAAACATTCATTTCAATAACAATATACAATATACGAACTACAAAGTTAAAACAAGAAATAGGTACAAACGGACCCTTCATCTAATTGATTGGAAGTTTTCAAGATACATGATATAAATACTCTACAAAAAGCTATTGAATTTTTGATGTATGAATATTATTCCCTTGTACAGTATTCTCTAGTTTCTTGGCCTACACAGGCCTGACATTAACTTTCTCTGGCTGCCAGTTATATGGTGGCCAGTTCGTGCCATGATTAATTCTGAAATTGATGGCCTAAAAAGAATGTAGTGGCCGGAAATATAGAAAAAAAAATATATTGAAAAAAATCATGTGTGATCTTTAGTGCTTGATCTGGCCACCAAAAGAGAGTTTGTTTGTTTGTTTGTTTGTTTTATTTGTGGCCCAACGTCAATTCCAGTGACCCCGGGCCACCAGGCCACTGCTGTTTTGTCGTGTCCTGCCAAGCATATGGTATTCATTACCAAATTATTTCAAACAAATAAACCTTGTGTCTTCACACAGATAAACCTCGCAACCTCCTTTAAAGTGTGTGAGAAATGTTGTGAAATCAATACGTAATGAATTAAGCATATACTTAATTTTTTTAATGTATACTGGGCAATTGTAAATTTATATTATATGATATATATATATATATATATATATATATATATATAATATATATATATATAGTATATATATATACATATATATATATATATATATATATATATATATATACATTCAACACCTAACCTAATATATATAGCTGCTAAAACACACTTTACGTGCACCGTATATATGAAGAAAAAAGATCAATTACGGATTTCATCTAGAGTTTTCACGCTTTCAACTCGTGCTTTTTGTGTCAACACTGGCAAACATTCTGTAATAAAATACAATTCATATTAGTCATTAATCATAATAAGCTACAAATTCAAAATGTTTTTTTTGTTAGATTACATATATCGTTTATGCATTTGGGGGTAAAAGTTTGTTTTTGCAAAAAAAAAACCAGGAAGAAACACGCTTAATCAATTCAAATGAAATGAATAGGTCCTAAGAACAAATGATTATTATCAATCTGCATGATAACTCTTTTGGGTCACAAACCAGTCAGACATCGTGGTTGTGACGTGTGGAACTCATTCGCCAGCATACTTTACATCGGAAACAGCACTTTATTATTTTTCCAAAGTGGCTAAAAAAACAAAACACACATTAAACTGACACTGACTGATGTCTGACATAAGAATTTGAACACAAAATGTTTCATTTGTGTTTCATAGTTATACCTGAATTGCAATGAATAATCCTTGAAGATTTAAAAAATAACAATATACATACACACATTCATACATCCATACATACATATATATATACACACATACATACATATAATTAAGAACCTTTGGGTGGCCCATGCACATTCACATAGAGCTCAATGCACTTTGCACGATTACCCGCTCAACATTTTCCACTTTGTTTTCTCGTTCCCCCTCTCTTCAATACCCCTTCCCCATCATGCTATCATCATTTCATGCATACACTTACCATTGCTTACGGTGTGCGATCAGCTGCATTTCCCCTTAATGGGTGTTCCTTTTATTTACATTGATAAGTTTTCTTTGATAAAGATACCTGTTTACATTGTGTGTGTGTTTTTTCTTTGACAAAAAAAAGACTTGTTTACATTGTGTTCTCCGGACAGTAAGATTGCAAAATATTTATCAATAATGTTATTTTGTGCTGAAATGTTGAAAATGCAGGGGAAAAGCCAAACAAAAAATAGGCCAAAAATTGTGGTTAAAAAAAAAGAGTCGAATTCTAAAGATAGAAAGTAGCTTTCATCTTAAAAAAATCAGTAAAACACTAACCCTGTGCAACATCCACTCATTAAGATGAAGACGAAAACGTAGAGGAAAATTCCACAGTGCCCTTGGCATTATGACTACTGATGACGTCAGTCAGTAGAAACAGACCTCAACAAACCAGGTCAATACTGTCAGAAAGCAGAAACTACTGGAATCCAGAGATTTCATGTCTCCTTGACCACCGTGACCGGACTGCAAGCAAATACTGGACCGACGGCTTTAAAGGACAAGTTCAAATTCATATACATTCGAATTGAGTGGATGCAGCAATAACAGCAGAACACATCAGTGGAATTTTGAGGTAGATAGGACAATCCAGTCAAAAGTTATGAATTTTTAAAGTTTCTGTGCAGTCACTGCTGGATAAGAAGACTACTACAGTTTATGATATCACACACGGAGCGCGATATAAAGAGAATATACAGAGAATTTCACAAAACTTGACTTTTTGAAAAAAGAAACACTTTTAAAGTAGGGTAAAGGCAATATTATTCCTCCTACCTTTTGAAAGAGGCAACTCAAAGGTTCTTTTCTCATGCGAGAAAAGTGAAAAATATGTTTAGTTTTCATTATATTTTTATATCGTTCTACACACATGACATCACAAGCTGTATATAGTAGTCTTCTCATCCAGCTTTGATGTCACTCAAAATTTAAAAGTTCACAACTTTTGAACGAATTGTCTGATTTTTCTCAGTTATTATATTAGTCTTCTCATCCAGCGAGGGCGCCACTTAAACTTCAAAAATTCAAAACTTTTGAACGGATCGTCTCATTTTTCTCAGACATTCATTGGCGTGTTCTACTAATATTGCTGCATTATTTTAATCCATATGTATTTGATATCATATATGTACATTAAGGTGATCCTTATCTTTATGTCACAGTGAACTTTGCTTCCTTTTTTTATCCAAGTGGTACTGCATTGACATTTTCCTCTCATTTTTCTGTTACTCGTTTCCAGGCTAAACGTAGCATGGAAGACACTTGCCCATCGCACCCGCAATGGAAGATTTTGCAGTACGGAAATCTGAGAAATGGAACCAGAGTTACAGTTTACTCGCAAACATACTTCTACGTAACAGAATGCCTCCATAACAGGGGGAGGGCCTGTTATCTTGGGGTCAATGCTCCGTGAGTGGAAAGTCTTCATCACTATGGCTTTATAATAATAATAATAATGATAGTGGCCTCTTATGATACGCTGAAGTCTTTATCATAATTTTTGCTTTGGGGAAAGAGTTAGTTTGTCATTCCTGCGATTACATCTAGAATTATCACTCACTGCCATATGAGAGCAAACGAATCTTATTGAGTCAAGTTCAAATTTAAGCACTTGTATGAATGAAATTGGCGCAAAACTTGAAATTTTAAAGTGACGCCAAATATTCGTGTATCGTGTCATAACATTAAAGGGATAGTATAGTTTTGGTTGAGACCTAATTTCAGGTTTCTAACATTTTTTGGTGAGATAATGAGAAACCTCTAATGAAATATGAAAGAGCATGTAAATCTATGAGGAATTCAACGTTTATTTGATGAAATTGGTTTTGAAATGGCTGAGATATCCAAAAAAAAGAGCAATTCTAATAAAGTGTGGGACCCACACTTTATTACGATCGCTTTGTTTTACTTTGTTTTTGAATGTTTCAGTCATTTCAAACCCGATTTTCATCAAATAAACTTAGAATTCCTCTTAAAATGGTATGCTCTGTACTATACCATAAATGTTTCATGGTATCTCGCAAAAATTTAAATGCTCAATTTTCATCTCCACCAATACTGCACCATCCCTTTAAAGCAACCAGACAAACAACCACATAAATGAAGAAAAAAATAGACAGAAAACATTTAGGCTGTATTTGTGCAGGGCATTGTGGCAAAGTGATCAATATATAGATGTCAATTGAGTGTAGAAGTGTGAACACGAGCAAAAGTATAAACACTAGATGGTAAATTTCATGCGTAGGGAGAGAGAATACATAAACGTAATCAGATTATGGGTTCCTTCAGTGCAGAGTCGACTACTACTTGTAAATGTTAAACACTTACAGTTCTATGGTGTTAAAAAGATATACGCTGTACTTGCTGTCATCACAAGGGCTACTGTTTGAAAATAGAATATAGACGGATGAGTTCGTCGAGAGAGTTGCATTACGTTGGTTCAGTGTTCCTCACAATTTAAAAAAATGTCCTTCAAATCAAATACGAAGAAAATGTTTCCTATGAATAAAAGTCTTTCATATTGGAAAAAAGTAGTGTTATATCGATGCATCAATATTCTGCTGCCAATTTACAACTAAATTCACTGATGTTTGATGTGTTTTCAACAGTTTGTTCATCGGGTCTACGCAATGCAAGCAGAAGAAAAGCTGGATTTCAGCATATGTCAAGCAGAAGAATTCCTTCACGTACGATTGGGGCTTTATCAGCGTTCCTACTTGTTGCAGCTGTGCAATAAGGCGATAACGACAGGATGAAAAGGGCATGCAGTGGAACCTGATACGTCTTAATTCACAACGTTGCCATCAGATCTATTGGTGTTTATCTTTATAATGAAATCAGGGGAAAACGTTATCGAGTAACATTTTATTTCGTTCTCTAATTTTCATTCCTGGATCCTCAGATAGTATAGAACATCGTCTCACATTGTATGTTTTAGTTATGATAATAACAACACAACGTCTATAGGCCAACATACAATAGTTCTGCAAAAAATGTTCGTTGGCGATCTTTCTAATTCCATTCATGTTTTCTAAAGATATTTTCTCAGAAAAAATCGCTCTAAATGTCTACCAAATTGTAGGAAATGAATTTTTCTTCCACTTTTGTTTTCATCGCGTTATCATTGAGAATTAACAGAAGATTCTATCTTTTAATTTTTTTGTTGTTGTACAGTAAATCATCCCCTTGTGACTTTCCGTTGCTGCTTTTTCTGCTTTTCTTTCCAGCTTTGATGCGATGGCCTTTGTTCTGTTTTCCAGTTCCTTCGCTTATTAGTGTACACTGCGTGAAATTATCTTAATATATTCCGCTTCTGATTAATTTTAACCATGTATGTTCTATATGTTATGTTCATATTAGCAATCATGTGCTCGTAAACATTCAAATCCTTTGTAGTGTTTGCCTATAGGCGGTCTCTTTCCCTTACCGTTTAATAATGCAACAAGATATGCCTTAAAGATTCCTAAGCGATATTTGTGGTGTGGTCAGTGCGTATAGATAGCCCCGTATGTTTTGCTACTAAATCCCCCAGTTTTTACACAATATTTTGGTCGGTGGCAGTTCGTCAAATGAATTTATCAGTATTATGCCATGCAGGAGGCTTACGATCACCTTAAGATTCAAAGCTGTTTGGTTGTTTGGTGGGTAGTTGAGGGCTTGGTTTGGGAAGTTTTCACATTTTTTTTGGATGTCATGTTAATACGCTTGCACTCAAAGTTTATCACGATGTTCTCCATAATTTGCATAAGGCACGTTGAAATATACTGTATTATCGGCATGTTTACTGTTAACATTGGTGTGAAAAGTCACATTTATTGTGTCAGTCATAGGATACAATAAATCAAAAAATATTACTCCATGTGTTGACTTGATGATGTTGACTTTGAAATGTTGCCGATTGAACGCTACAGCTTCCAATTAGTATCAAAGACTCACTTTCATCGCCTTGAAAAATGCAAACAAGCAATCCATTTAAGATGTCTGTGATCTTTTTACTCATTTCATGTTGCTATGATACCGGTATAAAGCTGTATTGTAGTGTCATACTTTATATGTCAAAATTGATGTCAAACTGAGACAGGGTATATGTCTTTCTCTATCTCTGAGGGGTGTTACTGTTGTAAAATCAATTATACATTTTGTCTCGATTATGCCGTAATATAATTCTCTTGTGCGTAGCTCTCGCGGTAATATTGATAATTTCTTGGAATGTTATATCTGTGTGGGACAGATAGTAAACTTTTGTCAGAGTTTGTGTCATTTCGTAAAGTTGCTACTAGTTTAAACTTGAAGTAGCTAAATATTGTTGAAAAAAAAAGTATTTGATGAGAGATCAGTAGGCTATCAATTTCAACTCAACTTTGGCTAGACTTTCAATGGCGGAATCCAAACATCTCAGATGATAGTTTATGTTTAATGTTTACAATTTGAAGCGCATTTGAATATCTCTGCAGCACTTGTTTATCACCGAAGACCTTTTTCTATGTGAATAAAATTTGATGACATTTTAGCTAATTGTGACAGAGGTCAGTGATGACCATAGAAACTCGCATTGCAGGTGTGCAGTGGTTTTACAAACGTCATTACTCTTGTACGTGCTTGTATAAACTGAGATATATAAATATATACATATTTATTCTTTATCTATACATGTAAATAATTTCCGATGATACGTGGGTGACATTAGGATGTATATTATACACTGTACGTACTAGGAACGGTAATTAACAAAATCATCTTGCTTTTCTTTTCCAATATGGATGACTACTTGACACAATATATGCCAAAAGCAGGGTATTTTTCTTTTTTCTTAATCATTTTGAATGTGTACTTTTGACAATACAGTCTTTCGCACTTTAAGTGTAAGCGCAAGTACAGCAATGCTACTTTAGACGTTCGAATTTTACAATATCATGAGTCTGTTCTTCACTGTTTTGAAAAATGATACAAAAGACTTTGTAATCTTTCAGTAATAAATCTTGGTAGACATCCGAGAGTCATTAAATAGTTTAGGTATCAGCACGGCTGAGAATATGACTTTCACTTTTAATTACTTAACATCAAGATAACTCATTAGCGATCTCATGCATGGTACACAAATATTTGCACTAGGATTTCTGTATTTTCTTCACTGGTTCTATGTTGCTCATGAATTTGCAATTATAATACTTGACTTCAATATAGTCTTCTTTGCTGCTTTTATTGTGTTTAAGCGATTGGATAATGTTGTGTTAGCTCGCTTGTGTGGTTATGTTTATTTCTCGTTATACATTACAATAATGTGTATTTCAAGATGTGTGTATGATCGTTCGTACACGTGAGTATTTGTGATTCTGTGTATGTGTGTTTATATGAATGTGGGAGTGCTGATGACCGTGCTAGGTTTGGTATACGTGCAATTATGGGCAAGTATCTTTGGAGAATTATAAAACAGAACATACGCCGTTTCGTAACTTTTATCAAACGTTATGATTCACGTTTAACGCTTTAACACATTCAGGTTTGCACTGGAAAGCTTCTGCAAGAGCAATTAAAAGCTAAATAGAGAGTTTTGTTGTTTTGTGCCTATTTTGCTCGTTGTTGTTGTAAGAGGTATGGAGATGGGAATGATACAACTTGGTTTTTTGTGGGTTTTTTGTGGGGGGGGGGGGGATAAATGAGAAACTAGATAGTCAGATAATCACTAGAGTCAACATAAGATCACTAAAACCGAAATTTACATACGATAGACAGAAGTAAATGGCGTTCTTTTTTGAATAAATGAGAAACTATAGATAATCAGATATGCATTTGAGTCAACATAAAATTATTAAAACCGAAATTTACATTTACATTTTAAAGACAGACAAACAAACATTCAATACGAAGTTTTCTTTTCACACATAGCATTTTTAACAGAGTATCCATCCAAAAACCTTAATAATTGAATATAATCGATCCATAATATATCCATAATAAATCCATTCCTGGAAAAATCAACATCCTAAATCAAAATCAATTTTGCATCAGAAGAGGGTTTTCTACATATGGATTATAAAATAATCAAATGCGTTGATCCTATCATTGAGAGCACTCTCAAATAGGAAACTTACAGTAAAAATCTATAAGGATCTTAGTAAAGCCCCTGACACGATTGATTATTAACTTCTTCTACAATAAGATGCATAATTACGGCGTCATGGTTCAAGAGTTCAGACATTTATTTTAACCGTCACCAATATGTAACCATGCAGTCAAGTAATTCTTTGTATACAATACCATTAAGATGTCCCCTAGGGTTACACTTGAACCATTGCTTTTTGACACTAGTTAATGACACCAACAACTCATCCTCTTTTAAAAATCCTATTCTATTAGCTGATGACACTGATGTGTTTTACTCCCACGAGAGGGTTGATTCATTGATTCGTG
Source organism: Diadema antillarum (assembly GCF_040938485.1). Taxonomy (NCBI): domain Eukaryota; kingdom Metazoa; phylum Echinodermata; class Echinoidea; order Diadematoida; family Diadematidae; genus Diadema; species Diadema antillarum. The sequence continues at coordinate 1,767,244 of NW_027270963.1, read as the reverse complement.
TTCTTAATAACAAAGTGAATAAAGTATCTTAATGGTTTAAACCTGATATAGATTATCATCAAATAATGAAGAGACAAATTTCATGAATTTTACACATTTCAGTCTCATGCTAATTTTCGACAAAATGTGTGTGTGTTTTTTCTTTTGGTTTTTTTTTTTAATAGATAATGTCAACCCTAAAGTTTTCAGGAGTATAAACCCAGACTCTCATGGAGGTGGAATGACCACATGTAAAATATAATAACTCTCATGTGCAGAACAACTTGTGTTCCTCGGCGATTGAAGGACTTGACAAACGCGAAAGAATGTTTCATTTAAGAATGTCATATAATGTTTTATCATAGCCGCATAATATATTGTATATAACGTTCTTTGAAGAAACTGCAGCAATTTTAATTCTCCTTCAGACCAATTCCTTTATATTTGCACTCAATACTCTTATTTGATCACACGTATCCTTTGCTCCACCAATTCAAAACTCTCTTAGGATCATTACATTCACTTGTACCAAACGGCTATGTACCATTATTATTATCATTATCATTACTAATACTACTATCATTATTATTGTTATGTATATCATATACTTATATATATATATATATAATTGTATATTGTATATATATATATATATCATATATATATATATATATATATATATATGTGTGTGTGTGTGTGTGTGTGTATGTGTGTGTGTGTGAGTGTGTGTGTGTGTAAAGGAGTGAGACATGGACCAGGGCAAGAAAAGTAAAATTCTTTACTATTACTCGGAGGCATGTGAGCCCTTGTGTATCACTCCTTAGCATATGATAAAGATATTTATACAAGCAAAACCGATGATTCAAATTTGTCTATACCAAAAAAAAATTGTTAAAAAAAATTATTTAAATGCAGCAATCATGACATTATGTGTAAACATATTCAGAGTTCCAATATGTCTTGGTTACTAATGAACATATTCATCCAAATCCAACTCGTTGTAACGAACTCACGATTTTCATCTAAGCAACCCAAAGCTCTTATCATCTCTGTCCAGATATCTGGTATACCTTCCCTGAGCATGTAAAATCTTTATAGTTATTTAAACCAATCTTATAAAAGCATATTTTGCCGAAGTACAATTATTGATTGACAAATCTTGTTACGTTTTTTACTCTTTAGAATCTCAAGCAGCATTTTAGTCATGCAGCCTTCTTGTACGCTACTATCAAATAAGGCCGGCCATTTCTTCAAGCTATATAGGCTGAAAAGGATAATAAAGTATTGGTTGAGGCGAGAATTCCGCTTTTAACATCTCATGAGATACTTAGAAACCTAAGAGGAATTCAACATTTAGTTGATGAAAATCAGTTTTAAAATGGCTAAGATACCCAAACAAAGTAAAACAAAACGATCCTAATAAAAAATGAGGGGTCCCACCTTTTAATACCTTTTAATATGGTCGCTTTGTTTTGGATACCTCAGCCATTTTAAAACCAATTTTCATCAAATAAATTTTGAATTTCTCCTGGTAGAATTATATTTCCTTTCAAATTTCATAGGAGATTTCTCATTACATGTATCTAAACAAATTAAAATAAAAAACGTTGGAAACCTCAAGCCTTATTCAATTGAAACCGTACCATCCCTTTCGGGGTCATAATGCACTTTCTAGCTGTTAATAAACCGTTACCTGTGTTCTTCTTTAATGTACAATTTGTTGAAGTTTGAAGTTTGTTGATATATTTCTGTTTTGAGTATCATTTATCAGTTCAGTGATCTATCACACATGTCTCTTTTAGTGGTTTATCAACTTTTTATCCAGAAAATATTTGAAGAAAGTATAAAAAAGTCCTTCATAAAACAAGGAAGCAGGCTAACGTTGATTTTGTATAGACATGTACAATAACCGATTGAAAGAGATTTTCTAAAATTCTGAAAAGGGTGAGTACTTCGCAATGGTTCGACGACCTTTCATATACAGCGCAAATAATAAATTCATTATCTAATCCTGTTTCATTCGTCGTTTACACACCCCCACTCAATTACAGTATATCACAGTATTAGAAGAATGGCATATATCAATAATTGGTTGACTCATCAATGGATTGTACTCATTCTGATCCAATGTAATATTTGATTTTAATCTTGAAGCGGTAGAAATTAAATGAGCTCACGTCCTCTGTTCTTAGTGTCTCACACAGGTAAAAGGCAATAAGGAACACTTTACTGCCAACGAAAAGTATTAAAGGGATGGTACAGTGTCGGTTGAAAAGAGGTTTGAGGTTTCCAACATTTTTTGATGACGATTTTTTTTTTGATAATGAGAAACTGCTTATGAAGTATGGAAGAGCATAATATGCCTTTAATAGGAATTCAAAGTTTATGTGATGAAAATTAGATTTGGAATAGTTAACATATCCAAAACAAAGCAAATTCTAATAAGACGTGGGACTTAACTTTTATTACGACTGCTTTGTTTAGGTTTGTTTTTGGATATCTTGGCCATTTGAAAACCGATTTTTATCAAATAAACATTGGATTTCTCGTAGAATTGTAGACTTCTTAAAAAGTGTTTTTTACATATCTCGCAAAAAGTTAAATACTAATTCTCACCTCAACCAATACTATACCATCCCTTTAAATTCTCCTCGGCTGTCAGCGTGTATCTGCCTAAGGACACAGCTTTGCATTGTCATTGTTGGGAGTGGAAACAAGCTCCATTTGCGCTTTCAAACTTAGAAATTATGGGGGCGTTTTTTGCTCATCCAAAGATTAATAGAACATCTTCCATATTCATGCAAAGAGCTTACAGTTTCGTGCAAGATATCTCCACCACCCACTACACGATGAGCGGTTACACTCGCCAATTTCCACCAGATAGTCCGACGGTGCTCCATGTTCATGATGACTTGATACCCAGAGTAAAGTCAAACACACAAAATGGTACCGTTTTAACAAAATTTAACATAAAAAGAAAAGGTTATCGATTTTTTTGTTCACATGTTTCATGACACATGTTACATCTTTGGGATTCATTGATCCAATGTTGCTTCTGAGGGTGCCTGGCGTTAATGTTATATTTGCTTCTATGTTATATACGTGTTTGTTGTTTTATATTTGGCAAATACATGAATGAAAGAATGAATGAATGAATGAATGAGTGAGTGATGAATGACTGAATTGATTAATTGATTAATTAATTGATTTTGGAATCATGGAAATTTCATCGATAACGGTATGGACCACAAATACTTGGATGCGAAAGTACAAGTTCTTCTCCCTGCTCAATTCAAGAAGAGGAAAATAGTCAAGACTGTGTGGGTCAATGATAGCCCTGCAGGGGGTGGCACTATCTGCATGGTATAACATCAAGATGGTTGTGACCACTGTCATTGTCTGGTGGAAATATGTGAATGTTACTATCCCATAATTTTCTTACATCATGTTCGCTATTGGTGACAATTCTGCACTTTTTTGTGTTATGTTTGTGGCTTGAGACTGGAATGAAATTGCGCTTTAATATCAGCTTAGACGTTAAGTAAAGCCTTCGATCTTTTGCTGCTCACTTCCGGTAGTCATCTTTCAATCCGGTGCTAACACGTAATGACATTGTGAAAATGATTCCGAGTCTAGTAAGATGAAGGATTGCTTTGCTTCAGTTTGCTTCTTTGTCTATGTATTCATAAAATGTGCCATATCGATATGTTGTATAGGAACACATGGTATTTTTCCCCCTTTGCCTTCTTAGATGATGAGGGTGATAACAATATTTACGATGAATATTATGACAAAAGTAAATCAATTATGACTATGATATGCATATCGTAAGACATTGACGAGCGTATGCCGATATAATCGTATAACATATTCGGCGAATGCAATGGTGTACGTCGAGTTATTATGGGTGAGTTCGAAAGTTAAGAGCACGCTGAAGCGCTTGGTATACGTCGCAGAACGACGGAAATGCCAGCGTATGGCACGTATGGGTCGTAAGTTGTAGATACGTTATGCAATCGTTGACACACGCCCACACACGTTTGCACTTGCACGTTGCTCATGCAATCTTCGAACTTTTTGCTCATTCTTCGAACTTTTTTATGTCTTGACTTGTTTGAACGTATGTCGAATTCATATCGTAACAATATTGACGTACATTTATGAAAGGCAGCTGACGTATTACAGACACCCACAGTACTTACTAACATGTTAAACGTATTTGTAAGAGAAGTTGTGTTTGTATAGGAGGAACCATGACTTGTGGGTGTATAATAACTCTGACCTTTTTCAATGTCGAGCTCGAGGGGCCGTATGACTCGTCGATGTCGAACTCGTTGGATGACCCCAAGCAGTCTTCAGTGGCGGATCCAGGGGGCACCCTCTTGAATTTTGTATTTTTTTTTGTAAAGAAAATAGAAAGGAAAAATTAGAGGGAATGGTGCCCTTTTGTTGTTGTTGTCGTGGCGCTATAAATAGAGAAAATTTCAACTTAAAGCCGATTAACTCCTGAAGTAAGAGAGAAAATTCTTGTTAGGGCCTCTTTTTTTCCCCTCAATCTGATTAAACCCGGAAGTGGCACCAGAGATATAAATTGCTTTGCGCCCACCTTAATGGAATTCCAGGATCCATCCCTGGCCAGGGGTTGACATTACACCGTCGTTCACAGAGTTGTCTTGTATTGTCTATCCATGTATATAAAAGTAAAGAGTTATTGCTCAGAATAATGGAATTCTTACGGTACTGTCTGCGTTGAGTTGTTTTTATTGCAACAGATTGACAAATTGTCCTACATCGACGAACGTAAGCACAGCATTAATCAGTGTTCACTTTTTTTATCACGGCTACAACTACACACTGATTAATCCAGTACTTAATTACGTCGACATATTGCAATTTGTCAATCAGTTGCAAGTGAGTTTAATTGTTATCTCAATCAGTAATCAAATTAATGTTCATAAGACAAGAGGGATATTTCAACTTCCAATTGTTCATTTCATAATTGATTCACAAACACTGCAACTTGCATGTATTTTATTCAGCATCGACGGGCTCCTGGTTCACTCGTTTTCAAAATATACACAGCCTTTAATGTGTGTGAAAAAGCTATAGGTGTGAAGCTCAGAAACACCCCTAAAAACGCATTGTCCCTTGAGTAACGACAACTGATAAAATCATCCTTCCAAGATGCATCCAGCAGCAGTTAAAATAGCTTCTGATATGAGAATCCGAAAACGGTTTACAGCCGTAGGAACATCTCTGCGATATTATCCAGCCCTAAATACATTCTTTTCTTTTTCTTTTTCTTTTTTTTTGGTGGGGGAGGGCACACACTTGCGAGCAGATGGCAAATAGAGAGGAAGGTTTAGATTGAAGCCTAGAGATCATGATTCCTTCATTCTGCACATGCAGCAATATCAGTTAGTCTTTTGCACCATATCTGAATCAAAGTGACATGGAAACATTTTGTAAATATTTGCCTACCGGGGTAATGCTGATTTTATTTTTCTTCTTCGAGAATTATTTTGCAGTGCTCATTATATCTTTGCGTGGACTAAATGTTAAAAAAAGGGGGAAAGAAGGTCATGCCACTGTACGGTCGATATTGCGGAGCAGAAGAAGAGATCATTATTGTTTGTACAACTAAAATCTATTTGCATAATGGAGAGGATTGTTGTTTTGTAAATAAAACATTTCCGTCGGATTTATAATGCTAGTATGGCGTCTTCGTAGATAGGTTAGTTTGACGTGATCACCATTGTCTCTTGTCATAAGATGATCCCTTAATTCTTGGCACAAAGGAGGCAGTAAGGAACAGAATCTGACATCGTCTCTCCCGAAAGACATGATTGTGTGTGGTTTTTGCGTGAATGTCATAATCATGGCAACACGTGCCAAGGGACAAGCACCTGACCATCAGGTACCATCAGGTATAGTTGTAGCGCCATTGTATGTACAGCAGGTATCATAATATGCAAATAAACGCACACACACACACACACACACACACTCACACACACACACACACACACACACACACACATGCAAACAAACAAACACACAAAAACGTATCATCTTCTCTTCATACATGCATTTCTTTTCTTTTTTGTTTTGTTTTGCGTGCAAACGTTTATCTGGTGTATAGTGTTGTTTTGGTACACACAGCTTAATGAACAGTGTACGTACCGTAATATCATCATTTCATTTTATGTCTATTTTTTTTGTATTCTATAAGAAGTAATGTTTATGAATGCTTTTAGCATCATATTTAAATGAATAGTACATCTCAACTGCCTTAACGGAGCACAGTTATGTCAAATTTTGGTATACATGCAATTTGCATATTTGTTTCCATAGTTTTATTCTCTCGAGTGATCTACGATGTACACAGGCTTCACTCTTTTCCATTGTTTCAATTTTATCTCATTTTCTATTGTAAAGTGTGCACTGGCGTTTTTTTTTTTCGAGATATTTGATAATTATCTGTATACATACATATTGTATCATATTTCAGGATATGTATTTTCGTTATCTCAAATTGCTTAATTACATGAACTGAATATTCTAACATTTTCTAAATCATTTTTGTTGATGATGAAAATGAATTCAATTGAAGATGTATATAATACATATGTAATATATATATATATATATATATACTGAAATAAATTGGACTGGAGTGGACGTTGCTCTCGATCTTGAGTCTCCCTTTTAATCAGTCCAGCTTTCGGCCTATCATCAGGCCTTCATCAGGATCTACCAACAGAATAGTTATTATCTGAATAACCTGATGTGTCATAATATTTAATAGAATTTCATATAATGTCAATCCTCTGAAACATTACCTTTATATACACAAATCAATTGTTCAATTCAATACAAAAATCCATATTCATAAATTCATAAATCCAAAAATTCATATTTCATAATTATGATGTTATTTTGATGATGAGATGAGGTTAGATTGGAGTTTTGAATTGAATTGAATGATTGATTTGTGTATATAAAGGTAATATTTCAGAAGATTGACATTACATGGAATTGTATTACATATTATGACACATCAGGTTATTCAGATAATAACTATTCTGTTGGTAGATCCTGAGGAAGGCCTGATGACTGGCCGAAAGCTTGACTGAATAAAAGGGAGACTCAAGATCGAGAGCAGCGTCTGCCTCAGTCTAATTTCTTTCAGTATTGTATTATGCTACCCACAATGAGGCCCCGCACACGTTTGGGAAGGGAACTATCTCTCGCACTATATGTATATATATATATATATATATATATATATATATATATATATATAATACATATGTATATATATATATATATATAATACATATGTATATATATATATAATATACATATGTATATATATATATATATATATATATATATATATGTGTGTGTGAGTGTGTGTGTGTGTGTGTGTGTGTGTGTGTGTGAAAATGCCATGGGAGCTAGCGGTGAAAGGATACGTCAGGCAAAGACAAAATGACGATTGCACAATTCTAATTGGAAGCTATTAGAAATGCATAGTCTTTCTCATGTGAGCTGAAGTCCCCCTTTCAACATTTGGCTCATCACAAGCAGGGGTGTTTTGACCCGACCTACAAACTTAGCTAGTCGTGACTAAAAGCTATGCTTGTAACTAACTATATGTTGATTTGTCCGGGTGAGACTATATAACAGAGAACAGGATTAATTTCGCTAGGTTTTTCTTTCTGACCTGGATAATAAACAGTTTTTGTTGATATTTATGATAAACAAGGAGACATGGGAGAAAATTTGAAGGTACCATGTCTATTACTCTTTCACATTTAATTTAATTCAATACAATTTGATTCATTTTTTTATTTCATTTTTCGACATAAACATAATACATATAGACATCATTTCTTTGGCAACAGAAAATAAGGTAAGTAAAACTATGTGACATGAAAATACACTATATACCTCTAAACTAAGAGAGATGCAAAATATGGAAACGTCAAACATTATCCTTTAGTCATCATCAATTCTGTAATCTTAATGGTCAATTATACAGTGAATATTTTCTGCATGTCGTGAAAGAGATAGCATGCCGTTGCTATTGTTTTTAGGTTTTGCAGAGCTGTTAATATTTATGGATACTTCCCGTATTCCGTGATAACATTATCACTAAGAGATAAGATATTTACCCCCGCTTCTACTCATGAAATAAGGGGAATTATCTGCAGCCTGATGCAATGTCGTGTGTGGCACAAGACCCTAAATATTCGCCCGTATTTCGTGAACAATTAGGGAAGGGCAGACTAATAGAATCTAAATGAACACCAAAGGATAGAATAGCAATATCATTATTTAGCATGTAGCAGATAAAGTCCTTTCGTACAGTTTTAATGCTGGTGATTTTATTCTGCTTTTAAATATGAGGTTGAACATCATCAGGAAGGTCATTCTGGCTTTGGGACCACTGCACTCGTTTGCTTCCTGGGCAAAAAACTGTTTTTGTTAGTGGTGAATAACAAAGGATTGTTTTGTCGGGTAGTTTAAGCATGAAATTCGTCATTCCCTTTCAACTGGTTGAAAATAATCATCTGTGCAAAATTTGTAAACAAATGTTTCAATATTATGCACAGAAGTAAATTTGTTGAATTGGATACTTGAAAAAGATACATTGTATGAATCGGCAAAAAGAAGAAGAAAAAGAGGGGGCTTCTCGTAAGCTATTTCAACATGATTGAAAGCAAGCACGCTTCTTGATAAGATGAATCTTGTCAAGAAGAAATGATGGACTATTTCCCCACGCTAGATTACAACAATACGCACAAATTATATATGAGTCAGTTAAAGAACTGTACATTGTATGTAAAATATTGATTAGAAAAATATCTTTAAGTTTCTAGGGAATTCCATCATTTCTTATAAGCAATTTAAATACATAACTAAGTGGGAGTTCCATGATAGGACATTATCAGTGTATAGTCTGAGAAATGTGTTACAATGAATTTTCTGTAAATTAACATTTTCAATTTGGATATCACCGAGAGAGAGATTTGTTTGAATGTGTTTTGAAAACCATAATTATATTTTGGTTTGTTTGTTTGTTTGTTTGTTTTTTTGGATATTCAGAGATAGATTAATTTCGAAGTATCCCAACTTGGACGAATTTCAATCCGTTGCTGACAGTCTCATATAGAAGGATTTTAGGATCTCGAGGTGAGAAGTATTAAAGGTACAGTTTATCTTAGAAAGTAGTGATCTAAATTTTTTTCGAGATATCACATTTGATGCATATGTGTAGGTCAGTTGTATCACAAAACATCCTACCATGTAAAAATTTTGCAATAGAGCCTATTATATAAGGAGATATCACTGTTTTTCTCAATAGACCATAACTGTAGACACTTTAGTCTAGAAGTGTTTTTATTATATTCACTGTTCACATTTTGTATATTCAACAATACTTAACATTAATTATACTGATTCAAAATTTTACATAGGTTGCTTCTATCCCTAACTCACATTTTAGATCTATTTTGAAGCATTAAAGCTGGGTTTTTGTTTCATCTGCAAATGGTAAATTATGCCTTTAACTTAGAGCAATTGCCGAGAGGATAAATGAAAGGAAAGGCCTTGCGAAACAAGATGTTTCGATGACTAGATTCATCTTCATTGATAGCAAGAATGATTTTTGTTCATTAGACAGACAGCTTTGGAACCATGCCCTTCTCCCGCCGGATAGTGCGTTTTAATGCCATTGCTGGTTTTAATCACAAATTCATATATTTGCACGCATGTGTATGTTTTGCGACACTAATTCTTATGAATATGATATGGACATTTGCAAAAGGTTGATAAACCAAAAAGAGAACAAAAATATGACAACCTTTTGTCCACTACCAAAAGCCATGTTTGGTTTTGTCATAATGTCGTCATGCAAGTTATGCTAAAAGTATCGCAGTCTCTCTGTTCTCAACTGTTTAAGTACACTCTTGATGGCTTATAAAAATATATATATACATAGATATATATATATATATATATATATATATATATATATACATAGATGTTCTCATACATCATATTATGCATGTACTTGATCACATCACCACTTACCTACCGGCGCTCTTGATTGCACTATGACGTTTAAGTAGTGGAAATGATTGATGCATATTTTCAAAAAAAGACAGATTATGATGTATGATTCGTCAAACTTTATTTAGACGTCGACGAGAGTGCAGAACATTATGCTGATGGGGTATCTGCTGAAGACAATGGGGGAAGTCAACAAGCCCAGGAGACATGCTTTATAAAAACTGAAATGCTTTTACTTAATTCCGACTATATTAGTAGGGTCGGGATTTACAGCTGCTCAATGCAGTTGCAGGTAAAATACTTTCAAGATCTATCACGATATCTTACAGACGCAAAGCTCATGCTATGAATAGATAAGTCGTATACATGAACACAATCAGAACATTGTCTTTTCTTATTTTATGCAGGATGGCTCCACTCGTGAAACACCCTATTAATTTATATTGCGATACATCACATAAGGGAACGTGAAAACAAAAATAACGACTGTTTAATCCTGATACTAGTAGTGATACTGATAAGGGCGTACATCGTTTTGGCATGTAAAAGAGAAGGCGATGTTCTTAAGTCATAACGCATTCTTTTTTTTCTTTTTTTTTTGGATAAAGATATATCCTTGAGAGAAGGTCATCTAGCTCACTTTATATTCTTACGAGAAGTGTATGGTATTACCATAAGTGCTTCTTACTATTTTGGTTACAAGCCGATAAAACCTTTACGGCACCGCACGTAATAGGAGGGTGGCGCTAGGAATCTTCGTATATCTCTGCAGCCTTTGGCTTAAATGGAAGAAATAAAAAGCTTCTTCATTGATCTGCTGCAGATCCGCATCAGATTAAATGTGATGCATAAAGGAGCAGTCCATAAACTTCTAATTTCTAATTTCAAGCTGTCCATTAATGATCTTCGACAAGATGAGATCGAAGGGACGGAATAATTCCTTTTCTTTCTTTTTTTAATTTGTAACAGTTGTAAGTCATTAATCTTTCCATTGCTGGGTGAGTTCACTTTTTCATTACTGTTTTCACATCTATATTACTTGGTATGCTTCACCTTTTAACCTTTGGACTCCATAGATGGAGACCTTACGATGCACTTCGTAATACAAGTCCACAGCAATAAATTCTGGACGGGCTAATTCCCCACACTTTCGTCAGGCAGTGTCCGGGCAGTCAGATGAGGTGTCTCAGAATTGGGAAGTGACGTAGCCAAAGGTCACAATAATCCCGCAATCTGTCATTCTCCAATTTAAACAACTAAGGGATTACAGAGGTAAACATTGGGTGGAAAAAAAATCCATGGTGACGTATTGAGTGAGAGAAGAATTAATCGCATTTGCTCTTTAATTGTCCGTCGTTTTGCTGAGTTACAATATTTTCAATCATTTAATATGCATATTCTCCGCTTTTTCAATAATGTGAAGGAATTGTCGAAGGCTGGGGGTAAATTGCGCTGCTTCTTAGAAGATTCAGGAGTATGGATTTGCTGTGAATCTGAAGTAATGAGTAGGACAAGGTTTGTCCTCCTTTCGAAGAGGGTTCATCCCGTAGTGAACTGGCCCAGAAAGACGAAGTACGATAGCATCAGAGAGATGACTCTATTAATAGATTGTCGTCAAACATTCGTTGGTTCGTTACCTTCTCTGTGTGAATCATTCTTGTATCTGTGCCCCTTGACTCACATCTTTTAAATTATTTCTAAAGTTATGTTGAACATGGAGTCAAAATGCTGAATATATCCCTTGTGATTTTTTTTTTATGGATTGTTTTTTAAAAGTAATTAAGTAGTTCATACTTTCTCTCAATATCTCTAAATTTTGATCTCTCAATTTCAGTTGCATTTCTGATTTTGTTTCTCAGATATCAATTACTCCTCATGCAACTCTTTATTTATTCTATTGCCATAAGTCATCAAACTATGACAGTGATGTCGGGGAAGATTATCTTTTAATATCTCAAACGAATGGTCCCTCACCCATGATTACAAATGTGAAACCACAGACTTATGCTTACTTCTATGTCTTCTTTTGTACATTTTTAGCTCGATCTGATTGTTCAGGGACCTTTTTTTTGTCGCAAAAAAAAAAAAAAAAACTCTTTCTCAAAATCTACAGTGACAGCGTAATTCACTGGGTACAATGAAGAATATGTCCGAATTAAAGAAGACATTTGAAAATGTAATTTAGCGTAAACAAGAGCTGATGAATTTGACAAAATGGGCAAGCGCTTATGTGGCATGACAAGAACCCTTGTCTGTCAATACGTTTCAAGCAGGGGGGGGGGGGGGATGGGGCTGGTACAGGCGCGGCAAGGGGAATTGATCTTGCCACTTGTAATTATGAAAATTCACAAAGTAAGGTTTATCAGAAAATGGTTTGTATTCTCATAGAAATAGATAGAGATAAGGTCTCCCACTTGAAATAGGAGTCCACAGACTTACACCCATTGTGAATCCCACGCACTCATATTTTGTATGGATATATGAAGTGTGCACATACTTTCCAGGGTCTAAGAATTTGCATCAAGTCGTCGCCCATCCAGCAGAAGAGCCTTAAGGCTTTGCGCTCAGGACAAAAAAGGAAAAAAAAATCAAAGAAAATTAATGGCTATATCATAATATGAGAGAGCCTTTCAAATCTCTGTTGAATTATGTCACAAATCAAAGTTCGATTTTTCTGCTGTTGTTGTTGTTGTTGAAGGCGTCGAAATATCGCTAAAAAGGCTAATACGCCGAACTTTTCTCATTAAAAGAATTGTATTGTTTAGAGTGCATGTCTGCGTAATTAGCTTATCATAACAATAGGGAGATATACACAGAAGTATTACGCATAGACTTGCAGGAATTACACGACTAATTAGTCGTCATTTAAGCAGTCATGTTAGCCTTTTTTTTATTCTTCTGTAGCACGTTGGTGACCATGAAGAAGATGCAATTTTGATTAGCTCATAGCGCAACCTTCCAGAGATCATTTTGTTGTGGGTTATTTGGTCAAGATGTGTCATTAACCGCGCACGCGCAGCACGTTGCCAATGCGATATGTCTCCAGCGATAATCTGTCTCGTCCTTCACTCGCGCCCAGGCGATTACCCAAGATTTCAGTGTGATGCACTTCGAGTACGCTGCGTCCGTTGCCGTTGAGGGCGTGGGGAACCCATGACAACGTTGGCCGTCCTCCATACAGCTGGTCTCCCAGAAAAATTGTCCGCTACTGACTTCCACTTGCTCGTTTTCCACCGTGATCCCATTCGTCAGTTGAACCCACCCACTGACAGATTGGCAGGCTCGAACATACTGATTTTCCTTGCGCTGTGTACCGAGAAGAACCAGATAGAACATGAGATACAATCGAAGCAGACAATACAGTAGTATGATTTCACTTATAAAAGGAAAAAAAAAATGCGTAACTGGGACACAGCTTCACAAGAAAAAGAAGGAAAGAAAAGTTATCACAAGAGATATGAATACACAATCAGACTTTTATAACGACCTATGAGTTAACTTCACATGACCTAAAAGTTATCACTAGCATCAGTAGGCCTACTGTTGTAAACAATCATGGGGGCTTTCTATTTTTCGTAAGTGTGCATTCGATATCTTGCCATATTGCCATTACAGAGCAAATTGCTCTAAAGTCCATTCTGCATCCTGATTTTGATATTTTTTTTTTACACTGAAATCATGAAGGTAGTCTGAGTTTAATTTAGACAAAGTAGGCCTACTATTGAGGGAAGTCACATAACTTGCATATTATATACTTTAATAATGTTCTTAATCATGCGCTCAATACAGTTAGTTTCCAGAGCCGGCGCAACCGGGGACCGGAGGCTCGCTCGGCCCCCACCCCACTTTCCCTCCCCCGGAAGTGGCGCTAGAGAAATGGGGAAAGCCTGTTTTTCTTTTCTTTTCTTCTTCTTCTTCTCCTTCTCCTCATCCTTTTTCTTATTTTGTATTGCTTGTCAGCTGATTTAACCCGGAAGTGGCGCCACAAAATTGAGCTTAATCCTTTTTTTTTTTTTTTGGGGGGGGGGGGCTTGTCAAAAGTGGCATCAGAAATATAAACTGATCCCCCCCCCCTCCTATTAATAACGCAGCATCAGCCCTGGTTTCATAGTTTTGACTAATGCATGAACAACTCATAGGAACTCATGATATTATCTCCTCTCAGTCAACAGCACCTCTGACTTCGAACCTTCGGATCTTAAACTCGAGTGACCTTTTAAATCGCGTGATCCTTCTATAAATTCCTTTGAGAAGCTTTACCTTAAACACCCGCAGGTACTGCTCTTTGGCGGTAAGCTCGATGAAATCTGCACTCTGGTCGGGAATGTGTGACGGCCTGACCTTGGAGAAGGCGATCCTCCTCATGTTGGCTTCGCTCATCGCAGGCATCTCGAGGATGTCGTAAATCGTCATGCCGTCCGGTAGATGGCGCTCTTCTGGTGGGATGTCAAGAATGTCATGGAACGGCTGCGGCACCATGTCTCGGCTGATGCTGTCCGCTCGAGACCGCTAAAACAGTTCGCAAAGGTGTTATGAAAGGGTATTGGTCAGTTTAATTCATTTTCCTTATTGACGGTGGCCTCCGAGCATTTGCTCTGAACTTAGAAGATGTTTTGAGTAAATTATACTTAAATCTGGTAAATTGAAATTACACTCACAGACACGCACACATACACACACACATAGGTCACAATTAGAAATCATGGTTGTTAGACACGGTCAAATCAGCCATGAATTCAATGTTTCAAATACTCGTCAGTTTGTGTTATATCATTGAATTTTATTGGCAAGAGTATTTTAAAGGAGACATTTTCCACAATCTGATTTACATACATTTCAGATTATGTAGATTTTCAAAAAAAAAAAATAAATTCATCGATATACGCATGTTAATCACATTCAATTCAATCAAATTACACTTTATACAACGTAATTCAATGCAACGTTCATTTTATTCCCATCCAGCAAAAGACACTATAATCAACATAAAGTAAAGTTATGAATTTGACAAATATTAATATCGTTCACAATCAAGTGATGAAGGAGAACATAAAATATGTGCACAAATGAATATAATATAACAAGAGATACAATGCATAATTTCCAAGGGTGAAAAAAATAAAGATAAATGTAAAAAGAGTGATCTTCTAAAAAAAAAAGAGATGTATATCAGTTGATAAATAATAATTATGCAAATAACATATTTGT
The DNA here is from genome assembly GCF_040938485.1 of Diadema antillarum. Lineage (NCBI taxonomy): Eukaryota > Metazoa > Echinodermata > Echinoidea > Diadematoida > Diadematidae > Diadema > Diadema antillarum. Next base: position 1,751,977 of record NW_027270963.1, on the reverse strand, counting down.
CGAAAATTTATATATCCGAGCTACGACATGAAAGGCATGATTTACTATTTGCAGATGAAACAAAAACCCAAAATGTCAAATAAGGGATAGAAACAACCGCTGTAAAAATTTGAATCCTTATAATCGATATTAAGTATCGTTTAATACACAAAGTGTAAGCAATAGTTAAAATAAAAATATTTCCAGATTAACCGTCTACAGTTATGGTTTATTGAGAAAAACGCTCATATGTCCTTATATTCTAGGCTTTATTGCAAAAATTTTATATGTTAGGATGTTTTGTGATACAACAGACCTACTATACGCATATGTATCAATTGTTATATCTTGAATACTTTTTTTTAAATCACTGCTCCCGAAGGTAAACAGGGCCTTTAATTTTGTCAACGGATATATATAAGAATATATATGTATATATGTATATATATATATATATATATATATATATATGAAAATAGCATATTGTAAACAGTTTTTTTCGTATTTAGTATACAGAAGAAATACAAAATTAATGCAGAATGAAATATCAATGCTACGGCACAGACGCTATTCATTAAGAAGTTTGTCACATACACCTACACACACTTGAAGCGGTCGGGCAAAAAACAAGATGCACATAATTATAAAGAAAGACGCAATATTGTAGCAAGGACAAACAGCAAAAGTGACATCGCATGTACCATGGAGAATGACGAAGGAAAGGGATGAGAGAAGAAAGAAGAGAGGTCTGTATATAATCACAGACCTCTCTTCTTTGTTGTATAATATATATATATATATATATATATATATATATATATATATATATATATATATATCACACCACTTCATCGTTATGACAGGGGAAAGCAAGAAGGCCATTACAAAAAGCAATTAATTATCCAAAGTCAGCTGAGAATAATAAGGGCGAATACCGTAGGGCTTTAGTGGCAACTCAACGCCTTTATCATTCTCACCCGACGCAGTTGAATGTTGTACGAAGAAGACAAATAATAAATACGCAGTGAACCTAGAGGATCCCTTCAATCTATTCTCTAAGATATTCCCAAATCTGGGCCCTGTTTAAACATAATGCATTTAGGCTATACACATGCTTCTCTTTAGGGGAGATAGGATTCGTAGGATAGTCGCATGGGATATAAGGGGGTGATTTTTAGGTGATCCGAGTATCCTTCGGATCACCTTCTGTATCTGTACGGATTCTTTCTTCTTCTTTATTTCTTTATTTCTCCGCAAAAGTTGTGCAGAGGTTAGCTCAAAAGTCCGCTGCCTATCAATTTCAAAATTATACCATGTATGCATCATGTCCCAAAGACGACAAATCTAATGTGTCATTGTGATCAGTCGACCATGACGTCACTATGACGTCATTACATGAAAACACATTCTCAATCATTATCTCATTAATGGAATAGAATTTTTCAATGAAATTTACGTCACATATATTTCAAATTATGCGCATTTTACTCATGTTCTCAAAATTCATATATTCTCTTAAAACGTGCGCGTACCCGCGCGTTGAAATATTTGTATGCTCCAATCGAGCTCAAAATTTTTTTTGCACCCGTTTCAGACCATTTGGAGCATTTTTTGAAAAATTGAAAAAATCGGACGGACGCGTACGCGCGCGCGCATATACGCACGCACAGCTCATATGCAATTGAAATTTCCAGTTTTTTTCACTTTGATCGGATGTCTGAAATGTCAAGAAATATTTCTACGAAGTTTCAAGTCAATCCGACTCAATATGACGTCATACGGGCCCGTAAAATTTGAAATTCCGCGCGCGCGTCAATGGCGATATACAGTGTAACGATGGCAAAAAACTGCCAATTTTAAATCCGATTTTACTCGTCAGGATGGGCGGTGATCCCAATTTTCTCTACATATTTTGAAAGCTGATGAGTTGAACATGTCAATTCATGGGTTGGCGATGCTTAAAAAATGATCAAAAGATATCAAATTTCTTAATAAAATAAAAAAGTACATTTTTAAAATGACGTCATCAAATTTCAAGTTTACTCGAGCGTATCTCACTCATCCTTCGCCGATTTTCACCCAGATTTCAGTATGTTGTAGTTAATTTAATGCCCTATAAGTTTTAATCTATCAAAATTTTCATCAGATGAAATCTTCACCTCCTGAAAATTGATTGAAAGTAACCTTGTCAAATTTGACCCATTTGCGTGTTAGCTCTATATATTGGAGTGCAGTTTTTCTGGAAATAACCGCCAATTTTAAATCAGATTTTACTCGTCAGAATTAATGGACACTGACACCCCATTTTCTTTACACATTCTAAAAGCCGATGGGTTGTACATGTCATTTCATGGGTTGGAAATGCTGGAAAAATGTTTAAAAGATATCAAATTTCTTAAAGGACAAGTTCACCTTCATAAACATAAGGATTGAGAGAATGTAGCAATATTAGTAGAACACATCAGTGAAAGTTTGGGGAAAATCAGACAATCCGTTCAAAAGTTATGAATTTTTGAAGTTTTTGTGCAGTAACCGCTGGATGAGAAGACTACTGCAGTGTATGAATAACTCAGATGTCACATGCGTACAACAATATAAGGAACATATAAAGAGAATTTCACAAAATTCCATCTTTTGAAAAAAATACACATTCCCCTGACTCGTTACCGACAAATGTGATGGGTAATATTATTCCCCCTGCCTTTAGAAAGAGGCAAGTCAAGAGCTCCTTTATTATGCGAGAAAAGTGAAAATATGTTGAATTTTCTTTTACATTTTCTTTATACTGTTGTACGCATATGACTCACAAGCTGTAGTAGTCTCCTCATCCAGCGGTTCCAACACAAAAATTTAAAAAATTCATAACTTTTGCATCGATTGTCCAATTTTCGTCAAACTTTCACTGATGTGTTCTACCATTATTGTTGCATTCTCTCAATCCTTATGTTTATGAAGGTGAACTTGTCCTTTAATAAAATTAAAAAAGGGAATTTTCAAAATGACCTCATCAAATTTCAAGTTTATTCGAGCGTATCTCACTTATCGTTTGCCGCTTTCCCCCCAGATTTCAGTATGTTGTAGCTTATTAAATGATCTTTCATTATTTTTACGTCACAATTTGATTGAATGACTGCATCACCTCGGAAAAATGATTTAAAAGTAACCTTGTCAAATTTGAACAGTTTACGTGTTATCTCTACGTGAGTGCAGTTTTTCTGAAAATGAAAATTGACATGACTATCTTTATCGAGCACTAGCTCACTTACCCTTCCGTGAATTTCTCCCAGATGTTGCAGTTGAGACTTTGCGCTATCGTTATCGTTTTTTCAGACGACGTCCGGATCACGTCAAAAAACTTGGTTGAAATTCAAGCTTATCTTCGATGTATTGAGATATTTCTTTCTTTCTGCAACTTTCATTGCAATAACTCAATGACTCAAGAGAAACAGCCCCTATCATCCTCATATTTTGCACATGTTTAGTTTATGTCACGTACATTATTTCATAAAATAACAACTACTCGATCGGACACCATCTTGGGTATGTAAATTAGGGTCAAAGGTCATAAATGTTTCATGCTGTATCTTGGTGAATTATGTCCTATCTTTCCCATATTTTGCACACGCAAAGACTATGTTTCAAGAATCATTTCACAAAATAACCAGTTTTTGCTCAGATGCCATTTTCGGTGTGCAAAGTGGGGTCAAAGGTCATATGTAGTTCTTTCTGTATCTTCGTTATGACGTGTTATCTCTATGGGAGGAAATTTTTCTAGATGTGAAAATTGACATGATTGTCTTTATCGAGCACTAGCTCACTTACCCTTCGGTGAATTTCTCCCAGATTTTAATATGTGGTAGCTAAGCTTTTGCGCTATTATTTTCTGCCCTTCGTGTTTTTCATACGATGTCAGCATCAGGTTCAAAAACTTGCTTGAAATTAAATCTTATCTTCTATGTATTGAGATATTTCTTTCTTTCTGCAACTTTCTTTGCAATAACTCAAAAGAAACATGCCCTATCACTTCCATATTTTGCACATGTTTAGTTCATGTCACGTACATTATTTCATAAAATAACAACTACTTAATCGGACAATATCTTGGGTATGTAAATTAGGGTCAAAGGTCACAAATGTTTCATCTTGTATCTTGATGAATACCTGCCCTATCTTTCCCATATTTTTCACACGTATAGACGATGTCGCAAGAATCATTTCACAAAATAACCACTATTTCATCAGATGCCATCTTGGGAGTGTAAAGGTGGGACAAAGGTAATATGTACTTGTTGCTGTTTCTTCGTTATAGTGTATACAAAATTTGGTACCAAACATGGCAGATATGAGTCCCTTTGCTAAATGAGAATCCAAACATTACACGGCCAATGTCTCTAAACACAGATGAAACTTGTATGGTCATGCCTATTGCGATCAGGACTCGAATCATTGATAACAAAAAATCGGATCACCTTAATTTGTTAGTGATGACAAATTACAATCTCTAGTTTTCTTTTCTTTTACTTTTTTTTTGTACTTTGGTACTGCTAATCCTGAGTACAAGACACATCGTTACAGTTCATGAGGCAAATGCAGTTTCACTCAAACTTGTTGTACAACATGTGAATCACCTGCAACATCATCAATAACGTTGTAAGTAGCAACAAAGCACCAAGATAACATGGGTACAAGAGCACGTAACGCAAAATTAATTTCACCAATTATATTTCACCGGATAATGAAAATTACCATATTGTGACAACAGAAGCAGAAAATGAGAGGAACAGGACAGTGAAAGTTCACGAATCACAGTTTGGAATTCCGAATATAAATCATAAACTTAATTGGTGACAAAATACAGTGTTGTAATAAAGAGACAAGATGGTAGAAAATTAAACAATGAAAACTGAAAAAGCGCAGACACTTACACACACGCAGACATTAATCTAAGCAGAACGAACTGTAACCATAATAGGGTGTGAAATAAAATTTTCATACTGAAGGAATATAGAGAAACTAATGAATGTAATCCTGTAATGTGTGTGTGTGTGTGTGTGTGTATGTGTGTGTGTGTTGTGTGTGTGTGTGCGTGTGCGTGTGCGCGCGCTACTGAGTGTAAAGACTCCTCTGTCATGTCCTGAATTATGCGGATAACAACATGTCGTAAATTCGGAGCGGGACCACAGAAATATGCACACACAAAAATCCACGCTGGTATTATCTGCACTAACACATGTAATTATGCGCATCGTGACGAGCGACTTGGAGTTTGTGAAAACAATAAGCCAGTTCGTAGTTCTACTTTGCGCATGATCAGAAAAAGGTCATTCTCACCAAGACGCATGATGGTTTTTAAATTCACAGATAAGCATCTTTCATGTAAAGATTATTCATGCAATCCTCGTGAATGATACTTGCCAGTACACCCACCTGAGAGCAAACCTGGTATTTGGCAATGCGAAATAAAAACATGTTTTAATGCATCCAATACAAAACAAAGAAACGGATGCTTCCCCCGAGGGTTGTTTGACGGACCATTCTGGTCACCTGGTCTCACTACGCAAGATCATTTTTTTAATTAACACGAATTCCATAAATTGTTACGCCGGGCAAAGTTACCGGTAAGCATTTAGTCCATGGGCCAGGCCAGATGTGGTACCACCTAAGGTGGCAAAACCTTTTTGGTGTCATTTTGTTTGTCGGGCATAGATATGCTTATCAAGCTATGATAGCATTTCCAAATGAGTAGCTTAGTCATAATAAATGAATTCTAAACCAATTTGGTCTCGTTGTTATATCCCTATACTTCTGAATCGAGACTAACCGCTATACAAAGAAGAGCACTGTCTTCTGTATGTTCACAGGTGTTCTGTTGTAAACGCGGTGCGCTTAGTTTTTATTCAAGGCAGTGAAGGGAATATCCAAAGGTTATGATGTCCACAGCGCTTAGTCTGATATTCAAGACGGCGAAGGGAATATCCAAAGCTTATAATACAGTGTATAAAAACAACAACAACAACAAAGCAATTCCTAGTGAATTCTACCGTATTTTTCAATTATCTATCATTTTCTGGTGAAAACGCTACGGTGAAAACGCTAATACCACGCCAATGTCGCTTTATTTCCGTCCAATAATGAAAGATAATGCAAAAACAATGTACCGGTTCACCACAATACATTATAATAAATAATGTTGTAAATGAACAGAGTGATTTTTGTTTAAAACTGATGTATTTGTTGAGAGGGTAGTATAAAAACAGTATAGTTAATCCCTTTTATTAAGAACTTTAGATATGATAACGGTACATTGTTCTAGATAAAGACTAAGCGCACCGCGTGACAGCTGTGGACATCATAACCCTTTGGATATTCCCTTCGCTGCCTTGAATAAAGACTAAGCGCACTGCGTTTACGACAGAACACCTGTGGAACATACAGAAGACAGTGCTCTTCTTTGTATAGCGGTTAGTTTCGTTTCAGAAGTATAGGGATATAAAAACGAGACCAAATTGGTTAAAAATTCATTTATTATGACTAAGCTACTCATTTGAAAATGCTATCATAGCTTGATAAGCATAATATCTATGTCTGACAAACAAAATGACACCAAAAATGTTTTGCCATCTCAGGTGGTACCAATGACCCATTTTTCGGGTCTTGGCCCATGGACTAATTATGTTGCTTTGAATGCGAGTGAAGTGTCTAACCAGCTGAGAAAAAAGAAAAGTCATTTGTACCAACGTGCACATGAGCTAATTACGAACTAAACTGGCTTATTTGAATTAAGTTCGAAGGTGCGGTCAAAAGGTCACATTTTCCCCACACGCAGTATGAGACGGGCGCGTGCACTTTTTCATAACGATTATCCGTCTCCAACATGCAGGCTTATCTTTTCTGTGCATTATTTTCAAATGTTTTGAATTTCTATTGAACTGACCGCATTACTCTTATGCGGAGACTTTGGGGATACTTGATTGTGCAAGGGGTACAATACGCAGATAACTCTTTGAGAACTCCGGATTGTCAGAAAGGCAACAGTGTTCATGATTTATCGGAAGGCTTCTCATTCCGCCAGATGCGGATTAAATGATAATCCAACGAAATCTAGGATAAGATCCATCTAGCTCATGTAGCACGACTGAACTGGGATTAAGCCTGCATGGCTGGGAACCTACTTCACATGCACTACACTGCTATTCATTTAACCCACCAAGTCCTGGCAGAATATTTTTGCTGAAATTATCACCCTATCATCATTAAAGGGATAGTACAGTTTTGGTGGAGATGAGAATTTGGCTTTTAACTTTTTGCGAGATACCAAGAAAATACTTATGATATAGTACAGAACATACCATTTTAAGAGGAATTCAAAGTTTATTTGACGAAAATCGGGTTTTGAATGACTGAAGCATCCAAAAACAAAGTAAAACAAGGTGATCGTAATTAAGTATGGGTCCCACACTTTATTAGAATCGCTGTTTTTTTTTTGATATCTCAGCCATTTCAAAACCAATTTTCATCAAATAAACGTTGAATTCCTCATAGAACTACATGCTCTTTCACATTTTATAAGAGGTTTCTCATTATCTCACCAAAAAATGTTAGAAACCTGAAATTAGGTCTCAACCATAACTGTACGATCCCTTTAAGTTGGCAACACTAAATTCTCACTAACATACTCCTTGAAGAAAACTTGCAAGAGACCAACTTGAATGCATGTATTAATTTGCTCAAAGCATACTTATATCATATCTTATCTTAGCAACTACGAAAAAAAAATATATCCTGGGTTTGTTTGATCGTTTGTTTTCATTTTTCATCTGACAAGATGGCTGGATTGTCCACATCCGTCTGCACTAGCTGGTCTTTGACGTGGGGCATACCAATTTACCGGGTAAAGCCAGGGTTACTCCAAAACCGAATTCTCCCGAATACAGTAAAGTTGGACCGATTCTGCCCGAATATGGCCTGAATAGGCCACAGATTCGATGGATTCGGAACCTATTCGTGTCTCCCCGAATCACAGACGAATAGGTTCCGAATAGGTCCCGAATATCCAGAGCAAAATCGCCAATATGGCTATATTCGCGAGGCTATTCGGGTCATTCTGGCCGCTCAATCGATCTATTCGGCTGCTATTCGGCCGTATTCTGGCCTATTCGGGTCATTCTGGCCGCTCAATCGACCTATTCGGCTGCTATTCGGCCGTATTCTGGCCTATTCGGCCCACTCGCCTGTATTCTGCTCTGTAATCGGGTAACGATTAGGATGGATTCGGGGAGGTATTCGGGCATTCTTGACAGATTCGGCTCTATTCGTGATATTCGGGTCTATTTGGCTATGATTCGGGCCATTACTCCCCTGATGATACGAATAGGCCCGAATCTGCCCAAAATGCCCCGAATGCCTCCCCGAATCCAACTGAATTCCATCCGAATACATCCCGAATGTGGTAGAATTAAATTTGTCTGGGCCACATTCGGGAGTGGTTTTGAGGGTATTCGGCTGGTTTTTAACATTTCAAAACGAGCCGAATCCCTACACGAATGTTCCAGAATCCCTCCCGAATTTTCGCCCATTCGGGGAAGGAAAACAGAAAGCTCCCGAATCCACCCGAATACGTGTATTCGGGTGGATTCGGGTGGATTCGCAGCTGATTCGGCTCAGGTGTAACCGAGCTCTTTGTCATGACCAACTGAAGCAATGGTTTTATATTACTAGTATTTTTTTTTAAAACGTGCATGAATTGTGACTCTCTTACACACGGGACTTCCATTCTATATCCTATCAGAGGGCCAGAGTGTTTTGCCTCTATTAGAGGGGACTTCACGATGGCACACAGTATTGCTCAGCGAGACTCACCTGGATTCGAACCTGAGCCATTAGATTTGAAAGGCAAATGAGCTACAGACTGACCCTTGCCGTTCTCCAGTAACAACAAGGTAGTTTTTTAAAGCAAGAGCAGAGTAAATACACACATACATACACACACAAACGCACACACATACACACACACTGTTATATATCTATAAATCTAATTATGTATAATGTCTGGGTAAATCAGAAAAGGCTTTTTTCTACTCTGAGCTGAGGATTATGTGATGTGATACGATATCTACTTTACATGAATGCCATCGGAATGTAATCATTCAAACATGTGAATGTCGGCACATGCAACTCCGAGTATGTTTTGTCATTTTGCCTGTCTGTGTATATAATTTTATGTAAAAAAAATGAGAATGACCGCAGCTACGAAATGCATTAAAGAAGATCATCTAGCCGGCGCCACGGGCGTCCCCTGTTTAACACGCTTGACGAAGCTCTAAAGCAGGGACATCGCCGATCTAATCTTTTCTCAAACCCTCAAAATAACGCCACCAATGACACAGATACGATCAGTAAGACTAAAGATGGCGAGCTAATGACATCTTAATGCATTCCGGAGATGTAGAAGCATCTCCAACACCATCAGGCCATGTGGTGATTAGATTTATCCTTAAGTTCACAGGTACTAATGAGGAATACATGCAATCGAGTTTTCTCTTCTTGCCGACAGTTCACATATTTCAGCCAAACTTCCTTTCAGGAAAAATTATTGTTATGTGTAAAGGACACTTCCTCTTCAGAATGGAAGTTACACAATGATTATGCAGAAATTTGCTCTTTCTACATCAACCTTTGCAGTAATAGTTGCTATTTTTGTAGCAGGAGCAAAATGAGGAGGCATACATAACAAAATGAAGAGAAGACAATACACAAGGAGAATGAGAACGTGCTGCCCCATATTCGGAGAGGAAAAAATGCACCAGGACTAAACTCTCTACCAGTACCCCATAGTCAACAGTCTAATTCGAGCAAAATGGACATGTTTAAAGTTTTATCAAGTTCGCAAAAAAAAAATGCCATTTCACATCTCGAATTTGATGTTTATTAGTCATTGCTCAAGTGTAATATAAAAGTAAAACAAGTTTTTTTTTTTAAAGTGAAAAACACCCTCTCCTAGATAGATTCAAGTCTTTTCACCATTCATCACAAAATTTAAAAAAAAAGTCCCTGGGATTGAATTTCATAACAATGCCCGTGAAATGAGAAGAAGAGATGGTAGCTTTTCACTCAGTTTTGTTTTTTAATTTGTGTGATCAATCATCTATCTATCATTCCATTTTGTGTATTCCTTATTCATTACCTCCATCAGGGAAGGAAGTTATGTTTTCATCGGCGTCTATTACCTTCACCAAGGAAGGAGGTTATGTGTTCATTGGCGTTTGTTCTGTTTGTTTGTATGTCTGTGTGCAAATAACTAAAAAATGTTGTGGACGATTTGGATGAAACTTGCAAGAAATGTTGATGATGACACAAAGAATAGATTAGTTTGGTAAGTGATTCGGGATTTTTTTTTTGGATTTTGAAGGGGTTTCGATCATTTTACAGATCGAGTCAATGAATTGGGAGTTCAATCTGCACGTATTTGAGGTTTGTACACGAGCTCTAAATTGCGTGTGCTCTGCTCGGGCGAGGCGCCGCGGAGCTGGAAGCTGATGACGTAAACAAAGGGCTTTCATATTGGGAAATTGGCTGCTCGGCGGAGGTCTGCGCTCTCAGACGTATAGTCATGTCAGAGTGTTTTTCTTGTTCAATTTGTTAGTTTGTTTATTTGTCCGTGTGCAAAATAACTCAAAAGTTGTGAACGGATTCGAATGAAACTTACAGGGAAGATTAAGAATGACACAAGGAACAGATGGCTAAATTTTTGACAGTGATTTGCTTAGTCTGAGAAAATGAATTGGGTTGCTAAATAAATTTTGACCCCTATTGTAACATACTCTTGCGCATAGAAGTGAATGGAAATTTTCATGTTAGTGAGATTTCTTGCAGATAAGATGGTTTTGTGGAAGACAAATACTCCAAGATATGCTTTGAATAAATTATGCAGTTCCCAATTGGCAGAAACTCTCAAAGTTTGGTACATTACACAGATAGCATTCTCACATATATCTTGTTTATCTGATTTTCACCTAAAAGATTTAATATGATGGAACAAAAAAGTTAGTCTGAAATACAAGCCATTTTCTTCTACACTGCGTGGTTTGATAAGGGAATATGTACCATAGATGACTTAAGAGTTTGTGGTAATATTGTACAAACCTTAAGGACCTACTTATTGAATTCGATATATCTATAAGAGCAGAAGAAATATAACTCTTTAATGAATAGCATATACCTCAGATGGTTTGATGTATCAAAGACAATTGATGAAAACCTATTTGATAAGACAGTTTCCAAGTAAGCTTAGGCCCTATGCAATGTTGAGGAGTTGTCAAGACAATCATGTGAGAAAAGAGTAGGTGAATGGAATGAAATATTAGAAGTAGACAATGAGATGTTAACTTGGTCGTGTCTTCTGTTAAAAAATAATCAATTGTACAACTGAGACTCAACTTCGTTCTTTTTATTTTTCTTTTTTTTATGAGACAATATGTCTGACTTCATGCCTTTTTACACAAAATTAAGAAAAAAGACAATCCTGACTGCTCATTATGCCACCAGTGCCCAGAAACAACTCTCCATTTTGTTTTGTCAATGGCCAAAGGTTTTACCCCTGTGGCAAAAGTTGGCTAATTTCATTAATGAAAAGACAAAGAAAACAAATGCATTTTCAGTTGTTTGTAATGATGTTTGGAGTAAACAAAAACTCAGAGGCTAGATGCATGTATAGAATTTCTTTGTTTGAATTGTTATCTTTACAGATGCAAATTCCAAGAAGTATATATACATATCATATATATGTATATAGATATATATATATATATATAGTATATTACTTTTTTTTTGGGGGGGGGGGGAAAGCTGGGTATAACGTATAAGCTAAAACAGAGTAGGCTTTTACAGGCCCTACTGGATAGCCCAAAAGAGGGGGGTATTGGGAACCCACCTTGAAATCACGTATGGTCCGTGTTCTCTTTTGACTAATCCCCTGTATGAGAATAACAGTTACTTTGAGCAAATTTATAAGATGTACTTTGTTAATAATTATGTTCTGTGATTGGTAGGTGTATGTGCTACATGTTTGAAATCACAAAATGTATGGTTGTACATGTACATTCATGCCCCATGATTTTGTACTGTATTCTTTGGTATGTTTACATACATTGCATATACGTTTTAATAAATGCAGAAAGAGAAAAAAAATGATATAGTGATCCTGGAATTTTATGGATTTTAATGAAGGATTTTCGACATTTTGGCAGGTAGGGTCAATGAACTTGAGAGTTCAAGGTGCGCATTTTTCAGGTTTACATAGTTTACGTGCGATAAAGTGCGTGCTTTGCTCGGGCGAGGCGCCGCACAGCTGGAAGCTTATGACGTACCAAAGGCTTCTATATTGGGAAATTGGGCTATTTTCAGCATTGAGTGGAAATCACTGATCTCATTTCAAGATCAAGATCAGTGGTGGAAAGAGCTGCTTGGCGGATGTCTGCGCTCTCAGAGTGCTTCTCCAGTTTACTCATGCAGTCATCCGGGAAAGTTATGTTAGTATAACCTCAACTTACATAACCATTCCCTGAATAATGTGACATTTTGGTTGTTTGGCTCGATGTTTTTATTATCATTATTATTATCTTTATTATTATTATTATTATTATTACTATCATTTTGGTATGGAATTCACCCATTTGGCAACGAAGATGAATATTCGTCAATAGAGATTTTAATATTTTAAGCAATTATAAAAGACACTATTTTTTCCATCTTACCTTCACAAACGTCCGATGTTCACTATGCGATGCATGCACTGTATCAGACATGAGCAGCCCGAACAATAAATGCAAAAGAAAAGAAAACAAGACTGTGTGTAAGTGATAGGAAATGATTCATTGATAGATATTCCTAAAGCTGCACCTCTTTTGAACTTAAATGAACTCATCTTTTATGACGATATTATGAGGTTTTCTCACCTTTTTCACTTCCCTTAGAACAAAAAGTATATAGACTATGATATACACATATATATGTATATGTGTGTGTGTGTGTATAGTATATATATATATGTGTGTGTGTGTATACATACATATATATATATATATATATATATATATATATTATATATACATTGTAACATTAATGTACCACACAGCCATACAATATAATATCAATAGACTTTCTTTGTACATGTTTTTTTTTTCTTTCAGCAGTAAACGCATTGGAACAAAACACAAAATATCGCCTGTCGCTGCACGCAAATCTTCTTATATAGGTCAATACTACAACGTGGTTTCATGCACGTTGCATCACTTCCACGATTTTGAATCTTCAAAGGTTACATGTTTTACAGATTATCAACCCACTCGAGCTTAACGAGACCAAAGTGCGACAGTCTATGGTCAATAAGTGTAAAGAGTAATCGGTGGCATATTTACGTAACACAGGATAACAATTTGTAGTTTGACATGGATGCAAACTCCCGCGTATCTGATGAATGTTTAGGATATTTTCTGGTCTCTCTCTCTCTCTCCCCCTCACTCTCTTAATAGATGAATGAGTAACTTTACGTCTCCTGCTGTTGGACAATTGGTAGCAAAATGAAAAAAAGAAGAAGAAAAAGAAACACAATTGAAGGGATTCTTACCTAACATAAAGCAGACGACGATGTAGAGCTGATGGTGGACAGTCATTTCCATTATGGAGAAGGCGTCAAATCACATCAGGCAATCATTGAGGTAAAAACAAGAAAACATGTAAAGAAGGTGACACAGATGCTGGAAGTTTTGTGCGGATTGCGGAAGGACCATCTTTGATCGACTCTATATATGGCAGACTAAAAGGCATGGTGAAAAAAAAAATCTACTTTGACTCGGTCATACTCCACTTTAATGCTTACCAGTACTTGAAGTAAAAAGGGGAAGAAGATGGGATGTGGGGGGGGGGGGTGGGGAGAAGATGCAGAAACGAAATCCGCAAGTGTGACGTGCAGCTTTGGGTTATATGTGGTGAGCGCCAATATATACCATAATGCGGCTGCTCTCAGGGATTTGGGGATCGTGGGTGGATGGTTAACATCATGGCATAGAGCTACGACATTTGGAGAGTTGTAGTGGCTTGTTCGAAAGTTTTACGTAATAGACATAAAAAAATGTATGGAAGGGGACAGCTGTAATCCCAAGTTTGAACTGCATCCATTACGAATACAAACCTCACCCCCTCCCCAAAAAGGAAAAAAAAATGTGTGTGTGTGTGTTTGTGTGTGTAATTCCACCCAATATCTTATAAGTTGGTGTTGATACTAGAGTGATCAAACAAGGTTTAAATGGAATAAGTTTAATCATCAGCGGATTAAGAACAATTTTGCTTATTTGACACGAAATCCAAACGAAAAAGAAAAAAAAAATATATCCATGGCATCACAGTTTTGGTCTGTTGCAATATCTAGCCAATTAGTACATTTGGACGAGAAGGGGGAAGGCATTGGGTAATTGCTAAAACACACACACACACACACGCGTGGAATTCGCAGTATGACTTACTATAAATCAACTTTTATACTAATGATGCACAGGATAGAGTGTGTTAGTGAAGGTGCGGCGCGCTCGAGAGTATTGACAATGGTGCGACATGCACGAGGCGCAGCCGAGTGCAATGTTTGCAACCGTTGTCAATACTCGAGAGTGAGCTCGCACCTTCACTAACGCCACGAAATAATCCTGTGCATCATTTGTTTTATAAAATGGGTCGAAAACTAACAGCATTATTCACGTACCTTTGTGGGTCAATACCAGTCAGCTACATGTAGCACTCGCTCAAAAGTCAAGATGTCCGAAGATGTTCGTCCCAAACATTTACGCACGTCGCACTCGGAAATCCGCACATAAGTACTGTACGTACGTATAAGAGGTATACGTACGCCACGTACTGTTATGCACAAGAAAGGCCGCCGGCTGTTGTGGCAGCCCGCGGCGCCGAACTAGAAGTTGTTTACAGGATTGACAGCGCGTATAGTAGCGCGTGACGCACTTGTAACAACTGATTGAGTGCGCACTGCTAGTGTAAAACATTGTGACGTACGTCAGGCCAGGGAGGTGGAAGAGACGACTCTTCTTAGTGCATACCTGAAGAAAATAATGCACGCACACGTGACTCATTTCAGCGCTTCCAATTGGCTACATTCTTGAACCCATTTTATAAAACATTTATATCGCACCTTCAGAGAGGTTGGAGATGAGTAATTTGTCTAAACGTGTATTATCATCTTTCTTTCATACTTTGTTTCCGTAAGAAAAGTGGGAAGAAAACTGACCATCAATAAAGTACGATTTTCCATAAGCGGTGTATCAAGCTACAGCTAAATCACTTGTTTTAACTTGACACTATCCAGCGCAACTTTATGCACTTGTATATGTTGCGATGTTTTATTTGCATTCTGATGCAAGAATTTCATATAAATGAAATCAATCTGAAAGGACAAGACTGTAAGAGAAACGACGAATCCAATAATAATTATCTAAAAAAAAAAAAAAAAAAATAGAACGAATTCAATAATTGAGGGGCCAGATCAACAGAAGTGCTATAATTTCACTACCATTTGTCACGTGGCATCGATTTCATTTGACAAGTGCGGGGGGAGGGGGGGGAGGGGGAGCGTGGGGAGCGGAGACTCTGAATCTGAATGTGAATTGTGTATACCCTCGAGCTGGAAAGTAGAAAATACATGTTCACATACATAGCTGTCGGTAGAAATACTTGGGTTGGCAAGAACATACCTTTTGAATAGATCCAGGTACAAAATCCATAAGAGATATTAACAAAATCGAAAAATAAGAATTTCAGGTTTAAAAATTTGAGGGGTCCCTTTGATATATATAATTTTTTTTTCGAAGTAAAATGATATTAGAAGTAAATAGGACGAAAATGTAGGGGAAAAATAACATAATCATCTGGGCATATCAGTAAGGTAACGAGGGATATTGGTCCTTTCACTGCTAATGGCGGAAAGTGTTTATTGGGTAACACAAAATTACTTCTTTTTTTTTTTGCCTGTGAATTCTCAAGACAGTATAAGGTTGACGCACCTCCAGATTGTTCGGTTTGTTTACTTGCTTTTAATTCATTTATTTTGTTTTGCGGTGCAACCCCTCACTTTCAAAACACAAGAAAGACGAATTAAAATTTCCCACCTCTTCCTCTCAATTTGCATCAGTTGAATTGACACTGAAACAGTGAATAAAAAGCAACGACACATGCAATGGTTGAAGATTAACAAACAAAATGACGTGATATTCTGTAATCTTCAGTCCAAATATAGCACAGCTGAAAGAGGTCATGACAAGAAATTGGTGCAATTGAAGTTGTTGATCTATTTTCCTCCTTCCATGGGACTATGGATGAAATTTACATGATTATTGAATGAGTCTAGGATTTCATGCACCGTTTCAACAATCTGTACCTATGGCTGGCGGGCGCCGCCATGAGCTAATTGAGCATGCGGATGTTGTTAGCAGTATTATGATAGGCCAACGAATAACGGTCAGAAGCAAATCGGTTCGTGAATCTGTTATCATCTCTTTCAGCAATTCCCATCATTATCCTCTCTCGAGAACCAAAGAGAATAGAGAGAAATAAACTCAGAATGGCGATTAGATTACGTTGATGAATATCATTCCAGAAAGGTCGCACAAAAAGTATGAAGAAAAGTTGAAGCAAACATATTGTTTGTTGTCACCTTGCAACGATAAGCTTAGATAGTGGCACGAACCGGCACTATATTATGCACCATGAAATAGATAGATTTCAAAGGGGGGGGGGGGGGCATTGTTTGACTTATTCGTGGTGACTTTGATAGTTTAAACTCTTGACCTTTCAATTGGAGATCCAGAGTTCGAATCAAGTCAAGTGCCTATTATGTCCACGACAAGGACAAGATGTTTTACCAACCATGTTCCTCTCTACCCAAGGGTATAAATGGGTACCTGGAAATGATAGATAACCCACAAAGAAGATTATATTAATATAATCATCATTACCATCATTGCTATTGTTATTGATCATATTAATCATCACAATAATCACAGTTACTAATATTGTTATGAGACATGCATGGTCATTGCATTAGTGGTGATTATCAGTGAAAAGACAATGGTCCATAAGGTAAAGATTGGTATCGAGTATTTGACAATTCATTTCCCTAATTTCCCCTAGTAATGTTTAGCACAAACACCTAACAACACACGTTAAAACCAACACAAAATCCCTCAATCTGCACGCACACTGACCGACAGACACGCTATCGCAAGTAATAGTTTGAAACAGAAAATATAAAAAGAAAAAAAATATGCTCCTTATACGCAGTTCAAAAAAGTAATTTGATTCACGACGTATACATTAAAAAAAAAATATACACAACATAAACATAATGCGAGGAACCAAAAGTGTTCCGATTGGCAAAATTCGCTATCAATGTGGAATTTGGCTACAAGGCTTAACTTCATACATTGTTCATGCATATGCTGTCATAACCATGCACTTACCTAATAAGTTACGTGGTACGTGTGATAACTTTAAATAATCAAAATGGCGTAACACTTTTCATTCGTTTTTACGGTTTGATGAGCGCATTAATTTAGGGAAAAGATTTTCAATCCTCCCAAAATCCATTTAGTTCATTGTGATATTGACATCAGATATTGTTACCAACAATTAGCAGCACATTATGTGTGAACATAAGAGGTTGAGTGAGTATACACTATGACTTAATAATGCTTAAATTCAATTCTAATGATGTTAAAATGGCAAAAGATGGTCAAACGGTGGCAAAAGAGAAAACAACAACAACACTTAACACACATAATTTTATACCAGAAATAAAATTTGTCAAAATCTCGCTTCGTAAAACTAAAAAAAAAAGTCTCTTGTGGCTTTTGAAAAGCCAGGACCATTCATTTGTGTGTGTGTGTCTGTGTGTGTGTGTGTGTGTCTGTGTGTGTCTCTGTGTCTCTGTGTGTGAATTTGCGCTCCCAGTACAATACTGATTCAACGGATCATTCACATTTTCACACAGAACTTATAAATAATTTTTGTGTGAAAAGGATACATGATTTGGTAGTCAAGGAATATTTTCTACAATGAATGTATAGAAATACCTCTGCCAAATTGTTTTGCTCCAAACCTTTACGTAAAAAAGTTACGCAATTCTTATTTGGGAGTTGCTTTTTGTGCGTGTGTATGACGTGTTAGTAATTATGTTTTCGTGTCTGCATACAGATATCGTTGACGATTGTGATTGTGATACGAAGCATCACCTTTGTGAATTAACGCCGGCCAGTCGTGCTTCAATATCACAAAAACCCCGTAGGCAACGTATTCGGTCAACCAGCTGTCATACAGTCCACCCACTGTCAAGTAAATATTCCCATGAAACGTTTCGATGTCTGGCCTGAGAGACTTCAAAATGAAATCGATCATGTTCAGTATAAATGAATACGTAGGAGTGTTGGAATATGAACCCTCTTTTGTTTATTCATTTATGGTCAACGCGAGAGACAGGGATAGAACCTTGCGCGCAGTTCGTTCATTCCCCTTTACCACCCCACCTCCGCCCCCCCCCCCCCCGCCAACCTCCCCTCACACGCATGCACACATACACACACACACACACACACACACACACATACACACACTGCAGAAGAAATGCTTCTTTTCTTATTTGCGCTTGTGTTTGTTCTCAATTTGACAGATCGACTCTCTTATGAACCTTTCAAATACATGAGATTCGACCAGCGATTGGGGAATTTCCCTCGTTCGACAAGAAAAGTAATGGATTATAAATCAGACAGCGGCAGGGTATGACTGAGCGCGCACAAGAAAAAAAAATGGCACAACACACATACTCCATAAATGTTTTGGGCAAAACGAGAAACCTCAACATTTGCCCCTGAATTAAAGGATCACAAGGTCATAATCTTAAAAAAAATATATCAGTTTTTTAGACAGCGAACGTAAAAATGTGCTATACACCTCGAAATCCCACGGGCAAAGTTATGATTAGTTTTCAACTAAAGCTTGACTTTGTATTATTTTTTTTTTTGCCAGTATGCGCTCTTATGTTTATCAATATCATTTATTCATTGCAAAGGCAAATGTTTTTGTTTTATGATGTAATACCTGATTTATCTTGTGTTATGTTTTGTTGGAAAAAGAAGAAGAATGAAATAAATGAATTGAATTGAATTAAATTGAATGATAAACAGGTGGACAGTAAAATTTTTCTTTAATGTGAAATTTCATCTTTAAAATCAAGCTACATATCCTTCTCATCAGATGATTGATGATTGTTAATATTCTTATAAATTATGATTTTTTTACGGGTTGGAGTTTGTAGTTTTTGTTATGTTACAATATCGACCCAAAATGTGATTTTCGAATTGAATATCTCGAATATAAACTAACAATTTAGAGCGATAATTGATTACATCATCTTATTTCCTTATAGATTGTATATAGATACTATATAGGCCTACCAATGATTTCTTTCATGAACACATCGTAAGCTTATTGTTCAATATCATTATAATAACAATTGTCACTGCAATTGTTTGTTGGTTTATTGGCTTGGTTTTTTTTTCTAGACACATGCATTTATCATTAGTATTGAAATCAACGTAAAAATTCGTTCACTTTAAATCATGATGTTGACAGTGTTTATGTTTAATGATTTAGGAAAATTGTGGAACAATTGCTGGAGATTCGACCCTTTTAATCACATTGGACCGACAAATAGAGGGACATGAAACACATGTAAATGTGGATTGAGTGAATGCATCAATACTATTGAACACATCTGTTAGATTTGTGGAAAAACGGAAAATCCGTACAACAAAAGTTGTGAGATTTTAAATGCTGTCATTGAGAAGGCTATATTTCATGCATTTCGTGATATCATGATGTAAAGAGAATTCTTCATATTTTCATTTTTCTTGAATAATGAAAAAGCATTTGACTTGAAAATGGGGACTTATATTGTATACCCTCAACTATGAGGAGGGGATGTGTACTTTTCATTAAGAAAGGAAATTGTGAGGAATTCTTTATATATTTTCTTCATATCATTGTTTGTTTGTTTGTTTGTTTGTTTGATTTATTCATTTTTCTTCCAACACAATTTCATACATAAATCAAGATTCTTTTCTATCACATAGAATATCAGTAAAGCAGAGTACAATGTGCATGATTCAAAGAAGGAAAATTGATGTGTAATTAAAATTAATTCCATTAACAAAATATAACTCGTATTACCAAATTTCCAAATAATTACCTGAGAAATAATGCGGAAGAAGGACTGCCACTATATAAGCAAAAGCTTGAACACGTGGCCGCCCAGGGACCTATCTACATAATACGCATACATTGTTTGCGGAATGGGGAAATACTATACAAAATATAATACACTGTACATTATGTTTTATATTCTAGTGCATAGATACTAATAAAAGTAAAGTGAATTATGATGATGATGATGAGGAGGAGGAGGAGGAGGAGGAGGAAAATGTGATAATGAAGATGAAAGTGATGGCGGTGATGCTGAAGATAATGGGAATGAAATGAAATTATAGACAAAGAAACATTGCGCATATGTTGTGGTTTTAAATCCAATTTACAGTAGAAGAAATGTAGTCAAACAAAACAAAATCTATATTCAGATGCTATGTTTATAGATTGTAATCTGGGAGTAACGTAGTTTTCAATCTAGCCTTTAAAAATATAACGTTTTACATGATTTAACATAATCTGGGAGTATGTTTCAAGGATTTGGTCCATTATGTCATATAGATTTTTGTGCAATTAATAATTTGGGATTTACTAAATGAAAATTTTGCGAATTACGAGTGGGATACGAATGAACAATGTAATTCAGTTTAAAGAAATCATGAAAAGTGTTTGGAAGTAAATTATTCAAATGCTTAAACATCCCAAAGCAAAGAGTGAAAAGTATAATTATATCAAATATATTCAGTGTTTTTAACTGATAAAAAAAGTGGATTGGTGTGGGCTAAGTATTGTGAGCCAGTACATAGTATGCGAATGGCTTTCTTTTGTAATAGATAAATAGAGTTTAGTTTAGTTTTTGCACTTGTAGCCCACACTATTTACAATACATAATATATGGTAGGATTAAAGAATTGTAAAGCATAAAAAGAGTATGTTTAGGAAGATAACTTTTCATCTTTGAAAGAATACCTATATTTCTAGAAATACAGGTTGTAACAATCGTCATGACGTATGTGATTATTCCAGATTGGGGCACACCACATTTTATCTGTAAAAAAATTTGACGACATGTCATTATGTACAACATATTGCTGTCTACATAGGCGTACCCAGGATTTTTTAGAGGGGGGTGTTCAGTGGCGTACCGTGGGTCAAGACATTGGGGGGGGGGCACCTCATGGAAGCAACATCAGAATTGCATAACTGTACAATTAAATGCGAGCGAGCGGAGCGAGCGAGCTTGAAAATTTTGACGTTTTACAGTCCCCAAACTGCCGTTTGTAGCTATTTATATATATATATATATATATATATATATATATATATTTCCTTTGGAAATTAAGGGGGTTGCACCGGGTGCAACTGCTGGCAGTTGCTGGCAGTAACATCAGGAGAATGGCATAACGATTAAATGCGAGCGAGCGAAACGAGCGAGCTTGAAAATTTTGACATTTTACAGTCCCCAAACTGCCGTTTGTAGCTATATCTTTTCGCTTTAGAAATTAAGGGGAGGGGGCGCACAGGGCGCAACTGCTGGCAATTACTCACAGCAACATCAGGAGAATTGCATAACGATTAAATGCGGGCGAGCGAAGCGAGCGAGCTTGAAAATGTTGACATTTTACAGTCCCCAAACTGCCGTTTGTAGCTATACTTTTTCGCTTTAGAAATTAAGGGGAGGGGCGCACCGGGCGCAACTGCTGGCAATTAATGACAGCAACATCAGGAGAATTGCATAACGATTAAAGTAATGCGAGCGAGCTTGAAAATTTTGACATTTTACAGTCCCCAAACTGCCGTTTGTAGCTTTATTTTTTCGCTTTAGAAATTAAGGGGAGGGGGCGCACCGGGCGCAACTGCTGGCAATTACTGACAGCAACATCAGGAGAATTGCATAACGATTAAATGCGAGCGAGCGAAGCAAGCGAGCTTGAAAATGTTGACATTTTACAGTCCCCAAACTGCCGTTTGTAGCTATATTTTTTTCGCTTTGGAAATCAAGGGGAGGGGGTGCACCGGGCGCAACTGCTGGTAATTACTGACAGCAACATCAGGAGAATTGCATAACGATTAAATGCGAGCGAGCGAAGCGAGCGAGCTTGAAAATTTTGACATTTTACAGTCCCAAAACTGCCGTTTGTAGCTATACTTTTTCGCTTTAGAAATTAAGGGGAGGGGGCGCACCGGGCGCAACTGCTGGCAATTAATGACAGCAACATCAGGAGAATTGCATAACGATTAAATGCAAGCGAGCGAAGCGAGCGACCTTGAAAATTTTGACATTTTACAGTCCCAAAACTGCCGTTTGTAGCTATATTTTTTCGCTTTAAAAATTAAGGGGAGGGGGCGCACCGGGCGCAACTGCTGGCAATTACTGACAGCAACATCAGGAGAATTGCATAACGATTAAATGCGAGCGAGCGAAGCGAGCGAGCTTGAAAATTTTGACATTTTACAGTCCCAAAACTGCCGTTTGTAGCTATATTTTTTCGCTTTGGAAATCAAGGGGAGGGGGTGCACCGGGCGCAACTGCTGGCAATTACTGACAGCAACATCAGGAGAATTGCATAACGATTAAATGCAAGCGAGCGAAGCGAGCGAGCTTGAAAATTTTGACATTTTACAGTCCCAAAACTGCCGTTTGTAGCTATATTTTTTCGCTTTGGAAATTCGGGGGGGGGGGGGGCGGGGCTCATCGGGCGCAACTGCTGCTGGCAATTACTGGCAGTAACATCAGGAGAATGGCATTATAACGATTAAATGCGAGCGAGCGAAGCGAGCGAGCTTGAAAATTTTGACATTTTACCGTCCAAAAACTGTCGTTTGTAGCTACATGTATATATATTTTTTTCGCATTGGAGGGAGGGGGCGCCCGGTGTGCCCCCTGGATCCGCCACTGGTGGTCAAGGGTGTCGGTTTATGTTCATGATTGGGGAGGTATGACCAGCGAGGGGGCGTCGAAGTGACCAAGCGGGAGAAGGACGTCCAAAATCGGCACTTTATATAGAGCATCCCCTAATTTGTTTGTGTTTGTGAGTGTGTGTGTTTCAAATAGATGGAAAAGTTAGGAAATAGCCAAGGTCAAGTCTTATTATTGGCAATGTAAGGCATTTTAATATAGACTAGTATGTAAAGCAACACTGCAAAATCAATGATCAAGCTTTGATAGCAAATGTGTACAACCTATCAAACATCACATTGCGCAACATTGCAGCGACTCTTTTTGCCATTCCGATATTCTGAGTACACTGCGCACATCCTGCTTGTATTCAAAATGCCAAGCAGGAATCACGCTGAATCACAATCTTTTGTCGTCTCCGGGCTTTTTGAACAATGTTATACCTCTTTAATAATATGGTTAAAAGAAATCTTAGAAAAATGTCTTTTTTTCTTGATCATCCTTTCATGTCAATTTCAAAAGCAGTTTACTAACCCTTGAATTACCATTTTCGTAGGTTTTTTTTTCTTTTTTTTTACCAGCGGATGGGGGGGGGGGGGGCACGTGCCCCCCATGCCCCCCGTAGTTACGCCACTGTCAGTGGCGTATCTACATAGGGAAAACGGCGCCCGGGGCAAGCGCGAAAATTGCGCCCCTAATTTCTGAAAAAGTGTTCAACCCCAACCCCATCCCGGTAGGGATTTTAAAGAAGTCCTCATGATATGCTTTTTGAAGCACTTAAGAGGGGTCTTTTGAGGGTGATTTAAATGTAATAGGCAACCCTAAATTTTTAAATATTTTGGCGAGCGAGCGCAGCGAGAGAGCCGAAAATTTTTATATTTCAGCTTTATACATAACGTGGAATTCTTGTCATTTTTGGTTATTAAATCTTCGAATTACAATTCTAATCAATATATAGTGACGGCCTTATAGATAACGATTTATACCAACAGTGTCCAACCCCATCCCGGTAGGGACTTAAAAAAAGTCCACATGATATGCTTTTTCAAGCACTTAGAAGGGGTCTTTAGTTTTGAGGGTGATTTAAATGTAATAGATATTGAAGAATTTTGGCGAGCGAGTGCAGCGAGCGAGCCGAAAATGTTTGTATTTCAGCTTACAAAACATGGAATTCTTGTAATTTTTGGTTATTAAATCTTCGAATGACAATTCTAATCAAGATATAGTGACAGTCTTATAGATAACGATTTATACCAACAGTGTTCAACCCCAATCCCATCCCGGTAGGGACTTTAAAAAAAAGTCCACTTGATATGCTTTTTCGAGCACTTAAAAGGGTTTTTTTGAGGGTGATATAAAATCTGATAAATTTTGGCGAGCGAGCGCAGCGAGCGAGCCGACAATTTTTGTATTTCACCTTACAAAACATGGAATTCTTGTCATTTTTTGGTTATTAAATCTTACAATTCTAATCAAGATATAGTGACGGCTTCATAGATAACGATTTATGCCAACAAACTAAGGACTTGGAAAAATACTCTAAATTACTACGAGTGAGTGAGCCGAAATTTTTATATTTCCACGTCATCATTACGTTTTGTTCTTCTTATTAGGTGATACGCTTTTAGCGTATCACCTATTGTGTTTGTCAAAATCTTCCTTTCTTTCTTTTTATTCTTCTTTCTTTCTGGCACATTTTGTGTCGTGAATATCTCAACATTGACATGACGGAATAACATGACATTTTCAGTCAACATGTCTCATGACAATATCTAGCCACAATAAGGTTTTCATGACAGTAACATATCTATGACGTCATCTAGGCGCCATTTTGTGATTTTCGGACCATGTTACATGATCGATCATAACTTCATAACTAAAGGTCATTTCTGTATCATTTTCGTTGGACGTAAAGTTCAGGTCACGTTCTATCTTACATTTTAATGCTAATTACCTAGGACATCATTACGCGCGCATTAGCGCGCGTCAAAGTTTTTAAATGCTTAAAACGACTTCCCAATGGGAAATCTCGAAGTTTCAGACAATTTTAAGCGTTCCGCGCGTTCGCGTCCGTCCGCGCATTTCCGCGCGCAGTGCGCGTAAGCAACATGAAAATGCACATTTTTTGACAGATTTGGATTCCTGATACATTAAGTATTAATATCCATTGATTTCCGATCAATTTCGACCTATAACAAAGGAATGCGCTGGCGTCAAAGTTGAAATTTCGTGTGCGCGTCTATGTGGAAATATAGCGAAAAACATGTCTTTGTTTATTTTGCCATAGCTCTTTAAAACGTCAGGTGACCCTATGTTTTTATTGCATATTACAAAAGCATATGAATTGAAAATAACGTTTCAAGTATCAATATTTCCCTAAATACATTATGACGTCATCATATCATCATCTGAAATCAAAAAAGTGGAATTAATTTTTTTGCGGTACTGTTTCTGACATTCATTTGCTCGTATCTCTGTTGTTTAAGCTCAATATTATCCCAAATTCAGATATGTTGTACTTTGAACATTTACCTTTTAAGTCCAAGTCATGGTTTTGAAATTTGATGACGTCATAATACCTTAAATTGTGATTAAAGGTAAAGATGCAAAATCGGACAAGTTTACGTGTTATGTCTATGGGAGGTGATTTTTTTTAAAACCATGCATTGACTTGACAACGTTTAAGCACCTTTATCTCAGCTGATTTTGCTTCATTTCCTCTGAAACTTAAGTATGTTGTAGCTGAGACAATAAGCTTCAGTAATCATGCATTTTATTTTTTGAAATCTCATCATCAGGTTGACAATTTTGCAGTTTAAAACTGAAAATGAGAATGGAATGCGGACATAACGATTCCCGATTCATCTTTCACATACATAAGTTTACGTTCCTCATATTTTCTCGCCGAGACGTATGGCCGAGTGGTTAAAGGCGACGTCTCAGAGACGTGAGGTTGCGGGTTCGAACCCCACAAGATCACGAAACAAAATGCTTAGCTATTTTACTTTTTTTCTTCAATTTTGTATTACATATTCGTCCATGTAGAAATCACGTTCGTATATAAACGCACCTATACACACACACAGACACACAGACACACACCATATCCCTCTTTTTTGTGTTGGAGACCACATTGCTTCGACTGCTGCAAAATTTTGCAGGCTGACTTTGTCAAACCGATCATAGTATGTAATGACGACGACGGAGGTGTTGTACTTTGAACAATTGTCTTTCAAGACCATGTCATTGTTTTGTACTTTGATGACGTCATCACACTGAAAATTGTGATTAAAGGCAAGGTATCAAAACCAGCCGATTATAGGCTTTATGTCTACGGCGCGTATTTTTCCCAAGTTGCAAGAAATGGCATAGCGACATCAGTCGTTACAAGGCCGCATTTCCGTCTAGCAATGCAATACATGTTCACGCGGCCACGATTGTTGAGTGGGCATTGACTTTTTCCCCCTGTAATATCTATACATTTCTTTTTTGCCTTACCATTTCCGGGGATGTCCCGTGGCCGAGTGGTTAGAGAAACGGTTTTGCATGCACGCTCAATATAACTTCAAGGTGCCTATATCACATTCTTTTCTTTGTCGATCACAGATGACCGACACCTGATGACCCCAAGCGTATCACCTAACTCGTCAGCGTGACGAGTTTCATATCTCGTTTTTTATTCTTCTTTCTTTCTGGACAATTTTGTGTCGTCAATATCTCAAGAATGACATAACGAAATAACATGACATTTTCAGTCAACATGTCTCATGACAAAATCTAGCCACAATAAGGTTTTCATGACAGTAACATATCTATGACGTCATCTAGGCGCCATTTTGTGATTTT